>NW_026974140.1:8360000-8960000 GCF_037042905.1 Lytechinus pictus | reverse complement strand
AGAATGAATGAAGGAATTAAAAATGTGACTTCATTCTTTGAGAAAAAGAAAGAAGAAAAACAGGAAGGAAGGGAGTAGCAAAAAGGAAAAAAAAAAGAAAATAAAGAAAGAACTAAAGGATAAAAGAGAGGAAGGAGAGAATGAGAAAAGAAAGAAAATAATGGAAGGAGAGAAAGAACAAAAAGAAAAGGGAGAGGAAGGGAAAAGGAAGCAAAGAAAATTTTAAGAAAAGAAAGAATGAAGGAAATTTAAAAAAATTAAATTAAAAAAAGAAGTATTAAAGAGAAAGAAGGAAAGAAAGAAAGAAAAAACAATGAGGGACATGTAAAGAAGGAAAGAATGAAGAAAATAAATGAACACAGAAAAAAGGGAAGGAAAGCTAGGAAATAATAAGAAATAAAGATAGATGGAAAGGAAAAGAGAATTCAGAAAAAATAGGAGGAAGAGAGAAGGAATGGAAAAAAAAGAGAAAAAGAAAAATCAGGAAGGAAGATAAGAAAGAATAAGGGAAAGGAAAAGAAAAGGAATGAAAGGAAGGAAAGAATGAAGAAAAGAGTGAAAGCAAGAAAAGAACAAAAGTAGGAAAGAAAAAAGAGGGAGTGACAGGAAGAATGAAAAGAAAAAAGGAGAGGAATGGAGCAAAAAAATTAAGGAAAGAAAGAAGAAAGGAAATAAAAGAAGGAAAGTAAAAAAGGAAAGAAGGAAAGAACAAAAAATGAACAGAGAGAGAGAAAGGATCAGGAAAGAAAGCTAGGAAAGATTTGCAATAAGATGGCAATAAAAAGGCAAGCAGGAAGGATAGAAAGATGAAGAAAAAAGGGTAGAAAAGAGATAAAAATGAAAGAAAGAAAGCAATAAAGAAAGAAATGAAGAAAGAATTAAAGAGGGGAAAAAATTCAAACTTCAAGCAAACAAAACAAATGTAATCATCTAACAAAAATCTTACAGATATTTGTTTTTTTAATAATACATTTAAAAATTGTTAGAAAAATAAAATGTACTAGAAACTAATAAAATTTCAAAGTAAAACATTGTCAAACATAAAAATTAGGTGAAACATCGCGGCATCACACCTACAATGTACACAGGCTAGGCATCTCTCTTCCCATTGCCGTGTCTTCTTGTTATCAGTACGGTGCGAAGACTAAAAAAAAAAGCTGAACAACTAGACCCAACTAGACCGATCTAGTAATGAAAACTCAATAACTTGCTCCTCTGACTACATCACCAAATCATTAATCTGAGAATCCATTACATGTAATTATAAAAATTTCCTGTCGATTTTGCGATTATTTTGTTGGAAAAACTGTTAATCATGTGAGATTGTTCACTTTGATTCAGAGTTTGCAAATCTCCTCCGATCATGCAAGCCAACCACACAGGCAGGCAGGCCAGGCCACGTGCATTTTGCTTGTGAAATATATGGGAGAACTTTTTAAACTTCAATCTTACACTGAGAAAGGGCATGACCAGTTTTGAAAAAAGGGCACGGCCTTTTTGGCCGTGAATTGATCATTTTTTGCAAGGGCATCACGGCCAGTTATCGGGGCATCAACGGCCTGGCCGTCGATTAATTTATGCCCTGGATGTGAGTGAAATAATCTGAACAAGGAATTACTGTGAGTATATACTTGCATTCGCATCCTACTAGGTATGTATGGAAAGTGGCAAAGTGTCAAGTGTGGATGAAAATATATAATATACTTTTACTAATACTGACAAATTTCTAAATAAGAAGCCACCGGAAAGAACAGTCAAAACACAAAAGTACACAAAGCAAAGAATAGATTTTTCCCCTCTATGTGGAGCTTTTCAGCGCGAGATTTCAAACTCAATTGATAGGCATAATATAAACTCCATTGGCTTTCATATCGTACTGGGAACTCATTTAAAACCCAGGTGGAAAGTGGCAAAGTGTGGATGATACATTTCTTAACCAATACTGACAAATTTCTCAATAAGAACCCACCTGAAAGAACGGTCATAACTGCAAGTGCACCCAGAGCACCAGCAAAGATTGTAATCCTCGGGTGCCTCATAGCCATGATAGCTGCAATAAAGAATGTCTTATCTCCCAGTTCGCTGACAATGATTACGGAAAGTGACGCCACAAATGCGTGGACGAACGTGAGATCGACTCTTCCTTTCTCCCCTGGGCTATCCAGACCCCCTTCTCCCTTGTCTTCGTTCACTATGATGTCATTGTCCTGTAGATGTGGGTTAAAAAAAAGAACTCTGGTTTGACTTAAAGGGATACTTCGGGCTGAAACTATTTATATCTAAATAGAGTAAAATTCACAGAGCAAAATGCTGAAAATTTCATCAAAATCGGATAACAATAATGAAGTTATTGAAGTTTCAAGTTGAGCAATATTTTTTGGAAATAGTTATATACATGTACACGTCATCAGGAATAATCAATAGGTGAGCTGATGATGTCACATCTCCACTTTTCCTTTTCTTATATTACATGAAATCATAATTGTTTCACTTTTTCATACATGTGTAAATGATATGTCTCTCTTAAAGATGCAGCAATGAATATCTAATGCACTAAATCAGTTGTCAATCCATTTTTTATAGTTCTTGGGAGGAAAATTTGAATAAACCGAATTTCATATAAAGAACAAGTGGGGATATGACATCATCAGTTTGCTCACTGAATATTCATGAAGACATGCCCAGAACAGTTTCACCGGAATAATGCAAATCTTTAAAATGCCATATAGATTTGTTATTCCTTGTGCGATTTTGATCAAATTTTCAGTGTTCTACATCTGTTAAAGTGTATTATTTTCAGCCTGGAGTACCCTTTTTAAGACAAAGATGTGCTGAACTCTGTTTTAACTTTATTAGACCATAAACTGCATGTTCAGTCAGACAAAAATAGTGAGAAGTCAAACGGTCAAAATTTTATTTTCACTGTACATATGTTCTTTATAGTTTATTGTGCTTATTTGTCATGGTTTAATTGCGAAACAATTCTACTTTAGAAAAAGTTAAATAGCCAAAATGACAAGATCAATCACTTCACTCCCTCTCTTTACTTGAAAATTTGTATGCATCCTGCCCCCTAACCCCCCCCCCCCTGCCCAGGAAAAAAATTATGCGTACGGCCATGGATAACATGTTCGCATTGACGTTAAAGCATTACTCGACTAAATCAAACATAATTCTTTGTGAAACACCCCCTCACACACCGACTGCATAAAACTTGGCATGATGCCAACATCCTTCGCCAGTCTTCCTACTCTCCCTCCTCCACTTGATACAGTGTATGCAAAAATTACACAACCGCTTGTATGCATTTTAATACTCACCTTTAATTCCCCAGGGGCTATTGCAGCTGCGGGGTCCCCCAGGGCTACCTTTTGCTCCTTACTTTGAGATCCATCATGTGCGTAGGCTAGTCCTATAGAGCAGAGTCCAAACGCAAGGCAGCTGAGCAGGTGCAGATATGCAGCACATCTCCTCACAGTTCTTACTCTCCTACCCATTTTGTTGTTAGTCACTTAGTCTAGACCTGATAAATAAGTTATCTGGCTTGTTCGGACAGGCAATGGAGATGGTCATGCAAGTCCAGAAAGTATTCACTTTTCGTATTCCTTAACTGGCTAATTGATGTGATGTCACCCTGTGTCTTCTGGCTTCCTGGACTAACATCCAGGAGGAGAAAAGGAGATTTATTGGCTGGTTTTGCAGATTCCTGGGCTTGATAGAGCCTCCAAGAGGTTTTCAAAAAGTGTCACTGTACACCAGGTACATGTAGATTAATGATCCCCTGTGACTGTTCTGTTGAGTTCCAGATAGAGCAAGCCCTGTACGGCACTTGATGAATTAATCTCCCTCTTTGTAATTGTGATGAATGCCCATAGAGCTCAATCTATCCTACAGGGATATGAATGAAACAAGAAAAGGAAACAATATAAATCAGTAATTAAAATCAAATTAAATAATAGATTTAAAATGTCTAAATAGAAATTTGTTACATTTTTTTTCCTGAAGTATATGTATGTACAAGTTTACCAGCACCCACTGCCATAAACCACATTTCTGTTGGATATTGAATGGAGATAATGCCAAGATAGGCTACAATAAAAAAAAACAGAAATGGACACAACACTGACATTCACAGTGTTTAGTGCAGAGATTAGCGTTCACACTCTCAGCGCTCATTCTCATTACAATCCTAGTTAAGTGGAAACCAGTTTTTGTGGAAACTATTTTAACGTGAAATGGGAATACTCACAGTAGTCTTGGAAGTGATCTAATTTGGTTTTCCAAACTGGTTTTGAAACCCACCTTGCAATGTGGTTGTCAAGATTGCCTTGCCTCATTCAACAAATAAAGCGTACATGTAGGTGAGGACACAACCCTTCTCTGGGAAGCGATCTTCGCATTAAGTTATGATAAAATATTTTCTTTGAAGAATAATATGATTAGAAGTAGAGTTACAGTTAGGTATGGGTTTGGCTTAACCACTTGACTGCTGACTGCCATAATGTGTATACAACCCCTCTGTGCTGAGCCAATTTAATACACACTCAAATTTCACTTCATAGCAAGTGGCTTTGAGCTTCTATAAATCACAGGGGAAGTCCCGAGAATTTGTCGTTATAGTGCCATCTGTTGTCCAAATCTGCAGTTTTGATAGTCCTGTGCTATTTCCACCATAGGGGTATTACAGCGCGATGCTGACACTTAAATCGGACAGTGTAGTAAGCACGTAATATTACGTGGTCCGCACAGAATGAAAACTAGCCAAGCACGTAATATTCGTGGCCCACAGCCAAGTGGTTAAAGCCTGCCTAGTTGTCTCAAAATTCAATGATATAGTGTCTTGTTTTTCTATTACATGATCTATTTATTATTTCAATTTTTCTGTTTTGTCAAAAAAAAATCAGGAATTTTATCTACGTCTCTCATTTCTGGGGCCCATAAGTACACAACGCTCTGATAGCAATTGATTGTATCGTTGATTTGTACAATCAATTGCACATAATGATCAATGTACATGTACATGTAGAGAAGCATGAAAATCAATCAACCATATAATCATGCGCTAAGTTTTGTGCTACCGGGCCCTAATCAGGTAACGTACATGTGTACGGTATCATTGTATTGCAGTGAGATAATTAATTAGCAGATGTACTTTAGACCCTGGAGAATATACACTCATAGACTACTAATCTCTCTCTGATAACACTGATTCTTTGATAAGACACAAGACAATTCAAATGATCAGTCTCCATGGCCCAATTGCACAAAACTTAATGCTTGATCTGAGGACCGATTGTTACACTTTATTCCATGCAGTTTTATGTGCAATCGAGCATACAAATCAGTACTACGATAAATCGCAAGACTTTGTGATCCCAGCCCAAGACATGTGTACTCTATATGACCTACATACTTGGTGCTTGCGTTGATTTGCAAACAATAGACTGGCTACTGTAAAAGTAATCACAGTAGGTTTTACAAGCTTTGTATCCACATCCCATTTAATAAGAATAAGAGCGAAGCCATCTTGGGTTTTAAGCCTGTATGCTCAGGTCATTACAGGTTATTTGAAAAGGCTAGATTGTGAATTGTCTATGAGCTAGATCAGGCCCTTTTTTCCCCATAGATATGAGCCTTGCTGGAGTCTGAAGTCTGTAGTGAATTCTCGGCAGGCAAAAAATTCACGTTTTTATTTTCGGGGACTACTTTTCACAACTGATTCCTTAATAATCTGCAACATTAACTAAACTTTAACACTGCAGTAAGTAAGTTGGTGATTTCAGGGACTCTTATAATTTTCCAGGGCTCGTATGAGCAATTCGGAGGCGAAGATCGCCCCGAGACCCCATGGACTTTATTCCTGATTTTCGGGGTCATCAGCAGAGTATTTCATCAATGATTTTGCCTGACAATTTGTTGAATTTGACATTCTCTTGATTTTGATTGTCTGAGGACAGTTTGTATGGTACCTGTTGGATAAAAGTCCTTTCATGAACACTCCCCCACATATCTCCAAGGCACCTAATCCCATTTCATATCTGTCCACAAGGGGACTCTACCAGTCACACATTTCTTCGGTGAGGGGGGCCCAAAAGGCCCATTTTTTATCTACCCTGAGAGCTACGGTACCGGTAATTCATTTTGTATGAGTCAGCTTTAAAAGGTAAATTGGTGAAAATTTCATCAAACTCAAAATAAAAGGCAGAGTACAAGAGGATGATCTGATGAGCTTAACAAGCCTCTTTCTCTTGTTGGGAATACAAACATTTCAATTGTCCCCATATGGTTTGAATTCTCATTTTCTACTTCAATAACTTTATATTTTCATCTTGATACTTTAGAGTCCCATAAATTTACCGTGCCAAGAATAAACCCGCAATAATTTTATCACGAACCAGCACATTCTATTATTATGAAAAGTTATTGATTTATTCATTCACCAAGATGCAGGTGAAATTAAATGGGCTCTGAAACATGATAGCAATACAGTTTTTTCAAGATTTTCAACAGCACATTTCAGTTTTAATACTTTGAAACTGAAAAAACACTAAAAAATAGGCAAGTAAAAAATGCGAAGTATACTTAGTAAACCAGTCAGTCCGCAAGCCCCTGTGTTAATGAGCAAATGAGCAAGATTTATCCAAGTCCTCTCGTGGCTGAATTCATGTCCCTGCAAAATCTCGTGAATTGTGAGACTTTCTTTCTCAAAGAATTTAACCACTTTTTCCTTGAGTAATATTTCTTTTTTTTTTGTACCATGGGCAAGAGTAAATGTTACTCTTTTATATTGGTCATTTCTTTTGAATGAAATATTTTGATAAATAAGTGAATTTTTTACCTGAAAAGATGCATCAAACAGAATTTTCCTCCTCTGTTTTCACTTGCAAATTGTGCAACATTTTGTGTTTTAGGCACCAACATTATTTATATCATCAGAAAGCTCAAACTCCATACTTTCTTACAATGTCACTCTTGATATGTGGCATCTTTTAGATGGGTCAGCAGCCAGCCTTTTTCATCAAGATGCAAGACGAGATTTCTGAAATTTCTGAGTAACATAAAATCCAGAGTTCTGATTGGCTGAATACTGTTTTCAAAACAAACAGGCGCGGGTAATTTGAAGAGATTACCACATGGTGAGTGTGACCTTGCAGAGGCCCAGTGTGGGGAACACTGGAATTTGCATGGGTGTGTGGTCTCTATGACCAATCAGAGCGCAGTATTCTTGTTTTTGAGCTGCAAAATGTACTTGGCCTATGAAAAACTGGCTGCTGACCCATCTAAAATACATCTTCTTTATATAAAAAATTATATCATATTAAAGCTTAGATCTTCAGCTTTATCATGATTTAAAAATCATTTGTGCCCAAACAGAAATTAAGTGTGAAAACAACAACTTTTGTTGCATGAAAAAAAATATTTTGTTTCATGTTTTAGATCAAAAGTTTTTCCTATATTACAACATTCTTTTAAAAATCCAAACACATGACCTGAAAGAATGATTCTTCTTCTTTACAAAGATACCAAAAACATGAAATTTGGTCAATATTTAGAGCAGCAATGGCCGAATAAAAAGAGGTGTTTTGGTTCGCACCAAGCTCATTAACTATGCAAAAACCCTCTAGTCATGAACATCACTTGGATAAAAGAAGCTAATTTTTCAGGGCTTGCGGACTGACTGAAACATTGGTGTACAAGTAGAATCCAGGTGGGTGTTTCATAAAGCTGTTCGTAAGTTAAGAGTGACTTTAAGAACGACTGGTGAACCTTTCTTACGCGCGCAACCATCGCCAATGAATATACCATTTATCAAAATAAAGGATCACTAGTCGTTCTTAAAGGAGAATGAAACTCTTGGAGCAAGTTAGCTTTTGTGAAAGCAGAAAAATCAAAGAATAAGATCAACAAAAGTTTGAGTAAAATAGGACTAGCAATAAAAGAGTTATGAGCATTTGAATGTCGAGATCACTAATGCTATGGAGATCCTCCCATTGGCAATGCGACCAAGATATGTGATGTCACACACGTACAACTCTCCCATTCGGACACTGAAAATATACCCCAAAACATCTCTTTTTGCTCATTCTAATCATATGACAAACGATTCATCGATGATATAATGTTGTGAAACCTCTGTACTTGTCATCTCATAAAGAAAACACCTAACCTTGTGATAGACTCTATAAAAGTGAGAATATAAGTGAAATAAGTACTAAAGTAATGAGGGAGTTGTACGTGTGTGATATCACAGATCTTGGTCGCATTGCCGATGGGAGGATCTACATGGCACTAGTGATCTCAATATTCAAATGCTCATAACTTTCTTATTATTCATTCAATCTTCCTCAAACTTTCAACAATATGTTTCTTTGATTTTTCTCTTTGATATGGATTCAGCTAGTTTCAAGGGTTTCATTCTCCTTTAAAGTCGCTCTTAACTTACGAACAGCTTTATGAAACGGCCCCCTTACCTAAATATATTTTTAACCTATAACAGTGAAAGAAATATTAAAAATTTAATGGTTTTAATGTTAGCCATTAGAACAATATATATTGCAGAAAACAGTCAAATTTTAGCTCAGGCAAATTACTCTAATCTCAGACTAGGGAAACCATAATACAGTCAGATTGGTCTGCCAAATATAGTGCTAAATGATGACCCAAAGATGATCAACTTTTTTTCACTTGTTTCACAACAAATCCGATAGTTGATCCTGATTTCTTTTAATTGAATATTAGGTATCATGAAAAGAAAAAATTTGGGTCTTCTTTTTCTAAAAACCTGCTGCACAAAATTCTAATGAGAAGTAGTCACAGCATCAACAGTCAATCACTTCAAAACAAAACTAGACAAGTTTTGGTCTGCGTGGCATTATGTTCAACGCAAGGGAATAGAGATTTAGTCACTGCATTGGTACAGCAAAGCACAAATAGCACAGATTCAGTATAGCAATTTATCCAAGCTACATGTATAGGAAGACAGTGTACACTACAAGATAGACCTGGAAACTTGACAGCAGACACAACTGTATTTTTCCAGTAGATGTGGTATAAAGGTATATGTATAAAGCACTCATTCAATGAACAAGGTTATGATATAACCTTGTTCTCTGTGACTACTCCCTGTGTGGCAAAATAAGGTTGGCAATGTTTGGCTTATTTTCTCTTTTTCTTTGAGACAAATGCTCGATTCTTTTACACCGTCAGTTCCCATTACAGCTATTCTTCATATTGTGGGAAAATGTAACACAGCCTGGGGCAGGCGCGACTGTTCCCAAGTACTGAGGGTGGCTTGGAGTCATACATACAATGTAGACATAGAATTGTATATGGCTGGAGGATGTGTGCAATCCACTATGCACAAACAATAGACACAAACCCCTCCATGGGGGGCCCTGTGCATTCATCCACGCATGGGTGCTCAGCTTAGAATGCTGCAGGGTGAGGCAAGCCCCAAGATCTGTTCATCACTTGGAGAGTCAGATATACTGCCCGGAGGACGTGTTTTTCAACCTACAATGTACTAAAGGCAAACTACTCCTCTTCGCCCTTTATCTGCACAACCTGGGTTACTTCTTACCTGGGCGATTCCTGTGTTGCATGGGGATTAATAGGTAAGACATTATCGTATTTTCTATAATATACATGTAACTTGGCTCTTAAGTAAATTTGATTCTTTTTAGGCCTGACTTGAAACGGATATTTCAATATTCGGATACCCGACACTGAAAACCGGACGGCGGACGGGTATCCGAAATTTTACCCTGAAATATAAAAAATAATATCCATTTGCACTTATGTGAGTTATATTTAAGATTTTCAGATATATTTGAGTTTTGAACCTATCTGATGATGGCGAGAGTGAGCGTGCGCTAATCAAAATATTATTGAAAACCACAAAATTATGAGAAGCTGAATTATTTGGGTTGAATCTGTTTTGACTAATGTGAGTTAGCGTGAGGCTACGGCTACAAATGTAGATCGTATGACTGTGTAAGCTATTAGTAAATGACTATTATTTGAGTTATACAAGTCGGGCCTAGTTACGATCCCATTTAATGGTTGCGAGAGTATGTGTGTTTATTTTTTAGTTCCGATCAATGAAATAAGATGCAATGAATTTGACCGAGGCGAGTGTAAGTGCGAGTCTACTATTACTAAAAGTCTAAAACCAGACAGGCCTACATCATTCAGCTCACGCACATGCTGTCCTGTCTGGACGTGTCTGGAGTGAATCGTCCGATATATATTTGGTCACATTACACTCGCTACACCTTCAAATGGGATCGTACTTGGAATATTTTCATTTTCATGTCGGGTTTCTCCCCATTCCCCAAATTATAGCCAAGCTTCTCATTTCTCAACTTCTGAAACATAATCACACTTCTAACAAAGATTCAAGACAAGATTTAATCACAGTAACAGTAACTAATCACTTACATTCATCACCAGTAAGTTTTACTGCAAAACACGTCGATTCACAACCGACCACATACTTGGCGGGCGTACATCATAAACCTTTCTGGCACGATACCGCCTTTTAAATAATTGTTGTTTACGTGATGATGGATATCAAAATTTACAGTGGATATGCCATTTAAACTTAAATAAAGGAAAATGTGTGTTTGTAATTTATATATTAAATATTAATTCATGAAAGAGATTTTCAATTGACAATTATCATTCTTTCATAATTCAAAAATTCTACCAGAATAAAATATGAAGTTTTGATCCTGAGTGATATAAGTTTCTACAAACAAGTTATCAAAATATAAACATACGTGAACAATTTAAAATTTGCAATAACACAAATACAATTGACATCTAGATAATGGACAGTTTCATTCTAATTAATCATTATTAATGACAGTTCAAGAAAGAAAAGGGATGATTCATTATTTCGGATTTGATGAAAAAATCAAAAGAAACAAAATAAAACGGCCAATCAACATACATGTATTTGACGTCTACATGATTTCAAAATTATCTTCATTCATATTGAAAGTTGATGTGAGAAAAAAAGTACTGAAAATGAATATGTCGTTACACATTTCAATTTAAATAAATTACAAAAAACAACATGACACACGCAGCCAACATTCATTCGACGTTTTCATAGTTTAAAAAATATTCATCTTCATTTGTAACGAAAGTTGCCGTGAGAAAGAGTAGAATTCATTCAATTCATTTTGCATTTGATGAATAAATTACAAGAAACGACATGACACACGCAATCAACATTCATTCGACGTTTTCAACTTTTTATAGTTTCAAAAATAATTATCTTCATTGGTAACCAAAGTTGCAGTGAGAAAAAGTAGAATTCATTTTGCATTTGATGAATAAATTACAAGAAACAACATGACACACCCGAGTAACCCGATCAACATTTATTTGATGCTTAAATGGTTTCAAATCATCTTCATTCTTCACTCGCATTGAAAGTCGAGGTAAGAAAATATACGATAAGGTACGCATTTGAAATCATCAAAACATAAGACGGGAAAGAAAAACAATCTTCAGCGACACCATAGTAAAATCGCCATCGTTGTCAGAACGGAACTTTACTCCATTCACGGACGGTCATGCTCCAAAACTGATATAAGGTCATGTTTCAAAACTGATAAAAACGATGGTTTTCGGCGGGAATATATTACCGAAGAAGATTAATTGATATTGGTGATTATATTGGCGACTAAAACTTATAAATTTTGTTGGTGAGTCTTACTAAATTTAATGAGTTTTTGTGACAGGAAAGTGGTGAATCAGTGTCCACGGATACCCAAACCCGAATAATGAAAACTGTTATCCGTCCACGCGGGGCGGAAACCGTTCGATATCCGTTTGGTGGCAGCGCTAATTCTTTTTATTTTTTTCTAAATTAAATATAGAGATTGAAAAATGACAATATTCTTGCAATATTACTTTTCACCAATAAAAAAAAATATGCCTAAATTTCAAGTTTTTGAGCCCTCTGGTGAATACAAAAATAATCCCAAAATTATGAAAAATAAATTGCAACTGTATGGTAATTAGTAATTTTGGTTACAAAAGTGATATTTTAATGAATTTTTGAAGTGTGTGCTGTGTACTCCATTGGCTTACCATTCCCCACAGGCAAAGTGGTTGCAGTGAGCAAGTGGTATAAAGGAGAAAAGGAAAGTATTCAAAAAATGGGAAAAGTTCATGGTTTCCAATTCATTTTCAATGTGAATCTAAAATCACTGATTTTTTTCACTTCTTTTAAAAAACTGACTTTTGATTCTGGTTTTTGTCTCGCCCACCAGAGGTGAAGGCGAGACTTAGGGATCCAAATGTCGTCCGTCCGTCCGTCCGTCATAAATCTAATGACACATAACTCCACAACCGTAAGTCGCTTTTCAACCAAACTTGGATGGTAGATGGACTTGGGGGACCTGCATGTTATGCTGCAGTCGGAGGTCACATGGTAAGGTCAAAGGTCATTTTCAGGTCAACGTTAAAGTTTACATGCAAGACTCTCTTATGACTCGTAACTCTGCAACCGTAAGTCACTTTTCAACCAAACTTGGATGGTAGATGGACTTGGGGGACCTGCATGTTATGCTGCAGTCTGGAAGCTCAAAAAAACGAAAAGTTCTCTCCTTCTACCCCGTCTCGATCGGCCATTTTTGTTAAAAATCGTAACAAAATGGCCGATCGAGACTGGGTAGAAGGAGAGAACTTTTCGTTTTTTTGAGCTTCCAGACTGTGCCCAGATGTCAGGAATCTGCCACTCGTTAGACCTTCATCCATATAATCGTGGTAATTGTATACTTTCCGTTTTCACAATTCATTTGGAGAAATATTTAGACCATAAATCACCCTAATCCGGTGACAATGGTAAAATACACGGTAAGCTTCTGGGCTCCCGCCCGCTGCGCGGGCGGGAGCTCTCTGGGTTATTTCATAATGTGACATTTCATGTACAAAAAAACGATCGGAAAATCGGGTTTCCACCGAATGTTAGATCTAACGTTACTGCTAATACGTTGTCTGTACGTACGGGCCTCCAAGCTCTAGCTCTTCAGTCTATGTACTGGTGAGTGAGCCAACGCAGTTCAGCGGAACAACCAACATAACAGAGACCGAAGCTTTTGGTCTAATGTAATATAGACTCTGCTATTCAGAATTTTATTCTATTTCTAGGGCCTACCGTATTCATGAATGAAAATTGAAATGCAAAAAATAAATGAGGTCTCCCTACTCAGTCTCAAACAGCTCAACAGTTAATTTATCATTGAATTAAACAAAATAAGCAAAGCAAATGCGGAAGATTGCTAAAAATTGACATTCGGGTTGGACACGAAAGTGCACTGGTGCCCACATCCACAATATGCACACACTCGGTATGGAAGGCGCCACACAAAGGCGAGTCGTAACGAACGTTGGCTCAACAGATCGCCAACGCGCCAGAGCTCCCGGCCACCACGTTGGCTTTCCGCTGGTGGCAACAATAACACTAACAGCACCGAAGTTCATTCATTGCTTTAGTAGATATAAACATCGAATCAGAGTACAAAACAAAGAACTGCACACAATATTTGGTTTCATTTTATGCAAGCCTTATCACTTGCTCTTCAGTACCATATTCAATAGGTATTCAGATACAAAATAATAGGAAAAGGGTGATAATTTTACCTTGATTCGGTCGAGTTGAGAAAATGCCACGGAGCTCGATGATGTTACAGTTAACGTAGATGGCGCTACATCAAAACTCGATCTAGAGTTCCTGTATCTAAACTCGATCGAACTCGATGATCAGTGGGGAAAATGGAAAATATGGAGGGGGGGGGGATCCGAGGGAAAATCAGACTTTCAGTGGCAGATCACGGCAGCCTGCGGCAGGCACGGGCCGGATCGGATGTGTTCCCCCCCCCCCCCCTTGAGAGCCATAAATCACATTCTGTATTCTGACTGGAAAATGATGGACATGCACAAGTGGATTTGGGGGGGGGGCAGGGTTGGGCTCAATTACTTTCTTTTTACAATATGAAGAAATGTTCAATTACAGTTACTTTTCAAATAAATTACATTTTTCAATTACATTAATTTGTCAATTATAATTTCAATTAATTTCTAGAAAAGTCATAAATGAAACCAATTTTTATTCTGTACATATATAGCACCACCTATCCTATCAACATAATTCCCCATAATTCGAAGTTACAGACAAACTAACAAGATGAAGGTTTACGGTTATAGAGCATGGGTTCTGCATGTTACACGTTTGATGCTGAAGCAGTTAAAAAGATAAAGGTCATGAAATTATATAATAAATTAAGTAGTTTATCGTAAAGTAACTGAATGTAATAAAAATTTATTGACAGTAATTGAAGTCAATTACATTTTTGAGTCAATTACAATTTACTTTCCCTTTCAAAACATCAATTACAATACAGAGTTACTCAAAAATGTGATTACGTAATTGATCAATTACCTTGTAATTGAGCCCAACACGGGGGGGGGGGGTGCTTGTAACATTTTCGTGACATATCACCTTAAGACCCTTTTTACTTGTCAGATTTTTCTGAACAACAATATCCCTTTTGGAAAATACTTTATCCGCCCCTGATATGCCTTAGCCACTGACTATAGGCTTACTGAAGGGGGGGTCAAGAAGTGGGGTACATATGCAGTCACCCCCCCCCCCCCACGGTCCCCGACAGATTCACGAATTTTATTTCTCCTTTGCCTTGCTGTACTTTTGACGCTGAAAGTAGGCCTACTCCGAAAATAACGATTACCATTTTTTCTCTCTCTCGCTCGTATTTTTTTTGGAGGAGTGGGGTCAGAAATGTTTTCCCTTCTTTACAAGTTTAAAGTTTAAAGTTTATTTTTATTGATTTCAAATCCAGACATAAAGGATTACAATCAAAATAAAATGAACAATTTTTTACAAATTATCGAACATAAGTTACAATGGTAAATTAACAATTCCAACAATAAACAGAGTCAGAAACTGTTTCACTCGACTATCTGTCAATTAACAGGGCATAATTTATTCTTACCAAACCAATAATCAACAGGTACTGATACGTCGTTCTAATTTATCAACTGCAAAATTATCATATAATTGTGAAATATTTGTTATTGCTTTGATTTGAGGCCATGCTATTGATATGGATCGCAAATCAAGATTTGCGATCAAGATTTGCCGGGAATACCATCGGGGAAAGTGACCTCCAGACCTCCCGGCGCAGATCCATGCCGGGGCCAAAGGGGTCTCCCCGCCCAAACGAAGTGATCGAAGGGAAGGGAAGAGTGAAGAAAAGAAAGGGAAAGGAAGAGAGAAAGGTCACAAAAAAGGAAGGAAGGGAGAAAAATGAGAAGGAAATTAGGGGAAGGGGGGGGGGACAGAAAGAGAAAGGGAAAATAAAGAAAAAAAGGTAAAGAGTAAAATGGGGTGGACTGAGATAGATTTTTGCTAAGAGGGGGTTTGACTACCTAGTTAGTTTATCCAAATGACGACGAGCTGCGACCCGGGGTAGATCCGCCTTTGTTCTGCTTGTGCGACCCTCCCCTTCTTTTTGAATTTTCCTTTTATTTATTTATTTATTTATTTATTCATTCATTTAATTGTTTATTTATGTTTTTATTTATTTATTTAAGGCAGCTCGGGGGTAAAGCCCCAATAACCTCCTGGGTATTGCATATATAGAAGGGGAAAAAAAGAGATCATAAACTAATGAACGGGATAGGGTCAAGAAAAAGAATGGGAAAAGAGACAGAATCTATTCTTGAGCGTGTTGATTTGAATAGCGCAGGGCTCCTTGAGTTTTGTTTGTTTTTTTCTTTTAATTTTTTATAGTTTATTTTCCATTCCTCAAAAGGAATGGAAAATAAAAAGAAAAAAGGGGAAATCTAAATACTCAGTTGACAAAAATGAAATGAAATAAAAACAGTTGTGATGATTTTAAAAATCATTATGATCGATGACGATGATGCCATGATGACGACAACGACGACGACGAAGATGGGTGAGAAAATGATGATGATTATTATGCTTTAAAAGGTTAATGATTGATGTGAGGTATTGGAAAGCGTGAAAATGAGTGAAAAAAGGAGAAAAATTCACCTTGCATATTCCGATGTAGTAACAGACTGTGACCTTGACTTCCCCCTAGAATGTATGTAGGGAACAAGGTGATTCAATAAAGTCTGAGAAAGGATTCCAAAGGTCAGGTCCGTGGATCTCTGGGGGGATACTTTTTTAAGGTCAAGTCCACCCCAGAAAAAAAAATGTTGATTTGAATCAATAAAGACAAAATCAAACAAGACTAACGCTGAAAATTTCATCAAAATCGGTTGTAAAATAAGAAAGTTATGACATTTTAAGAATTCGCCTTTTTTTTCTTCACAAAATAGTCAATACTCAATACGACATGCAAGTGAGAGAGTCGATGACTGATGTCCCTCACTCATTGTTTTTTTATTGTTTGAATTATATTAATTTTTTACAGATTTGACAATAAGAGCCAACTAGACTGAATCATAAAACAAATATGTAAAAACAAAATGAGGGAATTCCACATGCTGTCGAAGTAGAAAACTTTGTTTCACAGGAGATCTGAGCAGAAAATTTGAATATTTAAAATGTCATTAATAAAATACAAAACAAATAGTGAGTGACGTCAACAGTTTTTGCATACCGGACTGGGATGTGCAACTGTTTTGTAAAATTCAATGAAACTTTAAAATGTCATAACTTTCTTATTTTCATCTGATTTTGATGACATAAATTTTCAGTGTTGTGCTTGTTGGAGTTTTCTCTTTTTTTTTGTTCAAATCGATCTTTTGTTGGGATATGGACTTGTCCTTTAACTTAATGAAAATTAGGATTAAAGATAGGGATATAAGCATCAAAGGTCTCAAATTTGAAATGAAAGCGATATGAACAGTAAACTTTGCATTGTATTCACATTATCTAATAGTCGTCTGGCCTAAGATGAATATTGTATAAGTACAAATGCGAAGGGCTTTCTTATCTTAGTATAAAAAAGACAATACTGTGAGCGCGAAGCACGAGAGGAATTTCAATTCTTAAATGGTGACCTGAAAGTTGGTTCCCTTTTTTTTGAATCCCCACCCACCTCGATTATTTTCACTTTTATTCCTCCCCTCACGGCTCCCGTTTTCTCTTCTCTTTCTCCCTTTACTTCTGTTCCCCCTTCGAATCCTGTATCCGCATCATTTGCCCTTTTCTTCATGTTTATGATAATTTTGTCTACAAAATACTGAGAATTTCAATATTATCAATGTTTTCATAATCTTTGATGAACGGCTGTGGCCCGGGGGGGGGGGGGGCAGTCAAATATATTGCTGTACACACGCGTGACCAAGTAATTTCCAAACACATGAGTTTTTCTCTGTGTGCAAAAGTACCCCTAAACAAGTTTTTCAATGGCTTTTAAAAAAAAAACACATTTTGGCCCCCAAACAAGTTGTCGCCAAACTATGACCTCGGGGAAAAACATACCCTTTTTGACCCCGCGATTGACCATTGACCAGTCTTTCAAAACCACCCTTTTTCTTGAAAAACCTCTTCAACCCGGCTCTTCATTCTTAAATAAGCTTTTTGATTTTGAATTCTAGACCTATATTTCCCTCCATTTTGGTGCATAATTGGATTGGCAAATAAAAATTAATTAATCAGACAACAATCAATCAATTTCAGGAGTTTATGATACAGCTAGTGAAAGAATCCCCAAGTAGTTTATTTTAAATTTTGAATAGCGCCATCTACAATTTGCAGTCTGTATTTTTTGTTGTCTGAGCTCGGCCTCGGGGTAAACAAAATATTCACCTTTTTTATAAACAAACGAAAAACAAACGATCTTCTCTATTTCAGTGTTGCTTTCCCAGGGATCGAATTGTTTGATGGATCGAGTGTAGTACTAGAGGAGCAGGAGTAAGATTGGCAGCAGAAAAATTGTTTCAGATATGCAATAATTCTTGCTCAAAATCACCAGCGGCGACGAAGAGATTTAAGTGAGCGGAGCCGAGATTGAGATTCTCCCCTCACCACCCCGCCACAAAGTTAAGAAAAACCGACTGACCGAGAGTTCTCCACTGAGCTGAGTGAGTGAGTGAGTGAGAGGGATCATCGAAACCCTCCCTCCTACTCCTACTCCTAGTCCTATTCGACAGCGCACGAACAACTCAACAAGTGCACTGGCCGCTGCTTAGTTTTTGTTTTCATCAGGCAACTGCGTGAACGAATGAATAATCCTACTCCTAGAGTCCTAGTATAGTAAGTTACATACAAATATTTATGGTTTACAATTAATGAATTACAGTACACAATAGATCTAGACAGTAGACTCGGTACTAGTACTCCTACTACTACTAGATCTAGTATAGTAATAGTAATTAGTATGGTAGTGGATCGTATTACCCAACACTTCATGAATTCAATCATATCAAACACATTATTCTAAAAAAATTCACCAAACTTTCACCATAAAATGCACAATTACCTACAAAATATAATTAAATATGAATTTTTTTTGCCGAAATCGTTTTTTTCCTTTTCACGATATTAGCTTCCAATCGGACCCCTCTTTGCATGTGAAATATTTTGGTCACTTGAAAAAGGTATTGTATTACCGAACGTGTGTTTTCTAATTCTATGGGAAAAGTTGAGAAAACAACAGAATTACTGATGAGCTATTTTTACCATATTTTATTATTTTTAGAATATTAATACTTTGAAAATGTGTTTTTGACCATTTTCATCATCTTTCTATTCAAGTTCCCTTTGGAAGAATGTTGCAAAGTTTTAATACAATTACAAGGCTGGTCGGTTACAATCACTCACTATATACTAGATCTAACTAAGTTTAGAGTCTAGACCAATAAATTAGGTCAATCTACATGTATTTCGGTCAGGGATATGCCAAGGTTCCACTTTTTTTGGTGGTGGCTCGGGCCACCATAATCTTCATATAATATTTTTTGGTGGCCCGAAAAATATGAAGAAAAACATAATAAAATTGAATAAAACAAACATCACAAATTCAAAAATTTATACCGGTACTCTAATAACTTTTTAAATCATTTTCCTCAAGCCTTCAATCGTCATTATCATGGCATCATCAATCAATATAATCAAAATCATCTCATCACTACCACCATCATCACTAGCTTTATCATCACCATCATCATCGTCATCATCAACATCAACATCATCATCATCATCAACATCATCAACATCATCATCATCATCATCATGATTATGGCATCATCATCATCATGATTATGGCATCATCAATCATTATTATCATAAAAATCATCTCGTCACTACCACCACGATCATCATCACCATCATCACTAGCTTTATCATCACCGTCATCATCATCATCAACCAGGATCACATCATCATCATTAACATCTCTCTCTCTCTTGTATCCTTCCTCCGTTAAGGTCGAAGATCGCTAGTATCCGTATAAATGAATGCAGGCACTTCCTAAGGGTTGTTAGAGCTGGAACAGTTGCTGAGGAGGTTTTGGCCGGTTGTGTGAAGATTGCGAATAAAGTATAAAATAAGTGTGTGGAGCTGGGTTTTACTGGCATTGTTGAGATGCACAGGGGGAAGGAAGAGAATACACTCTAGAAAATTATGTGGGTCTGTCTCAAAGAAACCTACAAATTACCTGGTATTGTCATTATCCTTTATGCGGTTGATGAGGTCACGGCGCACAGATGCAGTGGCTGGACATGACGAAACAAAGTGTTCTTCATCTTCTCGATTAGCGGAACACAGTCGACAGATGTCATCAGCAGCCTTTCCAATTCTGACAAGTCTGGCCTGGGTCAAGTAAACTTTGCATGAGATCTGGGCTTTGATGGTGATAGCTGGTCTCAGGGATGGATTAGCTATATGTCCAGGATACAAGTCAGTAGCCTTGGGCTTTGGTCTCCTGGTCTATAACGAGAGTGAAACTTTCTTGGATAGAGCCTCACTTTGCCTGGACTCTGATGCTCCAGTCACTGCTAACACCACCATGCGTTTCCAGAAGTTATAGGTTGGAGGTCTAGCCAACAGCTTGTTCAGCGAAGGAAGATTTAGCATCCTGAGAACAGAGCGCCATTGTTGAAGAGAAGGGGTGTTGGCACAGATGCTATGAAGAAATAGCCTGCGTTCTGTTCTGTCAGGGGCAATGTTCAGGATCTGTCCTAAAAGCAGAAGCTTCTCCTTCATAACCAGAAGACTTATAGGCAGTATGTCAGTCAGGAGGTACACAGCTTCATCAGCTGCAGATACTGGAAGCCCTAGTATACGTTTGAAAAGATGGACCTGAGCTTTGTCGAGACGATTCAGCGTGGCCTTGGAGAAAGACACGCAAGAGCAGCCATATAACATGCGTGGGACACAGAAGGTTGACCAAAGCTTGGCAGCGATGTGAGGTACAACTCTGGCACTGAAAGGAGATGTCCCGACAAGAGCAAAGAACGCTTTGTATCTTTAGAGATAGCCTCCGCTGCAAAGTCGAACTGTACATCCCAAGTCCTGATAATCCCAAGGTGTTTGTGGGATGAGACCTCAATGATAGACTCTCCACCGATGTGCCAAGATGGTCTTTGTGGTGATTGAAAACTAACACGGCACTCTTAGAGGGGTTTATCTTATATCTCTAATCCTGGGTGTATCGTAGGGTTACATTAAGCATCTCCTAGAGCTCTGTTGGGCTGTTGCTGAGAAGTGTCGTCAGCAAATGCTATGACACCAAAATAAAGATTCTTGATTTTACAGCCCAGACGGTGGTCTCTGAGGATTTTAATGAGATCGTCGATGTAGAGAGTGTACAGCATTGGAGATAACACACCACCCTGCCTTACTCCTTGGAGAACCTTGAATGATGGGCCCGCTGAGTGGTCCCATAGTACCTTACTCGAACAGTTATTGTAGAATTCTGCAATGGTATCCAGCAGAAATTCAGAGGGATATGTGGAGGAGATTTTTGAGAGCAGACCTTCTTGCCATACCCTGTCAAATGCTTTTTGGGCGTCAAGCATTGCAATGAACAGTGGCTGCTTAGAGGACTTGTTCAGGTCAGTTACTAGGTCAAGAGCTTTACCAGCTAATAAGCAAGACCTTTCTTGTTGAAAACCAAATTGCAGTTGGTCCGGTATGTCATGCTCCAACAAGTGATTGATGAGTTTGGGCTTGATCAACAGTTCTAGCAGCTTGCCCAAGACAGGGGTTAGGGTGATGCCTCTGTAATTTCCTGGTACTGCTGGATCTTTACCACCACCTTTATGTAGAGGGATCACAAGGCCATCTTTGAGGCTTGGTGGGATGTGTTTCTAGGGACAGTGATTTTCCGTTTCAAAAAATTGCCTTTTCCGTTTCAGAAAATCTCAAATTCTGTTTCAGCATGTCAGAAAACGGAAATTCCGTTTCCCCCATAGACTTTGTACACACGGAAAAGTGACAATTCCGTTTACACATTGAATAGCAAAATCACAACACTCGCACTGGTCAAAATTTGTATCTGCTACTGTACCAACAACACAATAGAATCCGTTCTTATCGGATCTATGCGGGTGCATAAAATATTTTTCCAACCCCATTTAGCATGCATACATCCTCACCTTTCACATTATTAGCATTATTTCACGGTGAAATGATATTTCATCGATAATTTTGGGGTTTTTTGGACATCGTTATCATCAGTCAACGGCTCTTGCCAATCCGCCATCTTGGATTTTAAGACCACGATATCGTGCTGTTACATCTTCAAACGTAGAGGGCAGCAATACACGACCGTGCAGTGAACGATATGTGTGTGCATGTGAAGCCCAACCTGGCGCCGGCAGCTAGGGTACGGGTACGGTGCGGGGTACAATCAAGTGTGCTGATGTCGAGTGCAGTCACGATGTGAATTGTCATGAAAGTAGCGAAGTGAGATCGTGTTTTCTGGGGTTTTGTGGCCATTTAATATTCTCATTTTGTTGTGATTTTGGAGTAATTTCTGTTGCTATTCTGTGTATTTTGAGGGAAAATACTTTTTCCGTGATTTTCCGTTTGAAATGACACTTTCCGTTTCAAAACACCCTTTCCGTGAATTCCGTCCGTTTTCCGCGATCGCGGAAAATCACTGTCCCTATGTTTCAAGCCAACCATCCAGTTCATAAGGATGAGGATAAGAGTCCTTGCATGATATCCGGTGTACAGAAGATGTTCAGAAGATATGTTGTCAGGACCACAGGCCTTGCCAGTCTTTAAAGAGGAGATAGCTATCTGAAGTTCTTTCGAAGAAAACATAAACTTGGATCTGCAGAGAGCTTTATCATCAAGGTACTGTGAAGTAATCTGGATCCCACTTTCTGGCCTGTAGTAACTGGGAGTTGATAACTCTTTGAAGTATTGTGTCCAGCCCTGAATGATATCCATCCCTGAGTAGCAATGGTCTCCCACATTAAGATGCTGCAGGCCTGTGTTGGAGTGCCGATTGTTTCCTTTTACGATTGTGTAAAACAGCCTGTCATTATGCTCGTGAGCCTCCTCGATTTCTGTGAGAAGCCCGTTTCTGCAAGCAGCTCTTGACTGTCTTAGCTTGGAGCGGAAGTGCTTCTTAAGCTTGGCAGCTAACATGCCCAGGGAGCTACTCTTGTCTTCACCGGAGCCTCTCCAGTCCTTCCATAGATTGATATAGCTCTTGTAGCTTTCCTCAACTTCCGGATTCCACTCCATCTTGCCTTTGCCTCGACCTTTACCTTTAGTGTGGGGTAAGTTCATTGCAGTTTGAACCAACACTGACTGTAGATTAGACATGATGCTGTTCAGGAGGGTCTCATTAGGAGTGCACCAACAATAGATGTCAAAATTGATTCAGAGGCTCTTTCCAGCGGTTCTGTGTACAAATCATTGATCACTTGTTTGGACACCTTCTTCCAATTGATTTTTGGACGACATAAACGTTATACACCTAACAGTTTTGCACTCCTAACAGGGATGTCGTTGTGTATTGGAACCTTCCATGTCACGCTGATGGGGAAGTGATCAGATCCATTCAGTGGTTCCTTGTAGTGGATAACAAAGTTAGAGAAGTCACTAACCATTCTCTGATGAGTGAGAAAAGTGTTGATGAAAGACCGCTTAGTTCCGTCATCACTTTGGAAAGTATAGGCACCTTGACCTTTCAGTAGAGCCGAAAGAGACAGACGAGTTCGTTGGTATTCATGAAGTCACCAAGGATACTCTGAACTTTTTTCTTTCGCTCACTGCTGTGAAGGTCCACATTGAGGTCACCACCTAGTAGAAAGGTACAGGAACCATTTGTTTGAATGATGTGAAGCATTTCCTCTAGTACCGCCTGGTATTCTGCAAGAGCATCTGGAGAGGTATCACATGGCATATAACAGTTGAACAGGATGATATCACACAATTGAAATTGTAAAAGAGTGCAGATGAGCCTTTGAGATAGGGTGGGAACAGGCTTTGATGAGCATGGGAGTTCCTTGCTGATAAAAGTGGCAACGCCACCTCTCCCTCTCCTGCTTGGAAGTGAATGAATTGGATCATGAGCCGTGCTGAATGAGATGAAATCCTGATGGGCTGAATTGAGATAGTGGAGTTCACCTTCATGGATCCAATGTTCTTGTATAAAGAGAATATGTACATGCGATAGCAAACAATGAATAAAACTTTAATTTGACTTGAAACCATGAGCATTAAAGGAGGCAATGCAGATCGACTTTACATTCTCTGGGGAGACAGGAGACGAAGACTGGCGTCTGTGAGATGCATGATGCGCAGGTGCTGTTCTCTGATTGCTTGCTCGATCATGTGACTTGGCTGCACTGAGTGCAGGCACAGAAGGTTCAGAAGAGAGGCTGTTATGTAGTAAACAGTCTCCACTTGCCAATGGTAAGTGGCTGCCGAGGCCCATCCATGCCGAAAAAGAGAATTTGATTCAAGTTGGGTATTGCTGTCCACTGCTGGGCTCTTCAAATGTTCATGTTGATTATGACTATCATTCCGCAATAAAGGTTCATCAGAGAGAAAGCTTGACCTGATGACCTTTCCTCATCTCATCTTGCTTCAGTTCACTTGTATAAACTCGGAGAGGTTCTTCATTATCAGCAGTGTTCAAAGCCCCTACTGGTTGGTGTAAGTTTGTAACTGGTTGTGTGTCAAGAGTTACAGTGGAATGCTTATCTTGATCAAAAGTTTCAGACAAAAATTGTTTGACATTAGATGCAGTATGAAAAGCAGTGTCGGTCCGTAGAGGTGATGTCTCTGTATTGATGTCTCTATGAGCATCAGCCACATGATCTCCTTGACCTCTAGAGCTTGTATGTAAACCATCCGTTTTGTCTTCAATCTTGGTTGGGGAATTAACCGCTTGTTGGAAGAGCTCATCTATCACTCTGCTTGATGTTGATGGCGGAGAAGGAGGCTGGTGTCTCACACGAGGATTTCTAGCACCATTGAACACACTTCTAGAACGCGTAGGGGAGGAAACTTCAGGCACTTTCTCAGAAGCCTTTTGAAGATGAATATAACCATCGTCATTGTGAACGTCTTCATCCACACAAAGGCTTTCAAACCTGTTGGAAGTTGGGATGTTGTAGGGGTGCGCGGTTGTTGAAAAGCCCAGTGAGGGATTGGTGGCAGGTGGCAATTTTCCATTTTCACCTTGTCTGTGCAACCTATCAGATGATTGGTTGTGTTTGGTCTGCTACTGACCCATAGACCTGGGAGGGTGCATCAAAGCAGTTCTCTGTCCAGGATATCCCTTGCTCTTGACAGACGAACCCACAACATGGCTCTTGAATTTGGGGTTAGAGGATGAATCAGCTTGCTGCTTATGATGACCTCGTGAGGGTGAGCCTTGATGATGGTTAGATGACCTGTAGTGTTGGATGTGATTAGTATTTGTGAAATACCTGCTTTTTTGCAGCCTGGGGTATTGATTGGTGTTGCTTCTGGATGGACTATAAGCTTGTGAAGACTCAACTGAAGCATCATCTTCATCCACAATACCTTGAAGCCCATGAGTTTTACATATAGAAGTTAAGAAGTCTACTTGTAACTGAAGGTCCCTTATCTCATCTACTTTCTTAGACAAAGCATTTTTCAGTGTTGTTATCTCACCATCCTTGTTTTGTAGCAGAACTTTGTTACATTCTTGAAGATCCTGCAAACTCTGTAGATCCCTCCGAAGTTGACGAGTTTGGTTAAGAAGTTGGTCATTCTCCATTAATATGACTGTATTTAAGTTACGTTTCTCTTTCAGGTCTTCATTGAGGTCTTGTAATTGAATCGACAACGCCTTACAATCACAGTCGCTGGCTGGTTTCTCCTTTGTACTCGTTGTTGGAATAACACAGATTACTGGATCACTTTCAGAGTTGCCGACAGGTGGGCAACTGACACATTGTTGCACCTTCTTGAGGTTATAAGCACTGGAATCCTGGAGATCATTACTCTCATCTCTGCCTTGATGTTCAAGCCCAGGTGATTTTGGGTTGTTTTTATTACAGTCTACAACAGCTGGGACTGACTGCACATCATCTTCTCTTTGATTAGAGTTGAGATGGTTCACATCTTCAACAGAAGGCAGCTTGCCATCACCCTGAGAGGATTCTTCTTGGAGAAGACTGTTAATAACAGAGCATGGGCTAATGGGCATGGCTTGATTACTGATGGGACATGTCAGAAAGTCAGACACTGATTCGGCATCAGAGTGATTTTCGAATTTACCTTCAACACAACTGTTTGATGGGACCTCCACTTGAGAAGATATTGATATGGTAGTTGACTGAACGGTATAGCATGCATCACAGGTGAACGGGGCAAGTTTATTCACAATAAGTTCTGCTAGATCCTGTTCCTGAAGACCAGTGCACTCAAAATGAGTCCACGAATCGCAGGAATGGCACTGAATAGTACCATAACAAGCATGAGTGTTGCAGATGGGGCATTGCAGCTTCTGTTCTTCCTGGGAACACTGACATATTTTAACAGTGCTTGGGCTCTTACGCGAAGCACTACCTAGATTGTTAATGTCATCAAACAGGTTGTTTAAGTTACTCCTGATATCTGTATCCAGAGTGGCTGTGACATCACATGATTTTGGGGAGATGAGTGACTTTAGTTCAGATATCAAATGGAACTGTTTTCCACTGATAAAGATGCGATAATAGTCATCGAAGAAAAGAAACAAAAGTTTTTTCACCTTACCAGCTTCACCGTTTTTCTTTTTATTAAAGATTTCAAATCCCTTACTCACTTTTCCTTTTATTGGAACTGCAAGGTGCGCTGGGTTGAAATCGGGATGTTCTCCTAGTAAGTCACACAAAACTCTTTTGGCTTCAACGTAGAGGTATTTTTCAAGCACTACATTAAGAAATTTATGACCTCCTTTGGACTGACCTTCAGATGAAATTTCATAACCATTGGCATTTGACTCTCTCCTAGGTAAGACGGTGGCCTTAGATGCTGGTAACATTGTATGGAAATAATAGCACTTCAATTGAATTCAGATGTGAAGGGGAGGTTAAATTGCTAACAAAAGGATAATATCCAATAGAAAATATATTTTCTTTAAGTTGGGAGAAAGCAGCTACATGTAGCAATTAGTTGCAACAAACATGTACCACAGTTGACACAGTTTACAGTAAGTGGGAAGTAGCAGATCACTTGACAGAGCGCTAGTTTACCTGCCGACAGTAGAAAGCTCACAGTAATGTAGATACTTTGAAGACAAGAAGTACGACAACAGTACGATGAACTTGGTAGATACGAACAGTGGCACAAGAAAACAGGATACAGGAACGTTCAAAAAGGGCTATAGAGCATGCAGTAACATGTAGCTTTTCACAGAGGAGACAAGTATGCGTTACATGGAGACATACATACATGTACAGTACAAACAAGACATGCAAGAGGTAGCAGGCATGCACATGAAAGGATTTTACATGTATCTTGATAAAAGTATACTGACTTGAGTTGAGGAGATGAACTTGAGTTACAAGCGAGGGATGGGCTGAAGTTGTTATGGCTGCTCTCCAGTCTACAAATGGCTGGGCCTGACTCTTCTTCTAAAGTAATTGCTCACACTTACATAGCACAGCTACAGCCAGGTTCATCAGAAGTAGAGAGTTGCAGTTCTTGACTTAATGATATTGCTCCTTGCTTAGTCAGATGATCAGATCCAGTAAGGAAAATTTTAATAGGTCATTAATGTTTGCCAAAAATGCCAGAAAATGTTGATTTAAGGACGTTCCACAGTTAAAATGAAATCCATGTCATTTTCACCAAACTTTGCACATAGATACTTTAGAACCTGAATATTCGAAATATGCAAAAATTAACATAGGTCCATGTGCTTGATTTTTTGCTATGGAGCTTCAAAGTTCACCCGAATGAATGTTCTTACGGATTGCGCATTCAAAAGGATTTGGCATTTTTAGACCTCGCAAGATCACTACAATGAGTTTAAACCTCTATTACTCAGTCAAAATACATGAAAAAGTCATCAAATTTCGCAAGAGAGTTAATAAGTGTATCGTTAGAATGGAGTATCTATTTATAGTGCTATTTGTTTGCAATTTTAAGTCTAACAGCACTGTCAGTTCTTAAAAATGGCGTAAAACATAACAAAAACCCAATCTCAAAAAAGTGAAATTTCAATAACAAACTACAAAAGTACAATAAATGCTGCACTTTATTCAATATCCATGTCATTTTCACCAAAATTTGCAAAGTTGTAGAGGAAGGTATACCGAAGAGGTGCAAACATTAAAAAATAGGGCTTCATGTGCTTGTTTTCAAACTATCAGCATTTTCATTAGAGCAAATGTGCTTTTTAAAACACCAAAAATGCGCCAAATGCTTTGTATCTATGAGAAGAAAAAATCAAAACCACTCTACCATTTATTCAAACTCGGGGTCATATTCGTGATTTTTGGCAGCACTGCAGAGTAAAGTATTTTAAAATTGTAGAGATGTTTTTTTTAATGGTCCATGGAATAATTAAAGTTTTTTAGCTTCATAAACTAACGCATCGGATCTGCAGTTAGAGTGCAGATGATGAGAAAAATCAGTTCATACCCACAGCTAATTAATCACCTGTTCATCCATTGTGACGTCAGCGCGCAGAGTGTAAAATATGCGCAGATCATAATGCGCACAAACATAACTGTGGAACGTCCTTAAGTGCAAATTTTTGTAGTAGAATTAAGACACAGCCTTCACACAACGCGCGCCCAAAAAGTCAACATCAACATCATCATCATCATCATCATCGTCATTACAATCCCGTCATTTCCATGCTACCACCAACAACTATCATCACCACCAGCTTCATCACCAATTCACCATCCTCCTCTTCTTCATCATCATCTGGTTGTATCAGTAATAAATGATTTAGTTTGTTCAAGGAGATATTATCTCCTTGGGTTGTTTCAGTAGATGTCCATCTCATTGCAGTATGACACTTTATTGTTTTTACACAGGTTTGAAAATGTTCATCAACCAATCATTCAAATAGAGACTCTAAACACAATGAGACAGATTAACTTGCTTGCTGCAGGCTGTCAGCCATGGAACAGAGATGTTTGTGCAGCCTCGGGAGATAGGTTTGCATACTGCGCCACTTTAGCTGTCTACATCTACCAGGTTAGCTTCAAATCCCTATTTCAGATACATGTACATTCAGAATTATTTTAAAGATTAGATTTTTTTAAATGTGATTGTGGGGCATTGTGGTCTAGTGGTTATGACTCTCGTTTCTCAATCTGAGGGTCGTGGGTTCAATTTCCAGCAGTGGCATGTTTTCCTTCAGCTTGATTGACCCACATTGTGTTGCACTCAACCATGTGGGTAGCCGGTTAGAAGATATTCCTCGAATGCCAGAGCACCAGTAGGAAGCACGGCTTTTAAACCGAAGGTTAAGTTTTTGAAATGTCATCATTACTTAGAAGAAAGTATATGGACCTAGTTCATAAAACTATAAGGGTAATCAAGTATTACTGTACATCCTGCCTGAGTTTTATGTCACATGACCAAGGTCAAAAAGGTCATTTAGGGTCAATGAACTTTGGCCATGTTGGGGGTGTTTGTTGATTTCCATCATGACTTTGAAAGTTTATGGGCCTGGTTCATGAAACAAGGACAGAAGAGTATTTGGGTATCACTGAACATCCTTTGTGAGTTTCAGGTCATATAACCAAGGTCAAAGGTCATTTAGGGTCAATGAACTTGATTGTGTCAACTGGGGGAATCAAAAACGAAATCTTAACCAAGGTTAAGATATATTTAACCAAGGTTAAGATATATTTAACCCCCACTCCCACCCTAACAGTGCACTTCTGATCATAAAACTTTGCTCATGCTGTAGGGGTCATGGGGCGAAAGGAGAAATGTCAAAATTACTATCACTTCCGTGTACTTGAAAAGGGCTTGTTCTTTTAAGAAAGAAAATTGTTAAGAGAAAACTGAACTCAATTTGAGGACAGATAAATCATTTTGACATCCTGGGCAAAAATACATTGTATGTATGATTACAAAATACTATTAATGTTTACTATAAAGTATTGGCTTTGACCCCTTTACATACTGTAAGGGGCATATTTTATTGGAAAATGTATTGTTAGTTTGGTATTAGAAATGATACTTTTGAAAGGTGGCAAATGAAGGAAGGCTAATGTTGTGTCTAAAGATATCCAGTGTACTGTACCCACTACCCATGAATGTTCTTTGAAGATGTGATATGCTCATGTTTTTTCGTTTACTTTTTTGGTGATCCTATTGTCTCGCCTGCATAGCAGAGCGAAACTATAGGCGCTGCTTTTCCGACGGCGACGGCGGCGTCAACATCAAATCTTAACCAAAGGTTATGTATTTGAAATGACAGCATAACTTAGAAAGTATATGGACCTAGTTCATGAAACTTGGACTTAAGGTTAACCAAGTATTACTGAACATCCTGCGTGAGTTTCAGGTCACATGACCAAGGTCAAAGGTCATTTTAGGGTCAATGAACTTAGACCATGTTGGGGGAATCGACATCAAAATCTTAACCTAAGTTTTTGAATTTTGTCATAACTTTGAAAGTATATGGACCTACATGTAGTTCATGAAACTTGGCCATAAGGGTAATCAAGTATTACTGAACATGCTGCCTTAGTTTCAAGTCACATGACCAAGGTCAAAGGTCATAGGTCAATGAACTTTGACCAAGTTGGGGGTATTTGTTGAATTACCATCATAACTTCGAAAGTTTATGGATCTACTTGGACATAAGAGTAATCAAGTAATACTGAACATCCTGCCTGAGTTTCAAGTCACATGACCAAGGTCAAAGGTAATTTAGGGTCAATGAACTTTGACCAAGTTGGGGGTATTTGTTGATTTTCCATCATAACTTCGAAAGTTTATGGATCTGATTCATAAAACTTGGACATAAGAGTAATCAAGTTTCACTGAACATCCTGTGTGAGTTTCAGGTCACATGACCAAGATCATAGGTCATATAAGGTCAATGAACTTTTGCCATGTTGGGGGTATTTGTTGAATTACCATCATAACTCTGTAAGTGTATTGGTCTAGTTCATAAAACTTGGACATCTTGGGCATTTTCACGGTAACTGACGTTACACGACACAATTTATTAAAGCAAACTCCCATCATTTGTTGTTTTAGAGATAATCATACACACAATGAAAAGTGTGTAAAACTGTGCTGTGTAACGTGAGTTACTGTGAAAATACCCATAAGAGTAATCAAGTATCACTGAATATCTCATGCGAGTTTCAGGTCACATGACCAAAGTCTTAGGTCATTTAAGGTCAATGAACTTTGGCCATTTTGGAGGTAATTATTAGATTGCTGTCATAACTTTCAAAGTTTATATATGGTTTATAAAATGTGGATATAGGGGTAATCAAGTATCACTGACAAGTCTTAGGTCGCAAGATGAAGGTCAACTGTCATTTATTGTCATTGAACATAGTATTGTAGGGCGATTCCACACTAGAACTTCAAAAATATCATTTTTTTGTTTGTTTTATTTTTATTTCTGCGTTCACAATACATTATCACAAATATTTACATCATAAATTTCAACATGCTTTCAATAAGTCATATTAAGTAGTGTAATATTTTACTATGATACCTAAATTTGATGAAAATTATGAGTTTTAACCAAAAGTGAAGTCAGATATAGTTTTTTTGGGGGAAACAATGGAATTGTCAATTTTCAATAATTTTGATAATTAAATAGTCAAGTACAAACACTGCTTGAAACGATTATTGGCAAAGCACAAGAAGATTGAAAATATTGCAGGTCAATGGAATAAATGTATCATTGATGGTTCCAGATAATATCTACAACACTTTCATGATCCATAATAGGGGCAGCCCTGATTTTTCTGAACCTATTTTTGACAATGTCCCGTACGACACATGAACATGCAAAAGTTTTTCCTACACTTTTATTTTTGATGATGCAATCTTACAATATCAGTTTCTCTATCTTTGACCCATGGGTGATCGATTTGTCCTATAAGGATCTAATTACAGCGCTTCATTTTTGTCTCGCCTGCATAGCAGAGCGAGACTATAGGCGCCGCTTTTCCGACGGCGACGGCGGCGGCGGCGTCAACATCAAATCTTAACCTAAGGTTAAGTTTTTGAAATGACATCATAACTTAGAAAGTATATGGACCTAGTTCATGAAACTTGGAAATAAGGTTAATCAAGTATTACTGAACATCCTGCTCGAGTTTCAGGTCACATGACCAAGGCCAAAGGTCATTTAGGGTCAATGAACTTTGGTCAAGTTGGGGGTATTTGTTGAATTACTATCATAACTTTGAAAATTTATGGATCTAGTCCATGAAACTTGGACATAAGGTTAATCAAGTATTAGTGAACATCCTGCCTGAGTTTCAGGTCACATGACCAAGGTCAAAGGTCATTTAGGGTCAATGAACTTTGGCCAAGTTGGGGGTATTTGTTGAATTACCATCATAACTTTGAAAATTTATGGATCTAGTTCATGAAACTTGGACATTAGGTTAATGAAGTACCACTGAATATCCTGTGCGAGTTTCAGGTCACATGACCATCGTCAATGGCCATTTAAGGTCAATGAACTTTGGCCGTATTGGGGGTATTTGTTAAATTACCATCCTAACTCTGAAAGTTTATGGATCTAGTTCATAAAACTTGGGATATAAGAGTAATCAAGCATCACTGAACATCCCCTGTGAGTTTCAGGTCACAAAACCAAGTCAAAGGTCAGTTAAGGTCAATAAACTTAGGCCATGTTGGGGTAATTGTTTAAGTGCCATCATAACTTTGAAAGTTTATGGATAGAGTGAATGAAATGTGGACATGGGTGTAGTTGACAGTCTTAAGTCTCCGTTCAAATGTCATTTATGGTCAATGAACGTGGTATTATGTCATTATATGAATGATTCATTATTTTATAGTAGTTTTCAAAATTAGCACTGCTGCTATATTAAATTGCGTAATGCAGGCGAGACTGCCAGAGGCGTTCCACTTGTTCAATAATTGTCCTATTAAAAGTTGTCCTGTACGACACAATATATACTGCATTTAATTGCATGATTTGGATTCAGAAACTATAAATAGTAGGCCTATTTTGATTCAAGTAATTGATTTGACATAAAGTGAACTGTAAAGGTACTTTTTTTATCTCCATAGAACATGAAATAGGTGATTCTAACCATTTTAATTGACTTCATGTAGGCGTATTCTTTTGTGAATCCCTTCAGCTAAACTGGTGATTTTCACTGGTCAGAGCAGGTTAATTTCTTTGTCATTGAGCATGAAAAGAAAACCTTTATTATTGATTCACCCTAGCCTGGAAGATGATTTCCTCTTGCATGCTAATATGAAATTATTATAAGATGTAAAAAAAAAAATTACATATCAATCATCTATTTGGACTTGCCTTGATGATCACTATTTTTTATATACAGTATTGAAACTCCTTACTTTTTTCAAGTCGTAAAAAAAATCTGGAAAATAAGACAAACCATATATGGTTTCATGAAATGCAGAAAGGTTTGAAAATGTAGAATCGCATTTCTTTAGAAAAAAAAAAATTTGTGGAATTTCAAGTGACAGTTGTGACATATATTATATATATATACATTTTATATGAAAAATCCTAACATTTTAGCCCCATAATTTCCACAAACAGTTTCATTCATTCATTGTTTAAATAATGTATTGGAAATCATCATTTATTTCACTAAAATATAACTTCACACAAAACCTCAAGTTTTTCAGCTCGTAAAAATGCTGTGAACCATTGTACATTTCCCATCATGAAAAAAATGATAATATATTGCTCCCGATTTTATGAATTGAGGTTACTTAATTATATTGTCCTGAATGACTACTTTTTAAAAGGCTTTTCATTAAAAAGGAAGAATTTTGGGGCAGTGCTCCCCTTCTGATTGATAAAAAAAATCATTGTTTTATTCAGGCTGTCCAGTACAACACGCAAGTGCCTGTTCAACACACAAGTGTCCCGTACGACACACCAGTGTCCCGTACGACACATTATTTTGTTTATGATATATTGACAGAAATATTCAGCCAAAAGCGGTTTCTAACATAATGAATGTCTTTAGTTTGATAGTATTATCATTATCATCAGCCAGATAAAGTGATTGAAGAAGTCAAAGAGACATAAAGTAAGAAAGTTTGGCTTCAATTTAGAGATGCCCCGTACGACACATTTTGAGTGTCCCGTACGCCACAATGTTCTCGAAAATGGTAATTTGCTTTATTTATTCATGAATGTTTATTTTGCTTTCTTTCATAGATGTGTTTGTTCTTGGGTAATTAAATATCAATTTGAGTTCAGTTTCTATGAAAATTATCTGCCCAACTCACAGACTTTAAAGTACAAATTTGAGGTTTCTAAACAAGCCACTTTTTCTGCGTCTGTACGACACATTACTATTTTAAATCTGTATTATACAGGATGTGAATTCAAGTCATGTTAAGTCTTGGTTTTCCTAACACTCTGGTAGTACTTGATGATCACTTTTAATTACTGGAATATTTTTTTGTTTTTCTTGTCAAAACTGTCAAATGTTCTCTAAATGTCCCGTACGACACGTATGGAATCACCCTGTATCATTATATGAATAAGTGTTTTTGTGAATAATTATGTTATTCATTTTCAAAGTCAGCACTGCTGCTATATTGAATCGCTTGATGCAGGTGAGACTGCCAGAGGCGCTCCACTTGTTTTGTATTCCTTTTACCTTATCTCAACACGAAATGACAATATTTTTTGTCTCGGGTACGAGAAAAAAGTGTGCCGGGCCAAAATCTAAAATGGCCGCCAAAACCCCCCAATCAGTTTTGGCCACAACTTCTTTATTTGGTGGTCTTTTCCTCTGGTTTTGATGTCTATTCATATGTTTTTGGGGGCAGGCAATTTGTTATTCCTAAAATTAGTACTTAAAACATTATTTGTAGAGTTAAGAGGTGATTTTACTTAAATTTTCCAATTTTTAGACCCTTTTTTCAGCCAAAAAATAGGTTCCATCGTCTCGTGGTTCTTGGATATTAGACGATACTAGTTGACTAGTAGTAAACAGCTTCATATAGCTAAATTGGGGTTGACGGATATTTGCGAAATACATCTTATCAAATAAAATAAAATGTAATTTATCCATAAGGGCTGTATGGTATACAATGTACTGTACATGTACATGCTACTGTACACTGCATATACAGGTATCCATGCATATAACAAGTCATATAAACTATAGTGTCATAGTTTAAGTGAGCTCCTGACCCGGGGGGGGGGGGGGGGGGGGGAGGACTCAGTATATAATGCATAGTGGGTATGTGCCGCGGAGGGGACCCCCATTTTTACACTGAAATATCCGGTCCAGGGCATAGCATTTTCATCTTATTAAGAAAAAGAACTAAGAAAGCCGCTCCGAAGCATAGCATTTTCTTGTTATCGAGAGAAAAGAAGAAAGAAATCCGCTCCAAAGCTTCGCATATTTTTCGTTACGCCGTTCCGGTCACATTGATCCGCCACAATGAGCTGCAATTTTTGTGAAAAGCGGCCGCTGAGCGCTGTCCGACCATCGCCTCTGCGCGAGCGCACCCGGAGCCCGTGCCGCTGGGCTAGCTGCATACACGTATGCCCGTTCCTGGCCCGTTCCATAGGGATGCACACGCAAGCGACCCGTTCCAAGGACCCCTGTTTTCACAATCATTTGTCGTTCCGAAGCCCGTTCCGAGGACCCTCCTTTTTACAATAAGCCCGCTCCAAGACCCCCGTTTTTTGTCTCGCCCGCGGCACATACCCACTACTTTTTTGGTCGAGTGCCCCCCCCGGGGCTCCTGAGGTTGAGAATTAGATTGTGACTTGTGAATTTGATTGCTTATTAGCTGATGTTCATGATGTAACTGGATGATATACATAAATTGCACGTATAAAGCATCATGTACGTACATCACATTTTTAGCCATATCTTCTTTATTTGGAGGCTTGTTTTTACCTGGTGGTCTAACCCTATGTTTATGGGGTCAGGTTTATGGGGTCAACTACCAAGGTACAGTAACACTGATCAACGGCCAATCAGAATCAAGGATTCAATGCAAGTTACCATTGGATGGCAAAGTTACCATAATGAGAACAGCCACAGCTTAAGTGTCGTAATGTAGGGTTGACTATAATCCATTGTTAATATTTTCCTCTCTCCACCCCCTGAAGGAGCATAAAATAAAACATACATGTACTGTACAGTATCTTCAATTTCTCAATAGCTCATTTCTATGACACTATATATACAGACCTTGTCATGATGGTCAATGCATGGACATACATGTATGCAGTGTAGTATGTACAATACAATATGTACTGTATAGCCCCCTACGGATAAATAATTTTTTTAATTTAATATTATACACTGTATATTTCGCAAATATCTGTGAAACCCAAAGTAGAGGAATAAGAGCAATATGAAACTATGTTACTTGCTATTGTGGAGCTCGTATCGTCCAATATCCAAGAATCACAAGATGATGAAACCTACTTTTTAGCTGTAAAAGGGTCTAAAAATGTGTAAATTTGATTTAACCCTACAAATAATGGTTTTTTTAGTACTAATTTGAGGTAAAAAAAATTGCCTGCTCCCCAAAACATATGAATAGACACCAAAACCAGAGAAAAAGACCACCAAATGAAGTTGTGGCCAAAACTGTTATTTGGGGAGTTTTGGCGGCCATTTTGGATTTTGGCCCGGCACACATTTTTCTCGGACCTGAGACAAAAAATATTGTCATTTCATGTTGAGATACATTACAAGGAATATTAAATAAAAACTGTTGCCATATTAAAATGACAAAAAAAGTATTTTTGACCCATGTCCCATGTATACATGTAGCCCACTCCTAGTGATAATAATACATTGACAATGATTAGTAACTGATAGGGGATGGCAATGGTTATTGGTGATGAGGTTGATGGATGACGATGATGATGATGATGATAAAGGACATGGCACTTCTGATAGCGATTATAATAATGTTGATTCTGCTTCCATTGGTGTAAGAACTGATAAAAGATAATGATGTACATAGTATTTAATACTGGTAGTGAAAAGTGCATAGGTGATGTGTATTTTAAAGGCAAGGCAAGGTTACCTTGGAAAATAAAAAATCTACTTGGCTAATGAATTTGGTGTTCAGGTCAGTCAATACAGCGTAATCAGCATCCACAGTAATGGCTTTCTATGGCTTCAGGTTTTAATTGAAGCCCTGTTGCTCTTTTTTGTCAACCATATCAACAAACTTTGCTGGCTTCATCACTGTTGGAAAATGTAGGGGCTTGTTTTTATGCATTGAAAAATGAAACCCTAACCAACTAATGATAGGAGAATACCCTGGCATGCCAAAAATACTGCATATTGTATAAAATAATCATGGCTCTGTGCACAGAATTTGTACACCTACACGTACTACCACACCACTTATTCAGACTTTGGCCGTTTCCATGACGCTGTGAGTACACTGTACACGTCCTTAGCCGACATTTGAATAGAAATTCTTGTCAATGTCAAGTTCAGACTGCATTCACTCTTATGTACACACTTACTCTACATGTACACACCATTATATGCTCATAACTACATGTATGGTGTGCAGTGTGCACAGTCATACAAATTAACCCTTTGCAAGTCAATATTACAGTTTGCATATGTATGTACTTAATTAAATTAAACAATCATAATGATAACTATAGTTTCTCTGTCTCTGTAAAGAGTGGCTCAGTGGTAGAGCGTCCACCTCATGAATGGTAGGTCGTGGGTTCGATCTCTGTCGGAGTCATAAAGACTTTAAAAATGGGACCTTCTCTTCATGTTAAGCACTCAATGTTTTAGAATGGAGAAGGAAGGGGGTATTAACATTTGTTATGCAGGGCCCACTAGGAGAACAGTTCATTACAGTTGAAGTGGCTACCCTGGGTAAATAAGAAGTATTATTATTTTTAGGGGCAGCAAAAGGCCATAGTTACATAAATATAATTTTTGTCTTGCCTGCATTGCATATAGGCACCACCCTCCTGAAAGTGATGGCATCGTCAACATTGAAATCTTAACCTTCTAGGGTTAGGTTTTGAAATGTTGTCATAACTTTAATAGAAAGTAGGCCTTCATGTTTATGGACATTGTTCATGAAACTTGTAAAGGTAATCAAGTATCACTGAACATCCTGCCTGAGTTCAAGGTCACATGACCACAGTTCAATGAACTTAGACCATGTTGGGGAAAATCAACATTGAAATTTTAACGTTTTATATTATAAGCTTAAGTTCCCGGGGGGGGGGGGGGGGGGGGGAGGTACTCACGAAATAAGGCATACAAAATGACCTTTAAGTATGGGTATGGGTTTTGAGCCTTCAGCCACACACCCCTGTCCAAATCAAATATAAGTACCCCCCCCCCCCGGGGTAAGTTTAAAGGTTAAGTGGGATTTTCCAGGGCTCTCTTTTAATTTCCAGGGTTACTGTATTTCAGGGTTGATTTCCGAGCCCCCATGTAACTTTTGGAAGCATTTTATTAGAAGCCTATATAGAGAAGGGATATGAATACAAAATAGTGTTGAGTTCTATGTGTAATACTGGAGAAATGATAATGAAATTTATTTGCTTGACTGGTGATAAATTGAATTGATACGGTTTCTTGTTGTCACTCACGCCTCGAAATTGAATTAGTACATCGAATCGGGTTCCTTGTGTATGTTTGTTGTATTTTTAGATCTGAGCATTATATATTAAAGAAGCAAACTTGTACTTTATTGTTGGCGAACAGTGTACATTGTGTAGTTATTCTACATTTTTTGTTTACCATAATCATCATCAATGGCTTTCCCTAATAATGGACATTGCTCAGGGAGAATCTAAAATCAATTCATTAGGACCCCTCCTGTTTTATTCTTCATCAAATTAAACCTTTTCTCAAATTACTTCTGCCAGTACCCACAGTGTCCACACCCCACATGACCACAATATCCCTTTTCTGATTTGCTACACACTCAACACATACATTCGATCGTTTTTTGTCTCACCTGCATAGCAGAGTGAGACTATAGGCGCCGCTTTTCCGACGGCGACGGCGGCGTCAACACCAAATCTTAACCTGAGGTTAAGTTTTTGAAATGACAGCATAACTTAGAAAGTATATGGACCTAGTTCATGAAACTTGGCCATAAGGTTAATCAAGTATTACTGAACATCCTGCCTGAGTTTCATGTCACATGACCAAGGTCAAAGGTCATTTAGGGTCAATGAACTTAGACCATGTTGGGGGAATCAACATCAAAATCTTAACCTAAGGTTAAGTTTTTGAAATGTCATCATAACTTAGAAAATATATGGACCTAGTTCATGAAACTTATACATAAGGTTAATCAAGTATCACTGAACATCCTGCATGAGTTTCACATCACATGACCAAGGTCAAAGGTCATTTAGGGTCAATGAACTTTGGCCGAATTGGGGGTATCTGTTGAATTACCATCATAACTTTGAAAGTTTATGGATCTGATTCATGAAACTTGGACATAATAGTAATCAAGTATTACTGAACATCCTGTGCAAGTTTCAGGTCACATGATCAAGGTCAAAGGTCATTTAGGGTCAATGAACTTTGGCCAAATTGGGGTATTTGTTGAATTACAGCCATAAATTTGAAAGTGTGTTGGTCTAGTTCATAAAACTTGGACATAAGAGTAACCAAGTATCACTGAACATCTTGTGCGAGTTATAGTAGTTTTCAAAATCAGCACTGCTGCTATATTGAATCGCGTGATGCAGGTGAGACGGCCAGAGGCATTCCACTTGTTTATAATGAAGTATTGGATCTTTTATTGTAAACCTTAATTATGTGAATTAATATTGATATTATAATTGAAATTTTTATAATCAATCATCTATTGATATGTTTTTTTTATTGTATATTCAATGGTAATGCAGCCTTTGTGGCTGCAAAATATCTTTAATCTTGCTCTGGAATATTCTTAACAATGCTATTTCTTGTATAGCCTTTGCCAAAATTCAGTTTAGAAATTAGATTAAAACAATGTTGTTCCTTGACAAGGGTGCTCTTAATATTTGATATCATACAAGTATGAGACTGCATATTCTGAAATGATCAGTCCAAAGTTCTTAAATTGAAATGGAACCTGTTTTAATTTTGTTATCGTGAGAATATACATAGCACAATTCTCTGTGATGTAAAGAGGGACTTAAAAAAAAGGATGGAAAAAGAAAGGTTTAAAAATATACAGGTAAGGAAAATAGACTCCAATTTCACAGTGATTATTTGCAAGTCCACACCAAGCTGAAAGCATTTATTCTCAATTTTTCTCATGTTATGGTTTCAATTGGGAATGTGATATAACAGACATTAATTATGGATACAGTTGAAATAATTATTTTCACTTGCCTCCCTTCAAGGAGAGCATTACTTTTTAATGATCCTCAATTAAAAATTGATGCTTAAATGAACCAGCCTAATTGAATAGATGATATGATTTATTCAAGCTCTGCTTTTTTCTAGTATGTAGTCAAGGCTGGGACTTCTGAGTCATGTGGTCGGTGGAGAAAACTCTCTCCCATAGACTTTGTATGCGACTCGGCCCACGGCCGGCCGACTGCATCCCTGTTTTCTAAAGCATTTGAATTTATTTCATACTAGAAGTCTGATTTGGATCATTATAAAAAAAATAGTGACTGGCTCTGTTTTCGGGGAACATAAAATGTTGGTTATGAGAAACTTTTTGCCTTCGCTTTAAAGGAATTGGGACAATACACTGTAAAAACGCTGTTTAAAATTTTAAGCATGTTTAAGCCTGTCACTCTAACAACTATTTAAACTTTTTAAGCAAAAGTTCTGTTTAAACTGTTTAAAACAAGTTGTTGAAAAAGTTTAAATAATTACAAAAATGTTTAAACAACTTGTTAGAGTGACAGGCTTTAAACAATGTGCTATTTTTGTTACTGCATATTATTCTGTTGCAGGTAACATACATGTATTTGATGTTCCCCTCAAAGTAAGCTAGTCACTGTTAAAACATTGTAGACCTTTGTGGGAAAATGAATGTGCACTTGCATTCTTATTATTGTCACATATTTCCAGATCTAGACTACATGTGGGTGACATCAGTATTATTAGCAGGTTGCTCCTTTTCTTTAATTTTAAGTGACATTATGTTATATTGTAATTTATGAATCACTTTAAAAACTACCTTTGTGTATAAATAACACTCTTTCTTTCTTTCTCTCTTTCTTTCTTTCTTTCTTTCTTTCTTTCTTTCTTTCTTTCTTTCTTTCTTTCTTTCTTTCTTTCTTTCTTTCTTTCTTTCTTTCTTTCTTTCTTTCTTTCTTTCTTTCTTTCTTTCTTTCTTTCTTTCTTTCTTTCTTTCTTTCTTTCCGTCTGTCTGTCTTTCTTTCTTTCTATCATGTGATATTTACATGTAGATATATATTCTCCCCATTCATGACTAAAAAGTGCATTTATCCAGTCATTATGGTTTTAACAAGTATCATTATTGTATTAATTATTATTATTATTATCATCAATTCATCATCATTGTCATTATTATCATCATTATTCTAGCTGGATAGAGTCTACAATGAATTCAAGCTGCACTCCATTGTAGCCGAACACCGTAAGACCATCACCGCCCTTGCCTGGCACCCTAAGAACTCGGACCTCTTTGCAACAGCCGGAGCGGACAACCGGCTCATCGTGTGGCATGTCTCAGAGCAGCGGGTCGCCTACTCGTTGGAGGGGACCAGGGCCCCCCCGACCTCTCTCAGCTGGTCGATGGCGGACGATCTCATCCTAAGCTTTTGCAGTGGGCGTGGTCCGTTGCAGGTTTGGAACATGCGCCTGGCTAACAGCATCACCGCCCACAAGGAAGCGGCCAACTTTGCGTCAGAGGTTACTCTGGTCCGGTGGCATCATCAGCAGATTGGAAAGCTGGTGACTGGCCATTTGAACGGGAGCTTGTCATTCTTCACCACTGGTGAGTACTTTTGTTGTATGCATGTACATCAGTGATGTAATGAGCCCCCAAAAAATTTTAGGGGGCACTGTATTCCATATGGGACAAAAAAGTATTTTTAATAAACCATTTTGAATTGAATTGAATTGAATTTCTGAAGTCGGAAATGAGTCAAAATTTTTGACCTCTTTGACCGTTATGAAATGAAGTTCTACTTATGTAATAATTAGATTTAGATATAATTTTCTGGAAATAATATATTTGTATTCCACCACATTTCCTTTCCTTTTCTTTCTTTTTCACCTTGGAAATTTTGCGGGATCCAGGGCCCCGTTGTTTCCAGTGATTCGTAGATTAAAGCTTTCATTTCTTAGTTTTATTTAATCAAAATTAATGTAGTTGGGTCCCCACATGTGTGGTAAGTCCTAAAGAGAACTGTTCATTTCCTTTTTCATTCCATCTTCTCCCTTTTCCTCTAAATCAATCTTTTCTTAATGTACCTCTGGTATCTCTCAAATTTTACCCTCCCACCCCCCTCTGGCTCCTCGTTCTCCTATTTTCTCCATCTCCATATCTTCTCTTTCCTCATCTACATAATCTCATGCCTTTACATGTACATGTACCTCCTTCCCTCTCTCTCTCCATAGCCCCATTCTCCCTCACCACCAGCTCACCAAGTCTTTCTGATATTAAAGGGTGTCGGGCCCCTCATACAACAACAAGAGCCAAGTCAATATCCGGGGGGGGGGGGGGGGGCACTCAGATTTTATTTTGATGGGGGTGTGCCTCATGAAACCCTGAAATGGGGGTCTAAGGAACTGACTACAATGATAAAATACAGGATCTTAGGAACTACATGTAAATATATACCGGGCGGTGTGAAAAACGGGGTCTATGGAACGGGACCGCGGTACTGTAGATACGTTGCATGCTAGCGCTGTGCATGTACTGAAGATGTGGGCGCTAGCTACTACTTATGGGGAGGGGGGGAGTTGTGAAGTTGTGCATGCAGCTCTCGCATGCGTTGCTCGCACTGGACAATTTTGGCAGGCTAGGGAACTGAGCTGTTTCGGAACGGGGGTCTTGCGAGCGGGGCGGGTCGGCTTCTGAACAGAATTTTTGTCATTCTATAGTTAGGTCTTGAAAAGGGGGTAATCAAAGCGGCATGTCCCTGTACCACCAATATACACTGTATGCGACTACCCCCCATATTGACATTAATTGTCTTCGGTAGATGTGAAACTCTCCCCTTTCCATTTAAATCATGTTCTCATGGTATAACACATGCACAATAAATCTACAATGTGCATGTACATCCACTGGTGGATAGATTGTAGGTTGTGGTGGTGGTGGGGGGAGGGGAGGGGGGTTGTAAAATTCAAGCTTGCTGCAAGCTAGTAAAATGTAGCACCTGGTGGTCCCTCTCATAAGTGATTGCAAGCTAGCAAACAGTACATCCTCGCTTTTAATGTTGCTTTATTATATTTGTCTGCATGCATACAGTATTACAAGCTTAATATTTAGCTTAAAATGTCAGGCGGGGGGGGGGGGGGGTGGGTAAGGGGCTGTCACTGAACCCCCAATAATTCTAATAACAGGAAACAAGAAGAAAAGGAAAAGGATAATTTTTTTCAAAATCTTTCTCAACTTTAGAAAGAAATTTTGCCCCATATGTCTTGCTTAAATTCCTAGCTTTGAAAATGTTTGCTCATTATGCCACTATGTACAAAGTCCATTGGGTGTAGTTGTTATTGATATTAATGAATGTATGCACATTTTATTTGAAATCTTGAGTTCCTAGTATTTATTGATTTTCTTTTGTTTCTTTGTTCTTGTGAAAATATTTGTATTTTCCTCTGATATCACCACCATTATCATCAACTGTTCCAGTGGAAAGAACAAAACTTTTGAGATTAAATGCATTTAATGCCTATTTTGGAGAGTTAAAGTATGCCAGTACTTGATTGAATTTACTTTTTTGATACCATGATGATAGTACAATATACATGTATTAGGAATCGAGTGAGTCCTTTAAATTAACTTTTGCCAGATATATACAGAAATTCACTGTCTAGAACAAACAACAAAATAAATTTCAGTGAATTTTCAATTGATAATTGGCCTCTTTAGACCCTGAAAATTATGATTAGTACATGTATTTGTCTGACAAATGTTCTTTGGGGTAAATCATTTACATACTGTACTTCACAGCAAAAGATTTGGAGGATTATTTCTACAGCGTAAGAGTGGAAAAATAGATTACATGAATGAATCAAGGACAGATACATGTACATCTACAATTTTTTTGGAGGTAAACAAAGAAGTCAAGAAGTTCTAGACAAAATGGGAAATGTTTAATGAGAAAGATCAATTCAATTCAAGTTTATTTCTCTGTGCATAAAATGACCATATAGTAAAATACATGAGGAATAAAGAATGTACCTATACATGTAACATCAAAGACAATTAGAGGGAAGCAGCCAAGAATTTCCTTATAATACAGCCAACCCAAATTACTTTAGAAAATTAACAATTATTTACAATATCAGTACTTAAAAATATATTAAAAAATTAGAAGGCATTAAAAAGACAGAGATACACAAGTGGTATGATATACATGTAAATGATATAAAAAAAATTCATACAGGCTTAAATATCATTAAAAAAAAAATCTTAAGTTATGTTTGAAAGAATTAAGTGAACAAGACTATTTTTAATTGAACGGTTGTTGATGTGTGCAAATACATTATTAATAGATGGTTTAGATCTCAATTGTAAACAAAAGGGGGAAAAAACCCTTCCTGGATTCCATGGTTTAGCATTTCAAAGCGATAATTCTTTTTGGTACTCCTCAATCATTCATGGATAAAGTTCATGAGTACCCGAGTAGATCATCAAATTGAAAAATAATGTGCAAAGTTTTTCAAATGTCAATCTTTAGTGTGTGATAATGATGAATAATAAAGGATACTCTATTTTTATATAGCACAAATTACAGTTACATGACAAAGTCTGTTAGTGATCTTAAAAGGTACATGTAATACAGTACAAGAAAGAGAGGGAGAAAGATATAAAGGAAAAGGGAAAATGATGGTCCTGATATTTATGACTTTTGCTCAACATTAGTAACGGTACATATGACTCTGTCATTTTACCCACTTAAGGCAATAAAGCAACCTCTATTCATTTAGGCCATGAAGCAATCAGCACTCAAGTGTAAAATGTTTTTAAAATTAATGCGTCATTGTGTTCCTCATTTTCTACAGACTTGTGTTTATTTAAAGTAGGGAAGAACATATTTTCTAGAAACATTTTGAGAGTAGAAGGAAGAGGTGTTATTATGTATTATATTCCTTGTCTCAAGATTGTTGCATTGAGAGCGTACACATGGAGAAAATTAAAAGTTTTACTAGGAAAAATGTTTCCCATGAAATAGTTCATTTTCCATGTTTTAAACCTGAGAGTAGAATGAAGAGGTGTAGTTGTGTATTATATTCCTTGTCTCAAGGTTGTTGCATTGAGAGCGTACACAAGGAGAAATGAAAAGTTTTACAAGGAAAAATGTTTCCCATGTAGATCATTTTCCTTGCTGACATCATGCATTGCACTGTGCTCAAGACACATGCACTGCCCGTGTCAGCCCTTGCACAGCCTGGCTGTGCTGTATGCTAGTAGCTTCAGGATATTTGACAAGTTATATGAAAATTTTGATTAGTTATTAACTTTTTTCTTCAATCACATGTACATGTATTTATTATTTGATGCATTGAGGAATGATACAGGAAGAAGGGATATAAAACAAATAATGTCTTATTCTCAGGAACATCATCAGGGTATGTTCCTTTTATGATGTGAACAGTATTAGCCAGATCTTTGAGCGTCATGATATATTTGTATACCATGCCTCTTCCAGGTATAATACATTTTCCCCCTCAATAATTTAATGCCTTAAATATTCATTGCTGCAACTTACTAGGGAGACATGTCATTCACATGTGTATGAAATATAATGACACACACAAAAAAGGAAATTGTGGATGCGATATCATCAGCCCACCTAATGAATATTCATGATGATGTGCTTTATAATGTTTTCACAAAATATTACCAAACTTTAAAGGAGAATGAAATCTTTGGAACAAGATAGCTTGTGTGAAAACAGAAAATTCAAAGAAACAGATCAACGAAAGTTTGAGAAAAATCAGACAAATAATGAGAAAGTTATGAGCATTCGAATATTGCGATCACTAATGCTATGGAGATCCTCATATTGGCAATGCGACAAAGATGTGTGATGTCACTTGTGAACAACTCTCCCCATTACTTTAGTATATATTTCACTTAAACTGCCTCTTTTTTCACATCTATTCAGTAGAGCATATTCTTTCTATAGGAGGGCATGTACAATACAGATTTTTAAAGAATTTATCATGGATAAAGAGTTTGCATCACCATAAGAAAAGCAAGAAGAGACATTTTGGGGATATTTTATAGTCTACTCTATCAAAGGGAAAGTTGTTCACGTATGACATCACACATCCTTGTCGCATTGCCAAAGGGAGGATCTCCATCGCATTAGTGATTGCAATATTCAAATGCTCATAACTTTCTCATTATTTGTCTGATTTTTCTCAAACTTTCTTTGTTCTTATTCTTTGATTTTTCTGTTTCGACACAAGCCTACTTCACATGTTCCAAATGTTTGTTTTCAGATTTTGATGAAATTTTCAGCACTTTGCCCAGTGAATTTTATTTATTTAAATTAAATTATTTTCAACCCAGAGTTTAGTTTGTACATGTAGGCCTACATGTACATAAATATTGTACATTCACCAAACTATTCAAAATGATCTTGCAAAATGTGGAAGCAGTTTTTTTGGTGGGGGGGGGGGGGGAGTGGATACCATACATACACGTACATGTACATGTATGTCCGATTTCAGACACAAGAGTATTGCATGCATTTCAAAATGATGACATTTTTAGCCACCAATACAATTTATGATTGACAGTTGTCTCAAGAACGTACACAGCTGTGTATATATTCATTTCCAGATGTCCCATTTTCATACATTACATTACCTGGAACCTACGCGTACATTTTATGAAATGTATTCCTTAGTGCATTACATTGACAGGTAGCTATACAGTACACACCTTCTATTTCTTTGCAAATTACATGTTGATTACAATGCTTACTGATTTTACTCACATTTAACCCCCCCCCCCCAATGTTTGTTTTACAGTATTGCTAAGAAAGAAAATTTTAACTGGATAAAATGTGAGTTTTCCCATCCTTACTATTTTATGTTAAAGGTCAAGTCCACCCCAGAAAAATGTTGATGTGAATGAATAGAGAAAAATCAAGCTAGCATCATGCTGAAAATTTCATCAAAATCGGATGTAAAATAAGAAAGTTATGGCATTTTAAAGTTTCACTTATTATTCACAAAACAGTGATATGGGCATTTTCACCACAGATGGACACAGAGGCAAAAAAATCAAGTTGATATTCATGTCAAATGCTTTATGTTTTTAAATAAAACAAGACCTGAAGTTTCTGAGACAAAATTTTTTTCCGACTCTGGCAGCCATTTTTTATTTCAAAATGGCTGCCAAAATATGGATACAAATTAGTGTTGAAAATAGTATATTGATACATATTTTGTTTTGACAGATTTTTAAAGAACAGGTTTGATCATGATGTTTTCGCCTGTGATTTAGCTTGCTATTATAACACTTTTCAAAATCCCACAGAAAGAAACACCAGTAATTCATTCATCTGATAAAAAAACATTGATGAAGTATGTGATATGGTATGTAATGTCAGTTACCGAAAACATGAACTTTTTTTTCTAATTTCCTGGAAAAGAGGATATATTATATGAAACTTGGTAGATTTCCTCTCTAGGCAACACCCCTCCCTTCTACACCAAAATTAAAGATTACCAATTAACAATGAAGCCATAGGGTACCATTAAATATATGTAATGTCAGTTACCAAGTGGAAAATGTAATGTCAGTTACCGAGATGTAATGTCAGTTACCATGATAAAACGTTGGTACCAATATTGAAATGCAAATATGTGGTCAATTTTATGGTGAAGAAATATTGTATACTTGTTATTTAAGTCTTTCACTTTAAAAGTCACACCAGAAGGAGCTTGCTATTGACTTTTAAAAGGTATAGTTCACAAGGAATACTATATGAAATTATGAAGGAAGTTGCATTCCCATCGTGCAAAAAAAATTACTATGAAATTGTTTTGTACATGCACTTACCAAGTACCTAATTGTATCAGACAATTTTTTGTTTGGTTTTCGGGGGGGGGGGGGGGGGGTAGGGGGTACTTTTCCCAACCTATTGCCTAAATCTGCAACATTTTTTAAGCTTAACATTGTGATGAAGGGGATTTCCAGGGTCCCTTTTTTAGTTTCTAGGATTCTTTTGAGCATTGCCTCGCTAAAAGTAAATTCCTGGTTTTTATACCTGTTAGTAGTGTGGATGTGTGATACAATTTTTTTTTGGTTTACAAATATAGATGAAAAGTGAAATTTGACAGTTCTGATCAATGTTGCAGGGATCTACTAAAACTGTTTTTTTTTCTAATTTACAAATAGTTCAGTTTCAGTTTAGAAGCTGGAGTTTATTTTTTGTTGACAGCTTAAAAAAGAAATTAGCAAAGAAAATGATTTAACAAATTATGAAGAGAATTGAAATCCGACAGATATGAACAAGCATTGCGTGCACTGACCAGAATAGAAATCAATAAAACTACATGGCTGCATGAGATTCGGGGGAGGGGACGAGGGGTACGTGTAGCCTAGGGGAGGAGACCCTTATTTATTTTGCCTTTTTTGAGGGGAGGGGGAGGTTGGAGAAGGAAAAGGTTTAAAAATTCAATATAAAACTGATGAATATATTATGGGTGTATAGTCAGAAAAATCCATGTGTACAGTCAATGCAATATTAAATTACTGTAGGAAAACATGTAGCTGCTATGATCCCACCCCCCCCCCCAAGTAAGTAAAACATACATTTCTTATCTTTTGATAATTAAATCTTTTGAGTATTATGAAACTTTTATGATTTTAAAATGCCTTACATACAAGTACCAAGAAAATTATGCCTTTGAAAATCATATAGCACTGGTAAATGTTAATGTGTATTGTCAGTTACGGACAAGTAATGATAAAAATGTTCAAATCAAAGAAAGGAATTAAGAAAAAGAAAAAGTTTTTTTCATTGAAATGTTCCTAGAAACTCGGGTATACTTCCACATCAAGCTCACTTTTATGTGAAGCCCTGCACAGAAGATACAATGCAATGATTCCACACATTTGACCGTAATGTCAGTTACCAGCATGGTTGTGGAAAAATTATCATAGCCCCCAAAAGACAAAAACAAATTGTTTAATATTTTGACACATCTTAACCTAGTAACGGAGGTATATTTTCATATTCAAATTATTGCTCTATCTACTCAGGGACATGAGATATTTCAATTTTAATGAACACCCTGAAATTGCATGTCCTTTTGTGTAATGTCAGTTACCGACACATTTTTGCTTGCTGATGCGTAAAAAAATGAGGCTACATAGGAAAACTTAGTATCAGAGTATACAGCAAGGTTCACTTTATTAACTCTATCAAAAGCAAACTCCCATCATTTGGTGTTTTAGAGATACACACAATGAAAGGTGTGAAAACATTGTGCTGTGTAATGTCAGTTACCGTGAAAATGCCCATATGCACAACTCAGTGACATGCAAATTAGAGAGTCGATGTCGCTCACTCACTGTTTCTTTTGTTTTTTATTATTTGAATTATACAATATTTCATTTTTTACAGATTTGACTATAAGGACCAACTTGACTGATCCATATAGTATTAAACAATGCTAATTCCACATGTTCAGGAGGAATAGAAGCCTTGCTTTTTCAGGGGTTCTCCTAGTCTTTCTCTCAATACGTAATTAGTTATTTGCTGTGTTTCTTTTTTTCTACTGTAAGAATAATTTATGGTTAATTGATTTTCATTTGTAGAATGTGAAATCACACTTGTAAGATAAAATGTATGTACAGAAAGAAAGACGAATAAATATCTTATCTTATCTTATCTTATCTTAATTAATCGTTGACATTGAGGAGAAAATTAGAATATTTCTTATTTCATATAATAAAATACAAAAGAAAGAGTCAGTGGATGACGTCATCAGTCTCCTCATTTGCATACTGACGAGGTTGTGCATATAACTGTTTTGTGAAATTAAGCGAAACTTTAAAATGTCATAACTTTCTTATTTACATCTGATTTTGATGAAATTTTCAGTGTTATGCTTGTTGGATTTTTCTCTTTTTATTCAAATCAACTTTGTGTTGGGGTGGACTTGTCCTTTAATTATTTGTAGTTGTCTGTGTGCAAGAACATGTTTCTTAACACTGGATATTGAAACATCAATAAGTGTTAAAAACTAAAAGTGACATTTTTAATCATTGTATACTATTTAAATCTAAGGTGGTCAGATGTTTAAGAATATATTTCAGAAAAGTGTTTATGAAGATACAATGTATCTAGAATTCGTACTACTTTAAAAGGATTTTAATGTGTACATGTACCTTTAAGGCGACACTTATAATTTAATTTGTATTCCACATATGCCTTGCGTTGCCAAGTTGTTCTGCACTTTAAATCAATTAGGAAAGAACTTCCATGTCCAGTTGAATATTGTCTAGGCAAGTATTAAAGTGTAATGCAGTTAAATATTTTCTTAGTTTTTTGTTTTAAGTGAAACCATAGGAAGAAGTTATTCATGAGGAGTCTAAAAGCAGTTTGGGAGATCTTGACAGATACTTATTGACACTTATTTGACAAAGCCACATTTTCATGAGGGAATCAGAATGTTTTTTACATCATGAGGTAAAAAATGAGATATTTCAAAGCACGAAATGAAATGTGAGTTGTTGACTTCATAATGGATATCCTTTTTCATATGCTTTCTGTATTTTGATATAGTTTCATTACTTTCATGATTTTGTTCTATTTCACATTATTTGATTATGATAAAATATTTATTTTCAGCTTTTAAACTTTTTTTTTCTTTTATTAAAATCAACAACATTGTTGGGTTGGACAGGACTTGGCCTGTAAGAAGGTGGACATCACTTCTAATCATATAATATGTAGGGTTAACTTGATAAAAGATATACACTGTAGTTGTAGGTTAAAAGTTAAAACTATGTATTAAAAGTTTCTGAAGTTAAACAATGTTGGCTTTTCCTTTTTTTGATGCCTCATGCCTATGAAATATGCAGTTGAGCTGGTGGCGCCAACATAATGTAGTATCCCCTTCTTCGATACTACATACTGTACATGTACATCTTGTTTGATATACAGCATGTACTTGTAGCCGGTCTATGATTATAATGAGGTATACTGGATATGACAGGCTTTAAAGGCCCTACCTAATCTCTAAATGAAAAGAAAAGTAATGAACATAAATACTGAATTGATTTGATTGCTTTACATGTACCTAGCTGTGCAAAGCATGACCTCTAGCTTGAATCTGAATTCAAATGACATTTTACATATTAAGTATTCAAATCTGTTTCTGTTTTCAGGTATAAGTTTTTCAATCATGTTCTTTGAACCTTATCATAAATGTAAGGTTATGATGATCACTCATTGCTTTGGAGAGTGGACAGCTTTCACAAGAAAAAAATATGGATAAAGGGGTGCTTTTCGCTGGTAGACAAGGAATATGCGGAACACAAATCCAGCGTCAAAAATGCTGATATTGATTGAAAAAAACCCTAAATCATGATGGCCTAAAACACAAATAGAAAATGTACTTTGCAATCTGGGACATTTGCACAAAAATCTCTGTTCAGAGTATGTGTGTAAATCAGGAACATCTTTATTGGGGGACATCTGTACAAAATCTGTCTTTATAATATCCTAGCGGCTTGCCCCTACATGTAAATCCTTGTTTAGGATGTTTTTTTACAGGACGATTATCATGGATGCTGTCTACTCTTCAATGACAGTGACCCCTTCCCCCTCCCTGGGGGTGTACATGTAGATCAATAAACTCTGAACAGACTGATTTCTCAGATGAATCAGATACATACATGGGACATTTTACTCATAATTCCTACCTGATTCTATTTTTAGGTAAGAAGTGTTCCAAGCACGTTCTCCAACCCGAATCCGAGGATGAAGAGGAAGACGATCCCGTTGTCGCCTTGGAATGGGATCCGTTATCGGAGGACTACCTTCTCGTCATCAACGAACAGGGTGAGATGCGGATGATAGACAGTGTTTCCCTGAATGTCATAGTGACGTTTGTTCTACCAAGTACGGCCACCAGCGTCCGCACCATGGCATGGGTTCCTACTGCTCCAGGCATGTTTGTATCAGGAGGTAGGTCAAGGGTCATTACGGAGAGTATTTCATGAAATGGTATACAAATAATGAATGTTTATGAGTGCAATGGACAGATTACTTCATGAGGTGAAAGATGAAATGAATGATCCATTCAATGAGGCGTAAATGCAGTGTGAGCTTGGTCTTTTGATTATCGCATATGTACAACATGCGCGCTGCAAACACGAGTGGTGTCTGTAGTCTTGGTGTGTGCGTGCAATGGACATAATCGTATGGATCAAAAATTGCAAGATGAATGGATCTAAAATTGCACGGTTGATGACGTCATTGTAAAATGGGCGGGATGATCGATATCGACCAACCAATCAATTGACAAGGATCTATCTAGGTGTCATATAATGATTTTTCACTGACTTATGTTCTGAGCCAATCTGATCTATATTTATTTGTTTCCAAAAGTGGCAACATATTTTTTTCATATTGTTTAACCAATTAGCAGAGATAGAATAAAATGCAGATTTTCTTGAACAAGTTTGATTATTGCTCAGTATTTTTTATCAATGACATCTTTTGACTGATTATTTGAGAGGTTTGTTTTTCCCCAAACAATTTTCAATTTCAGTAACTATTGCACAAGATTGTCCAAAAATATATGAAAATTGCTACATAATACAATATTGACTTTTAATATGCAGTATTCTTTTGCTTTTGTTATCCTTTTTTATAGATGCTCATCAAGGGGTACTTCGTCTCTGGAATGTCTCTAAGCCCACACCTATCCTCAGCCTCAAACTAAAGACCACAGGGTTCCATTCCCTATGTGTCTTTAACGCATCACCCACCGGCTCTGATGACTACGATTCCTTGTCATCGACCACCAACTCATCATCATCATCATCCTCCTCGTCGTCCTCACCGGCTCATAGCAATAACCATGTATCATCGACGAGTCAAGCCGTAGCTCCACGACGGACGAACGATCTTTATTCACCGTACGCCCTGCCGCCTGGCCATGCTGTGTGTACATTTGATGATGGTGGGGTGGGGCTCTATGATTTGGGGAAAAGACGATGGGATTTCCTCAGAGAGTTGGTAAGCTTTCTTAAAATGGCTGCAAATGTCAAATTTTGTCCTATTTTTCGCAGCTTTGCCCACTGTGTTTGCATGTGGTATTGTAGAGTCACATCGTTCCGTGCAAGCCTTGCGGGTGATTGCCCACAACTCACCCGCACAAAGTTTTGAGCATTTTCAAAACTTTTCTGCGTGCATATTAGACTTGTGTGTGCTTCTTTGGGCAACTACCGTAAGTAACGGTGTATTAACCGCACCTTTTTCTCGGCGGGATATAAGCAAAAGTCGGGGGTGCGGTTTATCCACGGTGACGGGTCTGAGCCCGCCCGCGTAACCCCTCCCGAACATGTAAGAAGTCTGCCAGTTCACAACACATCGAGTGGCCGGGCGTAGCCGCCCAGGGCAATGTCGTTTAGAGGGGTATGAGCCGCGGGTAATGGGAAGCGATTATTACGATCTTAATCAAATAGTGTCCATAACAAATGCACCCACCTTCATGACACTAATTTCGACTTTATTCTCGATTCAAAGCAGCGAAGTTCCCTGGCTAAGTTCAAAGAGACGCCAAGCATTCTCGGTAATAATTTGTCACAGCTGAGCAAGAGCCGAGAGCTAGCTTGCGTTGTATTGTGGTTTTAGTGCGACTTAAGCTGGCGCTATTCATTTTAACCCCTCATAGTCCCGTTTCTCGCCAGCTTATTTTTTTCTTTCCTGTTTGCTTTTCATAAGATACCATGTACACCGTGCACCACGTATGAGAGAGACGGCACAAAGCCGTAAAACAACTGGAAAAATGCCAATTTCTTTGTTTCTTGAACCTTCCTGTAATCCCGTATCCAAAATTCAGCTAAGCCATCGAATGCTAGACAAATTCTGAAAGTGATTGTGAGGTTGTGATGCAAGAAATGTGAAAGACACAGTTCACAATTTGATAAGATGTACTGGTAGTAGTACCGTATCGAAGTTTGCAATGTACATGTACAAGAACGGCAGTGCTGTGTGTGTGTACACTGTGACTGTGAGGTGAGTGAGTGTGTAAGTGGCCAATATTGTCGGGACCTTTCTCTCTTGCGAACATTTGTAGATGAATTGATCAAGAACAGCAGATTTCCGCATACCGGTAATCTCTTTGAATACTTTGAAATCTTTAACTTGGTTTTTGTTTCTTCGTACCTCAAATATGCATGTAAATGTGAGAAGGATTTTTTTTTTTTTTATTTTTTTATTTTTTAGTCCAAAGTTGGGGGTGCGGTTAATACACGGGTGCGGTTAATACACCGTTACTTACGGTATGTGTGAGATGCGTACGAGACACTGTCAATGCTGGCGACATGAGTGTAGCGAATAATAATAATAGGCATCTGTTTAGCCCCATCTATCTAGAAACAATCTATTCCGAGGCGCATTGTTATTATTATTAATATTATTACCCCGGCCTTAGCTCGAGCTGCCTTTCAGCGCTCGTGCATTTAAGGAATTAATCCTGCCTTGTACCCATTCACCTCACCTGGGTCGAGTGCAGCACAGTGTGGATGAATTTCTTGCTGAAGGAAAACTCGCCATGAAAGGCGAGAGCCAGAAACACTAGACCACGACGCACCCCAAATTACCCGCAAATCACATGCAAGGCTTGCACAGAACATTGTGACAGGGCCTTTACTGACAACAAGTATAATATGGATACCACATTGTAAGTAAAGAATTAAAAGTTGTGCTAAAAAGTTAGTGCACCCCACCAAAAAATACACTTCTTCATGCAAAGTGTTGAATGTACACAATGTTTGTTGAGCCCAGAGAAACAAACTTTATTGAATGTAATATTTGATCTCCTGACTTCACAATTAAATATCTAAAAGTTGGCAGAACTTGAACACTTTAAATATGTTCATTTTCTGGTGGGGTTCACTAACTTTTGAGCACCAATGTGCTTCCATTTGTATCTCGCATTTTCCCAGGGTCACGTAGAAACTATCTTCGACTGCAAATTCAAACCTGACAACCCCGATCTCTTGGCAACGGCATCGTTTGATGGCACCATGAAGGTATGGAACATCAATTCCTGGACAGCTGTAGACTCCTCACCAGGCAATGAAGGCATCATATACTCCATCTCATGGGCACCCGGTGAGCATTACCGTAGTTAATTCAACAAAACACCTGGTCCAGGCATCTATATGAAAGTAGATGCATTAATTGCTTATTATTGCTTATATTGTTATTTAAATTCTTTTACTCTTTTTTGTTGTATTATATTATCCTCGTACATGTGCTTGTATATTTTAAAGGATGTCAAATATCAAACTTAAAGATAAATGCCAGTTGTGGTAACGATCTCAAAATGACTTTTTACAGAATCTAATATAATGACCACCCAAGTGTCTGATTGTATTAATAAAAAATATGTGTCAAAGGATTCTGGAAGAAATTGTGTAATTGCTGAGAAATAAGCAAAATAAGCGCGGATTCTGTCACTTCCGTTGGTCTTTATTCCAGCAATAATAATACACTGTCCCACGTGTGCCTATCTGTGTTGGCAATCTTCAATGTGATCGTTTTTCAGCTTAGATTTTATGATTTCACAAAGTTCAGTTTATGTAACTGTACCAGATCTAGGTCCACGATGATATAGTAATACTTAACCTTGGTTTTACAGACTTTCCCACAAAATCAGTGTTTTACTTCAACTACTTTCATTTAGCTTTAATTGAATTGAAAAATACCCTTATAACCCCCCTCTCCCTGTGAATTGCAGTATGATATTTATTCATGTATGATTTCAAATTTTTTTATTATTTACATTACTGTTTATTATGTTGATTTTTCTGTTGAATTGTTAAGTGCATTGTTCATTCTTTGGATAGTATATTTGTACAAATGGTAGAAATGCAGTTACTACTGAGTAGTTGGTGTTTATTTATATGTGATTTCTTGAAAATGTGACTATTTTTTCCGCAGCTGACCTGAACTGTTTGATGGCAGGAACATCAAGGAATGGGGCTTTCATATGGGACATCACAAAGGGAAAGATTATCAAGAGATATACCGAGGTGAGTACGTAAATGACAAGTTAACCACAACAAAAAGTTGATTTGAATAAAAAGAGAAAAATCCAACTAGCATAACACTAAAAATTTCATAAAAATCGGATATAGAATAAGAAAGTTCAGACATTTTTACGTTTTGCTTAATTTCACATAACAGTTATATGCACATCCTGGTTAGTATGCAAATGAGGGGACTGATGATGTCACCACTCACTCTTTCTTTGATATTTAATTATATGAAATATTCTAATTATCTCCTCAATGTCATTTAAAAGTATTCTTCCTCCCTGGACATGTTGAATTACCATTGTTATTACATTTTATGTTTCGGTCAAGTTGGTCCTTATTGTCAATTATGTAAGAATTGAAATATACATGTAATTCAAACAATAAAAAAAAAGAATTAGTGAGTGCGGGACATCATCGCCTCTCTCATTTGCATATTATTGGGTTAAGCATTGAACTCTTTTGTGAAAAATAAGCAAAACTTAAACATGTCATAATTTTCTTATTTTACGTCCGATTTTGATGAATTTTTCAGTGATATGCTTGTTTGATTTTTCTATATTGATTTAAATTAACATTTTTGGGGGGATGGACTGACATCTAAAGCAAACAATTGTTTCATGAGAAAGTCTTTAAACTCTATGTCTAGCCTCTATATCATATGGTAGATCTACATTTAGATTAGGGGAGCATTCATATAACTTGTCATAATAAGAAATTTGCAATAATGGTTAAAAGCTACTGAAATCATTGTTTGAGTGGCAGATAATAAATTTGTTACAAAAATTGTACATTTGTCATTATAACTTCAATTGTGGTACTGTAATGATGGTAATAATAATAACTGGATTTACATAGTGCTTTTTGCCTGAGGACAGCTTTAGCTCGAGCTACCGGCACTCAGTGCATTCAAGGAATTAATCCTGCCGGGTACCCATTCACCTCAACTGGGTCAAGTGCAGCACAGTGTGGATAAATTTCTTGCTGAAGGAAAATGTGCCATGGGGAAGATTTGAACCCACGACCGTCGGTTTGAAAGGCGAGAGTCAAACCACTAGACTGCAGTATATCAATTCATGATATTTTTGTTAACATTACATTTGATGTGAATGTAGTTTCCATACCATATCTTTTCCTCTCTAATAGCATGGACGAACTAGTGTCTATTCTGTAGCATGGTGCCATAAAGACTCAAGAAGAGTTGCGTCATGTGGAGCCGATAACTACTGGTAAGCTGCATCCAACAGTGTTTAGACTAAAACATTTGGTCTAAAGGCAGTTGATCTATTTTTCAGATATCTAATAATACCACATTGGTGTATATTAGGTTTATTAAATGTCAATTTTCAAATTGAAATAGCAACATGAATCACGATTGAAAATACTAATACAATACAAGGATATTAGAGAAAGAAAGGGTGTTTCAATGTTCCTCGTTCCCGGTCATAAAAGTAAACATCTTCCAGATCGTGATTGGGAGAAAAATTTAAAGGCAAAAAAAAGAAGATATATTTGCAAATGCAATCAGCTCAGATTTTACGACCTTCAGCATCGTGAATGCGACATTGAGCATGATTAAGTGTTGAATGTCTTTAATTTTTATCTTGCAGTGGAATCCCTACACAGGCAGGTGCCAGAATTGACCTTTCTTGTGATGGGTCAAACTGCGTGATAAAGCTGCGCTAACGAAAGCGGGAAATGAAGACGATCAACAATTAAATACTCAGCTTTGTATTTTCGACACTGAACAGTGCACTGCTGATTGTGTATCCACTTTGTCTATGATAAAAGTGGTCAATAAAGCAGTTTTACTTTATTTTGATATGATATTTTTTAACTTTCAGTATTGTTCGTGAGATTGACGGGAAAATGCTGCAGAGATACAGGCATCCATCAGCTGTGTTTGGATGCGATTGGAGTCCTAATAACAAGTAAGAATGATGGTTAATCGACAGTCGCACCAATGAAACTGACATACAAACAGATTAGAAAGGGGCATTATGAAAGTTGGGGGAGGGGAAGGGGGACAAGAGAGGGATTGGGAGGGGGAGGGAAGGGGGCCAAGAGAGGGATAATGTAGAGAGAGGTAGAAGTGGGGTGGGGGTTAGAGTGAGTTTCTTACTAAAGAATGCTGACTTTGTAAAAAAAAAACCATGATGACATGATAAAATTAGAGGTTTCTATGACGATTATGATGCCTGTGCTGCTGCTACTGAGTGTGATGGTGATTACAATGATGATGATGACAATGATGATGGTAATGATGATGGTGGTGGTGATGACTATGATTATGGTGATGATGATGATGGAGATGGAAATGATGGATGATGATGATGATTATGGTGATAAAGATGAAGATGATGATGAAGTTGATGATGGTGATGATGATGATGATGATACCAATAACGATATAATTCCCCTTTTTATATTCAGAGACATGTTTGCCACAGGGTGCGGTGATGGCAAGGTAAGAGTATACTACATAGCAACGGCTAACGAGCAACCATTAAAAACCTTCCCCGGTCACACAGCTAAGGTATTCCATGTAAGATGGTCTCCTTTAAGAGATGGCATACTCTGTAGTGGCTCAGATGACGGGTGAGTACAGGGCCTTGTTACATAAAGTCTAGTGATTGATCATGTGGCTGTTTTCTATCATTGATTGCATTGATTATTGTGTACAATCATTCGTAAAAATCAGCCCTACATTAATAATTGCTAAGCTTTTGATAACACAACAATTAATTGGTTTTACAGCAATGGGTTTCCTCTGATCTGAATATCATCCTGGGATCCGTCTTACAAAGAGTTATGATTGATCCGAACATTTGCAACTATGGAAAGCCAGCAACGCCAACATATAAAATGCCTGTTTTGTTCAACATATATTCTAGATATCGCAACTTTTTGTAAGACGGGCCCCAGATGTGCATGTAACATATTTTTTTTTATTCAAAAAGGAACATTTTTAGAGTGTCATTACTTTTTTTCATGAAATTTTTTTATTTTTCAATTTTTATTCCAAACCAAATTCTTTTTTGGGGGATGGGCTTTCACTTTGACTACACATACAATGTACATGTATGTGGTCAATAGCAATTTGAGATTGATTTGAAGTTGCATCTCTTCATGAGACTGGGCCCAGGTTTACATGTTTTCTAATTGAGCAATTAATCATACCTTTGTTTGCCCAAATGTGGTAATTTGCACCTACCTTCTCCATTAATAATGACACTCTTCAAACAGGCTTGGAGTCAAGGCTTTGTAATTGCTATGTTCATCTGACTTTGAACCGATTAAATGTTCCCAATAATACCCAGAAAAATGTCTGCAAATTTCTTTGAGAAGACGTCTATTCATTTGAACATTCTCTCCATCATGATTAATGTGGGGATTTTTTATACAAAGCTATTGTGACACCTTGTTTTATAAATTCCACCCGACTTTGAACCAATTAACATTTCCTAATAGTACTTTAATGTCTTACATGTATTTAATGTAGACTCCTTTCCTATTTGAACATACTGTTCGTAATGAATGATGAGTGTTTTAACCTAAATGGTTCATGATTTTTTTTGCTGTTTCTTGAATTCCGTGGTTGCCATGACAGGACAATACGTATATGGGACTACACGCAGGATAGCTGTGTAAACATATTAGTAGGTCATGGTGCTCATGTGAGAGGGCTAATGTGGAATCCGGAGATACCCTATCTTCTCATCTCGGGCTCATGGGATTACACCATTAGAGTATGGGATACCAGGTAGGAGGATTGTTTCATCAGTTATAAAAATAATATTAGTAAGCATTTACAGTGGTGCTCAAAGGTTAGTGAATTCACCAGAAAATGAACATATTTAAAGTGTTCAAGTTTTTCCATGTTTTAGGTATTAAATTGTGAAGTCAGGTGATAAAATATTGCATTAAATAAAGTTCGTTTCTCTGGGCTTGCCAAACATTGGAGTGTTGTCTCCATTCAACACTCAGCATGAAGGAGTGCACTTTGTGGTTTCACCAACTTTTGACCACAAATGTATATAGTGCCATCTATCTAGAATATTCCACCAAGATTATGAACAAACATGGAAAATAAAACAAGTGAACACTTGAACACGTAAAGTAAACTTTCACCAAAATTTCAGGAATTATTGGATCAGTTTAATGTTCGTATTGTTTCTTCAAATTAGGATACCAACGGACCGTATGCTAATTTGTGACCTTGTAATGTCATCAACTTGTTGGTTCTTCTATGTATATTTTATTTTAGATAAATTATAATGTTGACTTTTCCCTGTGTGATTAAAGCCATGAGTAGTCAAGCAGTTTTTTTACTTTCCTGGAACAGACAATTGGAATGTTCACAACCGGGTAGGAAATAATTTTATCTTTTGGGGCTATTTTTCTTTTCCGCATTGGGGCAATTGCAGAATTTTTGGGGCTATTTCTTTCAATTTAAGGGTCACTTTTTAGGGGTAAAAAGTAATTGTGCAGTTAAAGCAAATATTAATCTTCTGCCACAGTTACAATATCGATTTTTTAAATAATCTTGAATTTTGTTTGTGACAGATCTTGGGGCGACTTCAGAAAGAATGGTAGCCCCGAAAAGCATGCATTTTGATGGAATTTAAGGGGCAATATATTAGGCAGTCATGAGGGAGAAATCGCCTGTTGTCCTCATGTATTTTCTAAGCTGAAAATAAAGGAAACTTGGTAATGTCCATATATAGTGCCACAGTCTTTCCATTTGTCCCAATATCTTTGGTTTTAGGGTTGACAGGTATGGCTGCATTTTAGATGAAGAAATATTTCCTTTTTAATTCATTTGTTTGATCTTACCATATTATGATCCTTTGCCTAACAGGGATGGTGCATGTGTTGATAAGGTATTAGACCACGGTGCTGATGTGTATGGTCTAGCCATGCATCCCAATAGACCCTTTATACTTGCATCCTGCTCAAGGGATTCCACTGTTAGGATCTGGTCTCTGACATCACTGGTGATGTCATCACAGATGAGAGTGATCGCCAGGAGACCATGGCAAGAGATCATCACGTCAACAGGTAATAATAATAATAATGATAAAAATGATAATAATAGTAATAATAGGCATACATGTACCTGTCAAATGATGTACAGTAGTTGCGATGTATTAATCACGATATAAATCTTGAATGTTATTATTATTATTTACATTGCGCCGTCTATCTAAAAAATATTCTATTTTGAGGTGCATGAGCACATTAGAAAGAATGAGAGAGTTAAGAAGAGTGTAATAATGCCTAGAACACATGTTGTACCGTTTGTCTAGAAATATTCTTTTTTCCGAGGTGCACAAGTAAATAAGAAAAAAAAGTCGAGTTCGGATGAATGTCATGGCGCTACAAACTGGAAATGTTTTTAAAAAATAAGACTTCAGGTTAGATTTGAAATTTTGAATGGTAAATTGATCCAAAGAGAAGGTTTGGGGTCTTTAGAAGAATCTCATCTCGGGCTATGAGTTGGTGTGTAAGGCATGATGATGTCTTTGGCGAAATGATGGCAATTAGACCAAATGGTTAGTAGACAAACTGGTTGTACATGTAGATGAAGAAGGACTAGGCCATATGGAATGAAAAGTAGACCAATCAATTTCGCTTTGATTAGCTCAGTTGGTAGAGCGTCGGTCTCACAACCTAGAGGTCAGGAGTTCAAGCCCCAGCCGCGTCAGACCCAAAGATGGGAGTTGCTGCTACCCTGTTTGGCGTTCAACGATTTACGTGATAGAGCTACGTCGATCTGATGCTGCTCAGTGGCTGCCGGGCCTACATGTATGATCAAATGGGCAAACTGAATTTTCGTATGATTTCTATTTCTGATTTCTATTTCAAACAGTAAAATATGGATTAAAATTTTTTTTTTCCTCTCAGATCATGCCATGGCTGTCAATACCAGCACATTGATGTCGGGCAAGGCATCAAGAGACCTCAAGTCCAAGATAGATCATTACCGTGGTAACCTGGAATTCAAGACAATAATCCGGTGGTTCTCTAATCTCTTTGCAGTGAGTTTTTTTACAGGGCTTTCTTTTTTAACCTCACTCTCATTTCTTAGTTTCTATATTTTTTTTGTGAAGGTGGTAACACTAATATTAAGGCTTTCATTTTTGTTGAGTGCTCTTTATAGACAGGTTTCGCAGAATGAAGTATTATTTTGTAGTGATACTTTGTTTAATGTTTGTATTCGGTCTCCTGATGATATGGCTTATATCTTAGAGGTAGTAAATAGATATTGACTGCACATGAAGATGACTAAGGACATTATCATTCCCAAGATACTTTAGTTTTCTTACAGACCCTCCCATCATCCAAGGCCTTAGCCAAGGGATGATAGAAGGGCCTGTATGAAAAGCACAGAGGGAGTGATGATTTCCACTGTCATTAGAGCACAGAGCACTCCATATATCATCAAGTGGACTCTAAATACAGTGTTTTGTATGTGGAGGATTATTTTTATTGATGTTTGGTTGTTTTATGTTTATATTCAGTTTCCCGGTGAACCTGCTAATCTCTGTCCTTTATTAGTTGTCAGGATGATAGAATAAGTGTCCATCATTGATTGGAAAGTGGTCCTTATGGATAGGTTTCACAGTATGAACAATTATTCTATCTTGATTATTTGTTTTATGTTTATATTCAGTCCCCTGGTGATACAGCTAATCTCTGGGAACTAGTGTCCATTATAAACGGTCAAGACGATAGCCTTCTACCGGAGGATTATAGTAAAGGAATCATGCACAAAAAACATCTCATCAAGTTCAGATCGGTAAGTCGTTCTGCAAGTGTTATAAAGATAGTTAAATAGTGTTCCAAAGTTTTATGTCATCAATTATTCTTTTTGTGCATTTGAACTGCTATAACCCAGCACACTGGAATATAATGGTTTAACTACGAATGAAAGACAAAAGCCTGCATTCACTTTTGGATTCTTAATTATTATCATTATTACATTATTATTGAATTAAGCACAATTCAAAGCATGAAATCTGCATATAACATTTGTTTCAGACCATTAATTCAACACTACATAAAACTGTTTGAATGGGCCTAGATGTTGCATATCAATAAAACTTGACTCTTACAATGTAGGACCTAAGGTAGTTTAATCTTGTTTTTGTTTTCGTTTGTTTTTATACTGCTGTATTTCAAAGAAGTCTATACGGGACATACAGTATGTATACTTTTTATTGGTTTTCTTTTCACATGCTGTCATCAACATAGAATGTGAGCCAGATGTACGCTTTTTACTTTTTTTCTTTTGAAGTCTGAAGCTAAAGAACTGGAGCTAGCGAAGCTGGGAGGGCGGGGCGGCCAAACATCACGGCTACGGGAAGAGAAGGTGAGAGAAGCTGCCGTGCTGCATATGAAGCTAGGAGAAACACAGAGATACTGTGAACTCATGGTAGAGCTGGGAGAGGTGAGTCTCATTCTGTAAATACGTAATAAGCCAGTTCACGGTTAGCTCATGATCAACTTTTCTCAAATGACCTTTGTGATTTTTCATTAGGGTAAGCACTATCATTTTCAAATGTAGATGTTGCGTAAGCTTTACCGGTAGAGTATTCAAATTCTAAGAACAAAAGGCATTTTATAGACCAGGTGACTAGATAGTACATCAGGGATAAAGTTTGGAAATCTGTTTTATTGTCTGCCTTTGGCACATTTGACTATTGTTTAGGCTACTGTCAAATACCAGTGATTATGAAGGCTCTATTTATTACTCTTCAGCTTGGATGCGATAAATATTTTGAAAGGAATACATGAATAATCATCAAATCACAAATGCCTATGTCAGTGAATTTGAAAGCCACCTTCATGGTTGTCTCCAATGACCTTTTTCTGCTCGTGCGCAGTTTACAACCGTGAACAGGCTTATTCTATTAGGCTGTTCACATGAATGAATTTATTATCCAATGCAGTAATAATAATAATAACAATTTTACAAGTTTATAGTCAAATACTTATGAATACACTGTAGAAAAGCAAGGATAATAGGAACCAGAAAATAGCATGAATGCTAGTCTAGCCTGGCCCCATTATACAATGTATATTGTGACTGTACTAGATATAGTCTGTAATACATGTAGGCTATATTATAAACAATGCCTACATAACATAATTTAGCAAAGATTTTAAGTATTTACATATTAAAGATATACACTGTATGAATGATAACACAATCCCATATCTTCAGTTTTCTAACAGATGTTCCATGACAGTTTAACAAAAACTTGACCTTGATGGTTTCTTTCTGATTTTGATTGTTACATGGAGCTCATTCCAAGAAGCTGTGCCTGTGCATCTCAAATTTTAGTACTGTTCTAAGCCTAGCCCTGGGCTTCATGTATCCATTTTAGCATTTCACACCTTAAATTTTTGACCTGTACTTGCCACCTAGCCCAAACTGAGAAATTTCTTGGTTTTAACAAAACCTGGATAAAGATGAGCATATATGTACTTCTTGGGCAACCAGCGCACTGGGCCAATTAAGAATACATTACTTGCTGTTGTTTGATTGGCTAACGCAGAATGTTTAGCCCTGGACTATGTGTTTACACCACGAAGCATAGTACTGCATTGCGTACACTGTATTTAGCACAGCCAATTGGAGGGCTAAACCCTGGTTTTGACCTGCGTCAGATAGTTTAGGACTATTAATACGTGGGATTAACCTCACTAGTAGTAGCATTGATATTAACCGGTGTGTTGGCTCAGTTGGTAGAGCATCCGTCTCACAACCGGGAGGTCGGAAGTTCAAGCCCCGGCTGCGTCAGACCGAAAGATATTAAAAGATGGGAGTTGCTGCTACCCTGTTTGGCGTTCATCAATTCAAGGGATAGAGCTACGTCAATCTGGCGCTGCGCAGTGGCTGCTGGGCCCATGATCAATTAGACAAACAGGATTATGGCAGTATTTTTGTTACAGATTTCATTTAGAACAAAATTTTTTATCATTATTTCTTATCTTGTCGGCAGTGGGAGAAAGCTTTGGCAATAGCACCGGGAGTGTCCATGGATTACTGGAAGCAATTGGCTGAGAGGTGAGAAAAATCGTAGAAACCATATATTATATTTGCATAGCAACATGTTATAAATTCAAGCAAATACAAAAAAAAATTATTACCACTTGCCCCATATTAGTTGCCTTTGATCTAAAAATTGCACATGCTTTTTAATGCAAGTGGTCGAGAATCTGTCCTTTCATATTGTCCAGAAGTAATAAATTGTAGCAATCTGGGTAATGAACCCTTTTGAGACTGAATGACTTTGCTATATCACATGTTTTCCATAACTCTAACTCCTGGTTAAGTAAGAGAGTGTCTGAGAACCTAGACTAGTGCCTGTTGCTAAATTAATTTCATGCACAGAGGGGGGGGGGGGGGGGGGGTGCATGAGGTTACATATTAATGGATAATGAGCTAATAAGTTCAGGATAGCATTTTGTGAAAAGTTTTCTCTGACTTTCTCTGACTAATTCATTCTCAGCCAATCAGATGCAAGAAATTCCGCAGCTTATAAAGAAAAAGTTCTGACAATAATCTTCATGAAACCCTCCCCAATGGGGGGGGGGGGGGTGCATGAGGTTACATATTAATGGATAAAGAGTTAATAAGTTCAGGATAGAACTTTGTTGAAAGTTTTGTCTGACTTTCACTGACTAGATCTAATTCACTCTCAGCCAATCAGATGCAAGGATTTCAGTAGCTTATAAAGGAAAAGCTCTGACAATATTCTTCATGAAACCACCCCCAATTGTCCATCCCTCTTTGCAGATATGCGGAGAACTTGTCAGCTGATGAGAACCTTGACTGTGTGCCTTATTATCTCATCACTCACAACGTCGATAAACTGGTCCGCTTCTACTGCCACCGCGGCCAGCTTAACGATGCGCTCCTCGTCGCACAGGTTGCCTGCGAGGGACCCGTTACCATGGATAAAAGAAGCAGAGGTGTTGTCAATGGGAGGACGACGGCGGGGCACGAGGAGGAAGGGGATGCTGTCCCGAGGGTGAATGGAATGCAGGATGAGGAGGAGTCTAATAAGTGAGTGACAATGGTGAAGAAGTTTGGAGAGTGAAGCATTTAAAGTTTCACAAGTTTCAAGTCAATTTCCACTCACAGAAAGATACAACATAAAGTACTTTTTTGGTATATACACAATCATTATGGGAGCTTATAAAAAGGGGAAGATATGACATAGTTGAAACTTGATTGCACCGTAAATTATATAAAATACAACTGGCAACATACACGCAAATAAAAAATACCATTTGTTAAAGAGAGTGGAGGAGTATGATCGTTTTTCAGCATAGATTTCAAGATTTCACAAAGTTCAGTTTATGTACCAGATCGAGATCAACGATGATATCAGACATGCCAACCGTTCCCTTTTTAGACAGTCCCAGACCGGGTAAAATCACTGTTGGGCCAGTAACTTGTTGCCTGAAAGAAGCAAGTAAATTCTTGCCTACGAGCACATAATTAAAAGGGTGAATTATCAAGGTTTCTAGTAGAGTCATTTCACATGTTTTTTTCACAGATCTCACTACAACAGGCTGGCGATTGTTACCTTGAGAAAAAAAAATTTAAATACTTTTTTTTTGTCAAAAAATACTTTTTTTTCCTTCTAAGAATACTTTTTGTTGTTGTAGAAGGTTGGCAGGTCTGTGATATGGGGACAATTAACTTTTGTCTTACAGACTTTCGCATGAAATCAGTGTTGACAGCAACAACTTTCGTATATCTTTGATTCATAGATTGCTCCTGTCTGTGGTTGATCTGATGGCTAATAAATTCTTTCACAACGGGTCACCTGTACTATCTGCCTGCTGTCATCTTGCTGCCGGTCAACAAAGGGTAAGCATAATAATAATAATAATCAGCATTTATAATGGTGACTACTTATACATGTATAGCGCACAGGTCCAACTTTCGGTGCTCATGGCGCTTAAAAAAAGGCACTGTTATTATTACCCCGGCTAAGCTAGGCAACCAATAAAGGCGCACACAGCTTTTTAAGGAATTACTTCCTGCTGGTACCCATTTACATCACCTGGGTCGAGTTCAGCACACAATGGATGAATTCCTTGCTGAAGGAAATTATGCCATGGCTGGGATTTGAATCCACAACCCTCTGTTTCAAAGTCCGGAGACTAGTCATCTGGGCCACAACGCTCCACGTTATATAGCCCCATCTATCCAACATGCTTTTTTATTATTAATACCACCCAGGCTTTAGCTTGAGCTGCCTTCCAGTGCTTATTGCATTTCAAGGAATTAATCCTGCTGGGTACCCATTCACCTCACCTGGGTTGAGTGCAGCACAATGTGTGTAATTCCTTGCTGAAGGAAAACACGCCATGGCTGGGAATAGAATCCACGTCCCTCTGATTGAAAGACGAGAGTCGTAACCACTAGACCACAACGCCCCCACATATCAAACTTATTCTTCATATCACTTATCTAAAACAAGTCTGCCTGCTCTCTCTGATTGTCAGAGAGACTGTGAAAAAATAACAGATAAAAAAAAAGATCTTTAGTGAAAAAACTGCAAATTGAGAAAGATTTTGCTAGTTTCTCAATAAATTCTCTGTGGAAAGTGAATATTAAAGTTGGCAGCTCTGCTAACTAGTTGTCGCATCTGTACATTTTAGCCAGTGTATACCATTGTATGTATGGCAAGCTGTTATATATCATCATATCTCATGATATCAAGTATTCATTTCAATAAAGACTTGTCTTTTGTAATTATATTTTAATTTATAAATTGTTTTTTGATATCAAGAAATTAATTCTTAATTTCAATAATTTGATTTACTTAATGTGCAGTGTTAAACATTAAAATGTACATTGATTTGGTATCATGAAAGTTGTAGAGGTGTTGTGGCTCAGTGGAGAAGTCTCCAGAGTTTGGACCACAAGGTCCAGGGTTCAACCCCACCGCAGCACTCGCGTTCTTGGGCAAGGCGTTTATCTACATTTGCCACTCTCAACCCAGGTTAGTGAATGGTAGCCTATCTGGTAGGAGGGAATTCCTTTAATGCTCGAGCGTCCAATCAGGGTAGCTGTTCTAATGCCAGGTTAATAGTATGCTGCGCTTAGAAACATTTGTTTTAAGTGCTAAATAAATGTTGAATAATAATGATAATATTATTGTTATCATTATTGCTATCATCATTATTATTATAATTATTATTATTATTGTTATTATCAATATTATTATTTATTATTATTGTTATTATTAAAATAGCATGTCATACATGTCCATACATCTTCATATATGGACTGAATTTGGCAGCTCCTTTAGAAGATATTATTATTATTGATCAATCATAATTCTTTTGATTATACTGATCATATGCTTATTGCAACAGGAAATATACATTGATATGTTATTGAAGTTGATCAGTTGCTTATTCATTTTGATTATGGAGCATTGTGGCCCAGTGGATTGATTGGTCTCTGGACTTTGAAACAGAGGGTTGTGGGTTCGAATACCAATCATGACGTGATTTCTTTCAGCAAGAAATTGTTGCACAATGTGCTTTACTCATCCAGGGGTAAGTGGGAACCGGCAGAAAGTAATTCCTCAAAAGTCTGTGAGCACAGGAATTGGTTGCCGAGTTTAGCTAGGGTAATATATTGCCGCCTTGAATGCCTAACAAGGTGGATACATACGCTATACAATTATCCTATATTAAAGGAAAAGTCCACTCCTACAAAAATTTGATTTGAAGAAAAAGAGATGAATCCAACAAGCATAACACTGAAAATTTAATCAAAATCGGATGTAAAATGAGAAAGTCATGACATTTTAAGGTTTCACTTAATTTCACAAAACAGTTATGTGCACATCCTGGTCAGTATGCAAATGAGGAGACTGATGACATCATCCACTCACTATTTCTTTTGTATTTTATTATGCGAAATATGAAATATTCTAATTTTCTCATTGTCAAGTGAAACAACGATTTATTCCTCCCTGAACATATGGAATTAGCATTGTGTAATACATGTACTATATGATTCAGTCAAGTTGGTCATATTTTTCAAATCTGTAAAAATTCAAACAATAAAAAACAAAAAAAAAAGTGAGTGAGGGACATCATCGACTGTCTTATTTGCATGTCACGGAGTTGTGCATATCACTGTTTTTTTATGAAAAATAAGCAAAACTTTAAAATGTCATAACTTTCTTATTTTACATCCGATTTTGATGAAAATTTTCAGCATTATGGTAGTTTGATTTTTCTCTATTTAATGAAATCAACATTTTTCTGGGGTGGACTTGAACTTTAAGGCCCTGTCACATCTTTCCGTGCAAGCCTTGCGTGTGACTTGCTACCTGCATGTCGCCCGCAGGTCAGCCGCATTGACAGTATCTTGTACACAACTCAGACGCAGAAGCGTAACAAGTCTGATTTGCGTAGAAAAGTTTTGAACATGCTCAAACATTTTCACCTGCAAGGCTTGTACGGAACTATGTGACAGGGCCTTTATTATTATTATTGCAATTATTCATTAGACCTGTATTGTTACTTTTCTTTTTTCTTTCAGCTTGCTTTGTCCAAATTAATACGGGGCCATGAGTTAGAGCTGGTCGTATCGATAGGAGAGTCACTGAAAGGAGGCAAGATCTCAAGTTTGGTTACCATGGCAACTGAGATGCTATCAAGAAGATGCGAAGGACAGGGAAACTGGTGAGATTTCAATAAAATTCAAACATTTTGTGGTATTATAGATGGTTGCTAAAGCAAGTTTGATTGTATTTCCTTATTTCTTTGATCAATTCAATCAATTCAATTCATTTCAATTCATTTTATTGCTTAACCATCAAATATAAAAACAATGCAAACAAATTGACAACAGCAGCAACAGTCTAGTGCGCATACTCGAATACGTGAAACATACAATGCATACAACAATAAAATGAATGCAATGCGCATCATAGAGCACAATGATACTTAATGACGTCATAATAAACTACATGTTAGTTGCATTTCTACGATCAAATTTTTTCTTATGAAGTGAGGCCATATAAATTGATGGTGGTAAGTGACATGACTTGCTCAATCAAAATCCCCCCTTTCTTTGTGGCGGGGGGGGGGGGTGGGTGGGATAGATAATAATAATTATATTGGATGGCTTTATTTCATGGAAAACCAGAATTATTCCACTTGTTAGGGCCAATATTCCACTCATCTGTGATTCGTGGAACTCTTGGAATATCTCTGGTATTCCATTTGGAGCCATTCAAATATTATATGATTATTATTTATTTGTATGTATTGTTATTCATTCAATAATAGGGATCTAGCTTATAACCTGATTGAAGACATTCCTAACAACCATGATATGAAGGTCAGGCTTTGTGCAAGGTGTATAGGAAGTGCAGCTGAGATCAACCATATGCATGAAAAGGTAAATATATACCCCAAAATCTTTATTACTATTATAATTTTTATTTCAAACTATAATATACAAAGATATTCATATGTATAATGTACATTAATATCCTCATAGGTCCATTTTCTCAAAAGAGGTTTCCAATTGTACCATGGTACAAAACTATGGACTATGCTGATTTGTGCCCATTATTATGCGTAGGCTAGGAAAGTCCAATTATAAGTGCGCGTTTTGGCCTAGGGCGCCTAATTGAAGTGCGATAATACAAGAAATATGGATAGGCTATGGTTAAGTCACATGGTATGATTGAAATGAAACCTCTTCTATAGATGCAAAAGAAACCCACAATATTAACATTTTATACAATTTTCCCAGATATTTTCCGCTACCACTGCAGCCTTTATCAACATTGTGGTCAGCACCCTGTCTTACACATTGTTGTGATTGATCCAATAAAGCTCAGCTATATGGAAAGTCATCATTGTCATAATTTTCCCAAAGGAAGTTTGCACAATGTCCCTTTGTTTTGTAAACAAAGAGGAAGCACACTGCATTGTCAAGACAACGATTGATGTATAAGTCTACATCATCTAAAAATGCATTTTAAACAAACATGAATTGTTGATGTTAATGTTGCTTGCTTTTCATTGTTGCGGTCGATGGGATCAATTGCAACTTTTAAGACAGGGCACTGATTATCAATTATTTCATCAGAAAAGTCAAATCAGGGTACTGTTTCATAAAGGACTTGCAACTGTTGTAACTTTTAAATTATGGCAACTGCCATGGTAACCTTGATTATGATTGGCTGCTGAGCCCTGTTACCATGGTAGTTGCAATTATGGCAAAGTTACAAGAGTTGCAAGTCCTTTATGAAACGGGCCCCAGGTCACTATCTTCTCACCAAACTGCCAATCGATCTACATACTGTGCTCTTCATGATTCCATTTTTTCCCCCATTTCTTATGTCATTTTTTCAAACCGTTTCCATTCTTTTTCTCTAATTTCACCCTTTCATGTAAATCATTTAATACCGGGATAGGATTCCCTTAAAATTGGTGAATTTTAGTTCAACATCTACCTTAATCTGTGTTCACAATCTTGTTTTATTGATCCAACAGGTGGGTTTCCCCCCTCTGGAAGATTGCATAGTGAAGGCCCAGAGCATGTTAGATGCAGGGAATGTGAGGGAGGGTGTATGCTATTATTTACTCTCTTCTACACCGGAGGCTGCCATGTCTGTGGGTCTCCCTGAAGTCAGAAGTAAGTTTTTGCTTTTTTATAAAATCTTGAATGAACATGATTTTATTTTTTGTTTTTTTTAATGTTAATTAAAACCATTCACAGATGGGGAAGAAGGAAGTGACTTTGTGATTATGGAGTGTGCAGCGCGAATTTAAGAACCCGCAAATATGTTTTGAAGCCGCCAAGCGCAAAAAATTAATCCCGCGAAAATAACAGTGTTTACAGTAATTATATGAACAAACATGGTACATGTAATACAAATATCATTGTTGGGAGGATCATGAAATGCATGTAAATGGCTTGTTGAAAATGATTTCTGGTGGTTATCTGAATAGTATCCAATGAAATAACCACTGAAGTATTTGTATGTATAAATTAAAAATATGCTATATATTCTGGTAGATAAGATTTAATTGCTGAGAAATGGACAAAGTACACATTGCATACCAGCCAGTTGTTGGGTATTCTTATGAGTAATGATTATAAACTGCCTCACATGTGCTTGTCTTTTAAATAATGATATAGGATTTGTATAGCACACGTATCCACCTTGCTAGGTGCTGAAGGCACTCCTATATTACCCCGGTTAAGCTAGTCTACCGATTCCGGTGCACACAGCTTTTTACACGCCCGTACTAGACGGGATGTATTATGGTATCACGCTCGTTGTTCGTCCGTCTGTCCGTTCACTTTTCCTTGTAAACGCGATAACTTCAGTTTGACTTAACCCTAAAAGGACTGGGCTATTTGAGATGTATTGAGGACTGGGGGGGGGGGGCATGATGGCCCCCTTCTGATCTCGGCTGCTGTTCGCGCAATCGCGCCCAAATTTGGCATGCATACTCTTTACTACATAAACTACAAGCTAGTATAAAAAAAAATTCTGAAAATAATTATTTTTTAATTATTATGAATAAAATATGCAAATTTATTCATGAAAAACATCATTTGCATATTTAACACCCTATTTCACTTCAAATTTTCTTTTTTTTTGCAGATGTCACCTTTGTAAACTAATTTAAAGGTTTCCACAAAGAAAAAATGCGAAAGCCAATTTTTTCCTTATGTATTTCTTTGTTTCTAGAACTTCTTATGTATTTCTTTGTTTTTTCATCTTTTGTTTTTCATTGTTCTTTTCAATGGAAATTATTACAGAGCATTTAACAACTAAATTAAACCCTAAATTAATTAAGCAGACGAATTAGAACAAAAAATAATCACCTTTTTATGAATTTCATCTCCCATAGACTTTGTACACAAAGTATAAGATGAGCCATTTTCGGCATGACATTGCCTCATAAAAAGTCATGTGACGTTGCGATGGTATACCCGTATGTCACAAATTTGGTCTCAAAAGTTGCACGAGACTTCACTGAAAAAAGTCATAAAATTTTGCTGCACTATCTTTTTGCATTTCAGAAATTTCGCGCGAAGCGTCCTTTTAGGGTTAACCTAGGCTCGTATAATTTGGTGTTTATGATACTAGCATGGATCCCTGGAAGCCTATTGATATTGAGGTCAAAAGATCAAAGGTCAAGGTCACAATGACATGTTTTCATCTTACCCTTCTGAAGTCCTTGTTAACGTGAGAACTTTAGTTTAACTTAACCTGTAGGCTCATATAATTTGGTGTGTATGATACTAGCATAGATCTCAGGAATTCTATTGATTTTGAGGTCAGACAGTCAAGCCGCAGTGAAGTGAAGACAGTGAAGCCGCCACCTTCCACTTTTCTTGCTTGACCAATAACTCTATTTTCCGCGTTACAGGCGGCGTATCATGTGCTCGCCTTAGCGACACTCTTGTTTCAATTTTTTTTTCAGGAAAAATGAATCAGTCTGACTGGGTCGTTGGTGATGTTTACAACCTTCTGCAATTAATGGGCTGCATAAGGACAGACAGGATCATGATGCAGAGTGTCGCTCAGTAAGTCCTTTTTGCAAAAAATGCCCATCTTTGCTTGAAAAAAAATACCAGTTGTGGTAACGATTTCAAAATGAGCTCGTACAGAACCACCCAAGCGTCCATTTGCATATAAAAGATAAGTGAAGAAATTGTGTAATTGCTGATAAATTAGCAAAATAAGCATAGGATGTGAGCCAAATGGCAGGTATATTTCTAAGCAATAGTGATACAATGTCCCACATGTGCTTTCTGTGTTGACGATCTACAGTGTGATCTTTGTTCAGCTTAGATTTCACGATTCATGGTATAATGACAATCTTGGTTTCACAGACTTTCATATGTTGGACACTGCATCATCATGGTAATGGCATAGGCGGGCTATTGATCTATTTCAGTGATATTTCTAGTTTATCTTCAATATGCAACTTCTAGTATAAAAGTTTGCATTCCAGTATGTTTGCACGCCCTGTAAGATACGTCGAACGTTTATGAGTATTTTAACAAAGTGGGAATGTAGTTTCTCAAACCTTAATTTATTTTTCACAAATAATAAACTTTGAAGTGAACTGTTGTTAAACAGCAAAGATTTCCATTAATGGAGATCTTATTTCAGTGTTTGTTAATGGGACGTAGTAATTTAGGAACTGTTCAAACAACCAGAACTTGCATTGACCAGTCATCCATAGCTTACAATTGAAACACATATCACCACATATCCCTTGCAAGGTGTCTAGTTTTGGCCTCAAGAGATAAGTAATTTTAAAATTGAAATTTGAATCTCAGAAAGTTTTGTGATCTGAAAAACTTTGGAGGTTTATGGCGCAGCCCCTGATAAAATGTTGATGTTGTTTGTCTTGTATTTCAGGCAGCGATGTGAGTTGGTCATCTTATCTTGCTATGTTTGAGCTCTAGTAGCTATACGAAGGGGTTACTGTTCTGTAGTTGCTCATCTATTCAATGTAGCCTTGAGGCTTATCAGGGAAGGTAGATTTAGGTCAGGCCTTCCTATCTCAGATCTTTAGTCATTTGTTACTTCATGAAGCGCTTTATGATACAGTACCCAAACTTCTGTTGTTTGTCTAATTGTATTTCAGGCAGCGATGTGAGTTGGTAATCTTATCTTGCTATGTTGGAGCTCTAGTAGCTATACGAAGGGGATACCGTTCTATAGTTACTCATCTATTCAATGTAGCATTGAGGCTTATCAGGGAAGGTGGGTTTGGGTCAGACCTCCCTCTCTCAGACCCTCTTATTCAGACTGAACTAGAAGCATGGAATGCTGTATCTGGGACTAACGTAAGGTAGGAATAACTCACCATTGTTAGTTTTTTTTAATAATTTTTTTTTCATTATTTTCCTTTTTTTAGGGACAGAGAGAGGTACATGAAGCATATGACATATATTCTGACAAACACTTTAAAACTTGAAATCTGTTGATTTTGTCTCACCTGCATAGCAGAGTGAGACTATAGGCGCCGCTTTTCCGACGGCGACGGCGGCGGCGGCGTCAACACCAAATCTTAACCAAAGGTTAAGTTTTTTAAATGACAGCATAACTTAGAAAGTATATGGACCTAGTTCATGAAACTTACCCATAAGGTTAATCAAGTATAACTGAACATCCTGCCTGAGTTTCATGTCACATGACCAAGGTCAAAGGTCATTTAGGGTCAATGAACTTAGACCATGTTGGGGGAATCAACATCAAAATCTTAACCTAAGGTTAAGTTTTTGAAATGTCATCATAACTTAGAAAATATATGGACCTAGTTCATGAAACTTATACATAAGGTTAATCAAGTATCACTGAACATCCTGCATGAGTTTCAAGTCACATGACCAAGGTCAAAGGTCATTTAGGGTCAATGAACTTTGGCCAAATTGGGGGTATCTGTTGAATTACCATCATAACTTTGAAAGTTTATGGATCTGATTCATGAAACTTGGACATAATAGTAATCAAGTATTACTGAACATCCTGTGCAAGTTTCAGGTCACATGATCAAGGTCAAAGGTCATTTAGGGTCAATGAACTTTGGCCAAATTGGGGTATTTGTTGAATTACAGCCATAAATTTGAAAGTGTGTTGGTCTAGTTCATAAAACTTGGACATAATAGTAATCAAGTATCACTGAACATCCTGTGCGAGTTTCAGGTCACATGATCAAGGTCAAAGCTCATGTAAGGTCAAAGAACTTTGGCCACGTTGGGGGTATTTGTTGAATTGCCATCATATCTCTATAAGTGTATTGGTCTAGTTCATAAAATGTGGAAATAAGAGTAACCAAGTATCACTGAACATCTTGTGCGAGTTATAGTAGTTTTCAAAATCAGCACTGCTGCTATATTGAATCGCGTGATGCAGGTGAGACGGCCAGAGGCATTCCACTTGTTTTAAAATGAATATGGTAATTCAATTCAAATCAAAAGTTTTGTTTTCACTTATAAAAAGATAAGAGTACAATTTTGTGATACAACATACATTCACAATCCATGAATAAGCTTGATAAAAAAAGAGAAGATATTACGAAAATGAATCGTAAGCCCATGATCCACTATGCCGATTTGGCTATAATTTAGCAAACCTCCAGATCAGGCAAGGTCGGGGATAATGAACCATTTTATGGGGAGCCAGCAAAAAATTATTTGCAGTTTTCCAAAGGAACAGGGATTCATTAGGTCTGCGTGCCACTGTTAGTACGCCAGGAATGACCTTTATTACACTCATCCCACGACTGTGCGCCGTGTTGCTTACGCTTTTCCCGCTTCCCCCACGATTCAAAATGGGTGTATTCTGATCGGGAAGATTGGCATGAAATTTTGAACATCCGATCTGAATAAAATGTCCGCTGTTACCCTGTCTTCACAACATTGTTATTACGCTGCTCCTGATTTCAACCGATTCCTATCCCGCTGTCAATATGGGTTTGAGAATGTGAAAGTTTAATGGCCCCTTTAGGTCCATAAATGCAACATTGCATTATTGGACAAGAATAGAGCTCTTGATGCTAACTCTTTTATAAAATAAAATGTTTATGTTTGACAGAGTACTGTCAGATGAATTTAAAAGCTGCAAACTGTATGTTATCAATAATATTCGCATTATTCAATCTGCATTGGTTTTCATGTTTCTACTTATGGTTCAAATGGAACAGTGTTGATCATGCCAAATGTGCCCCTCCGACTCCACTCCAAGAAGACTTCTACCACAACCTCATACGACGGGGAGAATCTTTGACCTTTGACCTTGAAGCAGGTTATGACTTCGTGACAGGTTCTCATCTCCCAAGTCATTCAGATGTTCACCATTCTCTGCTGACTGGCAAAAGGATACAGGTCAGTAGTAATTAAATATCTGATATTTATTATCAATGAAATTCATGAGGTACATGTAGGTCATTGACCTTTGACATTGAAGCAGGTCATGACTTTGTGACTGGATTGTACCTTCCAATTCATTCAGATGTTCATCATTTTACGCTGACTGGCAAAAGTATACAGGTCAGAGTGAATGAAATGCGATATATATATTGCCAATGAAATTCATGAGGTATGTCCTTGACCTTTGACCTTGAAGAAGGTCATTACTTCGTGACAGGTTTGCATCTCCCAAGTCATCCAGATGAGCACCATTCTCTGTTTACTGGCAAAAGGATACAGGTCAGTATGAATTAAATATCTGATGTGTCATCAGTGTATTGATGAGGTAGGTCATTGACCTTTGACCTTGAAGCAGGCCATGACCTTGTGACAGATTTGCACCTCTCAAGTCATTCTCTGCTGACTGGCAAAAGGATACAGGCCGGTAATGAATGAAATATCTGATCTATTACCAATAAATTGATGGAGGTCATTGACTTTTGACCTTGAATCAGGTCATGTTTTTGTGACAGGGTCTCCCAAATCATTCAGATTTTCATCAATTTCTGTTGACTGTCAAAAGGATACAGAAAGACCTCAACTGTATATATGTAAAGAGATCGCATGACAAAGAATGATATGTTATCCTATCCTGTTAGCTCTAAATTAAAATAACAAATTCAAACATTCTATTTTTTTAGAGAAATGGTAACAAATACATGTAGAAATTTGAAAAAAATCTTTGTAACATTAAAAAAAAAAAATCATTGTAAATATATCCAAAAACAATCTTTGTAAATGTATCCACATTGTGCTGCACTCGACCCAGGTGAGGTGAATGGGTAACCTGTAGGATTTATTCCTTGAACGCTTTAGCGCCTATTAATATGACAGCTTAGCTACAGCCGGGGTAATAATATGATACCATGTATCAATGCGCAGTATGCTCAAAGTAACTGCGCTAGAAAATGGACATATTATCATTATTTCAAAAATCAAGATTTTAATGATTGGATTCTCTGAAAATGGTTACTACATGTAAACAAGATTTAACAATGTGTATTTTAACACTTGTTTCTCCCTTTATGCAGGGCCCTACATTCTTCCTGGATGACGGCAAGTCTGTGATATCACTGAACAGCGCCCTCATGTGGGCTAAAGTGTGCATGTTCTCACCTGTAGGATCAGGGAGGCCCATCAATCCTTTCTAATGATAAAAATAGATTCAATCTTCAGCACAGTTTTCTCTTTCCAAGGATGATGAACAGCTGAGGGGTCAAAGGTCAGATATTTTACAGGACAGTGCACTCATCTGCAGGTCAGATGTCAATATTTTGCAGGACAGTACACTCAACTGCAGGTCAGAGGTCCAATTTTACAGGACAGTACACTCAACTGCAGGTCAGAGGTCAAACTTTTAAAGGACAGTACACTCAAGTGCAGGTCGGAGGTCAAATTTTTACAGGACAGTACACTCAACTGCAGGTCAGAGGTCAAATTTTGCAGTACAGGATCATACATGTAGGTCAAAATTTTGCAGGACAGTTCACTCACATTGGATCATGTACATGTAAATGTATATGAGCAGTCAGTTCAAATTATTGCAAGATAGTTCACTCATCTTTGGTAATATGGAGAACACTTGCTGGTGGGCAAAATCTTGTCGAAAAATAATAAGAAGAATTGTCTTGAAAACCAACATTAATTTTTCATGCAAGAATGATTCATATCAATGAAAATCTTGCTGAAGATCTTGTTGAAAATATTAATATACATTGTCTTGAAAACTACCTTCACTGTCTTGTGCAAGAATGATTCATATTGTTGAAAATCTTGTAGAAAATAACAATATAATGTATCTTGAAAACTGCCTTTGATTTATTGTGCAAGAAGTGATTCATAACCATTGAGCAGGGTACAAAATTTGTCATATCTTTTCAACGCACATTCAAGAGAGATACTGTATTTATGGCTAATTATGGATAATTCACAATCTCGTTTCTGCCATGTACATGTACATGTAGTTTGTTGATATTGTTGTCATATCCTGACATTATCTTTGGTCAATATAGTCTATATGAGGGCAATACCTCACTTGACACCTGTATGAACAAATCAATTATATATATATATTTTTTTAATTATCCTAATTCACTGAATTTGTAGTATTGCCGACACTATTTTCATAATGATTATATTTCAATGAAATGTATTGATTTAGATTTTGTTGCAAATGTGAAAATGACAAGAGGCATAAATTTTACTGTGCAGTGTCAAGAACCCATCGAGATTTGTCTTTTTTTCTTGTTGGTGTAGTTCAACTTGCTTTGAACAAATTTCAAAAGAAGACATATTTTTAGAGTCCGTCCAAAGAAACTTATTTTTCAATTGAGGGGAGAGTGTTGTATTTCACTTTTGTTGTATTTCTCTTTTGTTGTATTTTGTTGTATTTCTCTTTTGAATTATATATTCAGCTTTTTAAATATTTTAAAGTGAATAAGTGCTCTACCACTTTATAATTTCATTTCTAAAAATCAAGAAAGAATTGCATGACAATGCAAGTTTGACATTTCAATGTGTGTATGATTTTAAATATCTGTAATAAAAAAAAAATCTTTATTTTAGCCACATGCCTGTAAAGTTTGACTAACTCAACTCAATAAGTACATGTTTGTTGCATGCATGTTTCATTAATACCATAAAATAATGATAATAAATAATAATTGCTGCTTTTTATTAAGTGCTAATTACATAGAAATAGTAACAATCAAATAATAAGTTGTAATTAAGATTGATTACACAGGGATATTTTCATGTGAAACATGCATTGAGAATCCAACACAGAAAGAGTCTGGTTTTCAATTTTACTTTTTTTAAGTGTCTTCTGTATTATGTGGACAGTTTTGTTGTAGTTGAGGTGTTGTGGGTCATTCAGTCAATAAATCTCTACAAGGTCTGGGGTTCAAATACCACCGCAGCACTTGCATTCTTTGGTGAGCCTTTTATTTACATTTGCCACTCTTCACCCAGGGTGCGCCTGGTAGGAAGGAACTCCTTGAGCATCCAACCAGGGGAGCTGTGCTTAAAGTCCACCCCAACAAAAAGTTCACTTGAATAAAAAGAAAAATCCAACTAGCATAACTCTCAAAATTTCATCTAAATCGGATGTAAAATAAGAAAGTTATGACATTTTTAAGTTTCGTAAAATTTAACAAAACAGTTATACATGTATGAACAACTCAGTGACATGCAAATGAGGGGACTGATGACATCACTCACCATTTCTTTTGTATTTTATTATATGAAATATGAAATATTCCAATTTTCTCCCTGTTGTTTTATGAAACAAAGTTTTATTCCTCCCTGAACATGAACATGTGGTATTACCATTGTTTTATCCATTTTATGGTTCAGTCGAGTTGGTCCTTAATGTCAAATCTGTAAAAATTGAAATATTGTATAATTAAAACAATAAAAAGCAAAGGAAATAGTGAGTGAGTGACATCATCGAATCTCTCATTTGCATGTCACTGAGTTGAGCATATCTGTTTTGTGAAAAATAAGCGAAACTTTAAATTGTCATAACTTTCATATTTTATGTCCGATTTTGATGAAATTTTCAGTCTACTTTGTTTGATTTTTCTCTATTTATTAAAATTAACTTTTTTCTGGGGTGAACTTGACCTTTAAGAAACATAAACGGAAACATAAACTTTATAGAAACCATAAACTTAAAAATATAAAGCACTACATGAATGTCGCATATTGTTATTATTAGTAGTAGAGTGTTGGTAGTTCTTGTTTATTTTTCTTGGAAGTTTTTTTAGTTAAAGGGGTATTGTTGTCCCAGCTCAATTGAGCCCCCAGGTCTTTATTGACTCATTGTTTATACTTTTTAAGCACATTCTTTTGGTATTCACATGCGTGTCAGTATGAAGGTCAACAAACTTTTCAGAGAATCATATGAGAAGTACATATCCAATTTGATCAAGAAAACATCTAAAGTGAGAATGATTGCAAAGTATTTTTTGGATGAATATTGACATCTGTTTTGTTTGTCCTGTTGTCTTTACAAAACAATATTTTCTTTGTTTCTTTTTTTTGTGTGGGCATGGGGATGATGTATGCAGACCTGCCAACCAGTACGTTATAGGCATATTTAGTACATTTTTGCAACCAAAATATGGCAGTACGTTTTTTCTTTAAAATTTTTAAAAAAAAAATACTAAATCGTAATTTATTGAGAAAAATCATCTCCATATGTCTATTTCATAAAACGTACACAAATATGGTTATTAGATAAATGTAATTTCAGTTTACTTTTTTTTCAATCATTTTGTTAAAACCAGGGTGAAGATATACACATGTTTCAATGTTTTTTTTTTCATCTGCAAGAGCAGTGTGCATTTTAGCTTGCATGCAGCTTGAGCGCCGCAATGAGCAAGTGTGCCAAGCATTTTATTATGAAATACACTTTTTTGGGGGAAAATACAATTTTTTTTCTTTCTCAAAATACAGTTTTTCATTCCCAGAGGTTGGCAGGTCTGTGTATGTCTCCTTGTACAAAAATTCATGTGAACTTGAATGTATTTATTAGCATTGAAATGAATAGACCTAGCAAACACATTGAAATACATGGCACCACCTAATCTAAAGCACCTTGAAATTATATGCTGAATGTAAAAATGGATGTAAATAATTGTATATTTAATTTTTCTTTTTTTATATGATTGTGTAAAAAGTTTAAGTAGCTGATTGTGTATAGAGAAGAGAAAGGCTATTGAGATATATTGATATATTTTTCTTGTATTCTATTCTATGTTAGCATGCATTTGATGCAGTGCAGGCGGGTGCCAAAGCATGAATCTTAATTGATTTGTATTCAGGAAATATGTGTACTGTCTGGTGAATACATGTACATATGGGTATGGTATGATTTATGAAATACAGCTCAAAATCAACACTGACAAGGTACTTGCAGGTTTCTTACAGAAGTGGATTTTGTATTTTGAATCCATGTGGGAATATTCCTTAAAAGAAGAAATGTACATCTACATGTATGTATGGATGTACTAGCTTGTTTATGTGTGACAAGACAATAATTTACAATTGCCAGTCTTCATACAGGTGGTTTAATGGGTCTCTGGATGGTGTTTCTCGGAAAGTTGTTCGTAAGTTACGCATTTGTGGCACGACCGGTGACGTTTTCTGCATGTGCTAGATGATCTACCCAGGACTCTCATTGTAACACACTGGGTGTGAATTTCTAATGAACCTAAAAGTTTGGACAAATAAACTTTTCATTTCAGATGATCGCCGATAACAACAATAATTTCGATCTTCAAGGATCAGATCTCACATTTTTTTAGGATGATAAGAATCTGTTTTAGCTCCAAGGCAAGAACATGTTTCAGTCATTCGTTCATAAAGTCTTCATAACTTACGAACAGCTTATTGTCTGTGGTTTGCTGTCTAGATTTTACTTCAGAGATATAAAGATGACTTGAACATACAATTGCCAGTTGTACCCTGGAAAGGTTTATGATACTAATCACTTGTTTTATTATCAAAGAAAAAGCAAAGCAAAATAGCCTCTGCTGGCTGTTAAGATATTAATTCTGATACACTCTTTAAAATATAACTGGGGCTCGTAACACAAAGCTTAGCAATCATCGGAGAACATTTTGTTAACAATTGATTGCATTGACTACAATGTACAATTAATAATCGGTAACCTCTCTGTTACGGGACCCCGGTTATTACATCTGTGTGGTTTGCTTTAGTATCAGTATGGTGTAATATTCAAAGTAGATTATTAGAAGCAACTCTTTCCTGAAAGTCGGGGAACTGTTCAATTAAACGTGTCATAATAGCAAACTTAAGATAACTGTTAATTGGCTACTGAAATCATGGTGTTAGATAAAGTTGATACTTACATGTAGGCTTTTGTCAAGAATTTTGTAATTCTTTTATTGTATCAAAATTTTATGAAGTGAAACTATGGGAAAGTATTCTCAGATCCTTTTTATCTTAGATTTTTTAAAACATGTTATCTATTGAAAGAAATTGGTGTTCTGAGACAACTTTACATCTCCGATAAAATGATGTGTCTTGCGTATCTCTATGATATACGCAGCAGAGCAGTGTCTGCTCATTCATATTCGCAGTTGATGTGCTTGCACAATATTTGCCAAGTGTAGACGATCTTTAATAAAAGAAAGAGGTGCAGGCTATTTCATATCTGCGACGTCCATCTTAGCAATATATTTGGTAAATTAGCTCAAAATATTGACATTAGAATGAAGGAAAATCAATAAAATGCAATAATCATTCGCACTAATATGTAGAATAGTAAAATATTTTTTAAATTTCTCGACTAACAATGTCGTCCTTGAGATAATGCATGGAAATAAGACATCTACACTGTAGGAGTATTATTTTGTGAAATAATTTCTAGTTAAGATATTTCAGTATCCTAGTGCAAGAACATTTGGATGAAATAACACTCTTACTCTTTTGCTCCAGCACTTGACGGCAAAGAATTTCAGAAGAGTGTGCTGTAAAAAAAATTATCATTGGGCATTGATTCGGTAATGGGCGTACCTTAGGGAAGATAAAATGGTTCTCAGAATACAGATTTGGAAATGGTGTTTATTTCACTGATTTTAACGGAGATAAAATGTATTATATCTGACATAAAATGGCTCTCAGAAAATTACCCCTGAGTTTCTTTTTTTTTTTTTCAGGCGAAAATGTTTTCGCTGAAGCACAATAACAAGAAATTGGTTCAAAGAAATCATCTGCCTTTGGAAACCACTTAATTTTTTTTTTATTGATACATGTTTGTTTTACATTATTTCAATACCAAACCTAAACATGTTTCCATTTTATTTCTGGTTGATTTGTTACAAAGGTTGAATAATTACATGATTTTGAAGATTCTTAAATCTGAAAGCTGAATATATCTGAAATTCTTTGGCATTTTGCCATGTATGTGTGTGTACCAATGGCATAATATCACAAATTGGACAATGCTTTATGTTTTTCTTAATCTATGTGCATATATTTACTTGTTACATTTTGAAGTAATTTCATTAAAGAAATAAATCAATACAAACACTTAAACAATATTTTTGTGACTAAACTTTGTTCTATCCCTTCTTCTACTTTGTGTGCGTTGAGTGTGGCGCCAAAGCTTAAGCAAAAGGGCCACCCCCGAAAAATGTGCCTACATGTATTCACAACATTCTTCGAAGCTCATGAGAAGGATGTTAAACATTGTAGGAATCTTATTTTTCACTCGTATGACACTTTATTTTTTATTGAAAGAATCTGTGGGACTCTGAATGAAAAGGTAAAATTTGGGGCCTTTTTGTGTGTAATCTTGGATTAGGGATCTTACACCACAATCTTTTTGCAGAGCTGTTGAAACTTCTCAGTCAGTCAGCAAGCCCTGAAAAAGTAACTTCTTTTATCCAAGTGATATTCGTGACTACATGTAGAGGGTTTTTGCATAGTTAATGAGCTTGGTGCGAACCAAAACACCTCCTTTTATTTGGCCATTGCTGCTCTAAATATTGACCAAATTTCATGTTTTTGGTATCTTTGTAAAGAAGAAGAATCATTCTTTCAGGTCATGTGTTTGGATTTTTAAAAGGATGTTGTAATATAGGAAAAACTTTTGATCTAAAACATGAAACAAAATAATTTTTTTCATGCAACAAAAGTTGTTGTTTTCACACTTAATTTCTGTTTGAGCACAAATGATTCTTAGATCATGATAAAGCTGAAGATCTAAGCTTTAATATGATATAATTTTTATAAGAAGATGTATTTTAGATGGGTCAGCAGCCAGCTTTCATAGGCCAAGTACAGTTAGCAGCTCAAAAACAAGAATACTGCGCTCTGATTGGTCATAGAGACCACAAACCCACGCAAATTCCAGTGTTCCCCACACTGGGCCTCTGCAAGGTCACACTCACCATGTGGTAATCTCTTCAAATTACCCGCCCCAGTTGTTCTTAAAACATTCAGCCAATCAGAACTCTGGATTTTATGTTACTCAGAAATTTCAGAAATCTTGTCTTGCATCTTGATGGAAAAAGCTGCCTGGTGACCCATCTAAAAGATGCCACATTACAAGAGTGACATTGTAAGAAAGTATAGAGTTTGAGCTTTCTGATGATATAAATAATGTTGGTGCCTAAAGGCCACCGCACACCTTACGACTGCTCGCGATCCGATTTTGGAACAAATCGCAATTTGCTCATTTTCTGAAAATGTTAATGGAATATATTATTTTATTTGAGCTGAATATTAATTGAAAGAATATTAATATAACCATTTTGAAAGATTGCAAGCCTTATTTTTTAGTAAAGGCCAAATTTGTTTCAAATCGTAGCCAATCGTACGATTGCTATAACGTCATTACGACTAGATATTAAATTCGCTTTTATTCTAAGGATGATAGCATAGTCACATATTTGAACATAGGTATTCGTACGATGATTTCGAACATTACACAGTAAGATATTCCAAGTCTCAATATTAGCATCATATTCTACTACATTTTATTCTGAAATGAATTCCATGAAATTTGCTCCAGCGACAATTGCTCCACTGTAAATTTTACACTCATGGATTGACCAACTTCAACCCTGTATTTAGCAGTATACCCTAATCTTAAAGTTTGCCTTAAACCTAAACATGAAACCTTATTGCAACGATAACTCTAACCCTTAGAGGAAATAAAGCTCTGGGGCGGTATTCTGAGGTCATTTTATCTTTAAAATATTTTATTTTATCTCTTAAAATTAAATTGGTATTCTGAGATGACATATCTCTCAGATAAAAATTCAAAATTTTATCTTGCGTATCTATGATGATACGCAACAGAGCAGTGGCTGCGTAGACATACCCATCGCGTATCTGGCCATTGCAACGCGGTGATGTGCTTGCGCCAAAGTTACTTTGAAGAAAAAATAAAATAAACTTAAAAGAGGGTAAGGGCTATTTTATCTCTGCGACGTTGATTTCATCAATATTTCTAGGTGAATTAACTCCAAATGTTGGCATGAAAATTAAGAAAAATGATATATTCATTGAGAACAACACCTTAAATGTATTCCTGTACAATCAGGAAGCATTACATAAGAATTTTCTTGACTAATATTGTCTTTGAAATGATGCTTGAAAAGATGTGATATATACTTCGAAAAAAAGATGAGAGTATTGCCATTTTTGTTAAAAAGAAATCTCTGTAAAGACGCGCAGGCATATAGTGCAAGCGTATTGAAGTCAATAAACTGACGCAATCTCACTCCTTCGCCACACCTAGCGGAATGGATTTCCATTGGTTGAGTGATATGACAGAGCTATAAAAGTGCGTTTATAATTGGATATTGATTAAAAAATAGGTTGATTAAAAAATAGGTGTGTCTTACAGTGATAAAATTGTTCTCAGAATACCAATTCGGAGAGATTTTAAGGGTATTTTATCTCACTGATTTTAACGGAGATAAAATATTTTATTTTATCCGAGATAAAATGGATCTCAGAATACCACCCCTGAGCAATTGTCGCCGGAGCAAATGTGGTGTCACAACACCTCTTTTTCTGGATTTGGCTTTCAGCTTAATTATATTCATGTAATCTAACATGAAGATTTCTGTACTGTAAAAAACACATTTTATTGAACTTATTTGTACAGACAAATACAATTTATTATTATCATGCATGCTTTCTTGAAAGGCAATGTTAACATATTATACAAACACAAGGTCATCTCTTGAATTAGTTCATTTCCTGAAATACATTTCAATACACATTAGAAGCTATTGTTGCATAACATGTATATAAAGGCGATGTCAAAGAAATACTGTATAACTTTACACTACGTATAGATAAACCCTCAGCCACATTATTAATTCTATAAATTCCAATTTTAGTTCTTTTTCAAAATTATAGTAATGAATTATTGTTAATGTCAGTATCATCTACATCAATAATACAGATATAAACTACATGTTGCAATAATATCAATGGCAGTTTTCAGTGCTCAAGACCACAACTGCCAAAGGAATATCAATTTAATTGTACCTTATCATCTGTTGACTTTATTCTTTCTTATATTACATTTGGATACATTTAAGAAGCTGCATATTATGCTGTTCCTTCAAAAAATCAAATATTTTTGCAATTAAGAAGCAGTGGATGCTGAATTTTAGCTGAAATTCACATTGATATTGTGTTCTTAGCTGTTTGTTCTTCAAAAGTTAGTATCAATGTAAAGAGAGATTTATTCAACTTCAGTCAATCGCATTTTGATGGGGCAAAAAAGTAATTAAGTTGCATAATCAAGATAACATTTAGTAAATCTAAATGGGAATCCAACCTTGAAAAGGAAATGTATTTGTAAAAGCAGGAAAATGAGAAAGAAGAAGCGATAAAAAAATTGTGGAATTTGAAAGAAATTGCTGTTCAATGATATACAAATAATGAATGTTTATGAGTGCACTATGGACAGAATACTTCATGAGGTGAAAGATGAAACAATCCATTCAACGAGACGTAGCTGAGTTGAATGGACCATTCATTTCATCTTTCACCAAATGAAGTATTCTGTCCATTGCACGAATGAAAAAAACATTCATTATTTGGCTGATATGACACCTAAAAATAGATTCTTTTTCACATGAAATTCATGAATTCTGATGCAAATATATAATAGGATCTATCTAGTTGTGTAATACTGTATCACTGAGACTATATAGATCTCAATTAGTAAGTAATTTGTAGTGACAAGTGGTAGGGACAATATATCAATTTGTTAAGTACTTTATTATCAGAAATCTGTTGATATGGAAAAAGAAACTTCTTTGCAGATAGATGAAAATGTAACATAATTAACAGAAAAAAAAAGAAAAACAGATCTGAGTTAAACTTTTCAAAAAAGATGACATTTTAGTCATTCTGAGTTATGCAGCCACTATGGAGTTGCCCCAACTCTGATAGCAATGACATTTTTGACAGGTTTTAATGAAATAAGTATTAAGAAAATACCAGGTGCCTCAATGAAAGTGAGATAAAAAAATTAGTTCAATCGATAAATATTACTTCGTATATACGTGCATGTGATGTGATCCTAAGCAGGGAATATATATTTCATAGAATAAACATGTAATATTACAAATGGAAGTTTGGTGATGGAATGAATTCACAAAGCATTTGCATACAGCGATCATGTGCGTTACTATAACAACAAGCAATTTAATGAAATAATACATCTACAAGGATATTTACATTAATGTATAAACCATCTACATTACAGTGTCAAACATGTGAGAAATCTCTTATTTGAACCAATTACCTTGGCACCACAAGAACAAATAAGTTAATATGACATTTTCGATGATTCAAGTTGACAAGCACCTACAATCCCACCAAATACCTGTTGGAGTCTGGCCGATCATGCTGTAACACATACACTGCACATGGGCGCAGAGCTTAGCGCAGGCTACCATGAACTACATGTAGACTGAAAATTTTCTGTCCGTTCCATTAGCTGCAAACTCTACCTGGACAGAAGGATTTCCTGAAAGTTTTTTAATAATGACTAAAATGTCAGCTCTGACATTGAAATCCTTTTTGAACTATATACTTTTTGTATTCAACTTTTTAAACCCAACTTTTTCCCATCTCATTCTGCTACCAAAGCTAACTAAGAGGATTGCATAATCTGAAATGGACGTACATGTATATTAAAAAAAAAAATCGAATACACTTTAGGTGATTTTGTAATTGGACAGCTCAACAGCATTGAAATGTTCTTTTCCACCAAAGCCCAATGTTCAAATGCACTCAACTTTTTTTCCATCTCACTCTGCTACCAAAGCTGAACATACGGATCAGCAAAAAACAAAAACAATAACAGAAAACACTTCACGTGATTTTGTGATTGGACGGCTCCAAGGCATTGAAATGTTCTTTAATAAGCCCCATGTGCCATTATGATTTTCCAGAGATTGGAGGGAGGACGTTGCTTGGAGACATGCTGGTGGGTCGGATCACCTGTTGTGTCACATGATCAAGTTGACTGACCTTGATTTCCTTGAAGTGAACGCTGGGTGATGAGGCGGTTTGCACGGGGGTAGGATTAGTGTCTGGAAGATAAAATAAAAAACCCAAAACAAATTAATTCAACGATGACAACATACATCATAGTAACCTCTCATGATACTTCTTTTGAAAGATTTACAAAACAGTTGAAAACTCGCCTTTATCCAACAAATATGCAGACTTTAAGTATTGTTAATTTGAAGATTATATACAGCATCTCCAAATGGTTTTTAGTATTGCTATTATCATGATATTCAATGGGTGATTTCAAGTTCAGTGTTGACCTTTTGGTGTTGGTGCTAGGTCAATTTTAACACGAGTACAACACCAAACATAAAATTAAGATGGTCCTGAAAAGCCACTCACTAGTTTTTGAGATGTCAATAGTGTGATCTGGATCAGTTTCATAAACTCAGAATAGGTTTTGGAGCTAGGGTAAGCAATCCAAATTCCAACACCAACGCCGGACTGAAATCACCCAATGTTAATGAGATATAACTGATAAAAGTAAAATACCCCAAAAGAATATCAGGTAATCTCTAAAACCAACATTCCTAAATACAAACTACATGTATATTATTGATTACTTTAGCAAATCGAAACAGAAAATCAAATCAATTTTTTTCCTGCTAGCCTGCTTGCGAGTACCAACAAAATATCACTTCAAAATAGATATATGAAGCAGCAGAAAGAAATGAGGAGAAAATTAGTCACTTTGAAATGGCAAGGGTTTTTTATGCTTCTTCCAATGTCTTGAAGTTCTTTCTTTCTTTTTTCAATTCAAGTTTTTGGTGGACTTGACCGATACAAGTCTAAACCTAACTTACTTTCTTTGATTAGGTATTCCCGCTGTGGACTGTTCTTGGCCTGGGTGGAATGAGGTGTTTGGGGGACGGGTCTTCTCACACACTTCTGTCCAATAGTAGGTTTGATGTTGAATCGTGCAGGATCTTCTAAGCGATCTTCTTGCCGATGCTGACTGTGACGCGTAATAATATCCTGAGCCTGGTCGTAAACGTATACTAATAATGTTAATATATAGCATATATATACTTGACTATTCAATGTTACACAATATATTACCCTGGGTTATGTGAAAGAGTATGAAATATAGACCAAAATTTATATTTTTACTACAGGGTATTTATTCTTTACCTGAAAAATAATTTCATAAAGAGTAAAAAATGTACAAGCAATTTTTCTCTGAAATATAGCCAAAAACACTTTTGAAATAAAAGAAATAGGATGAAAATAGGAAAAATATTTTTTTTAGTATTTGATTTGGAACGAGTAAATTAAAGACATTTGACAAAATGCATATTGTTTTTTGTTTTGCAAAATATACATATACTCATTCAAAATATATAGAAAATTTATGTTGTTATAATAATTTTTTCAAGAAAGTCAAAAAGGGGCCTAAGCTTTCGATCCTAGCAGAATCTTCGTCGGAGGCAAAGATGTACATGTATCTTCCACTTAAATTCTTTATAGTTTCCAATATATGCTCTCAGTAATGTTTCTTTTTCTATTACAAAGAATCTTTGAGCACCAATTTAGTGACCGCATTTACCAGAAAGCAAAGATTATATCCTGAATTTTGAGCCCGTTCTATTCTAGGAAAAAAAGGAGGTTTTATATCCCCACCCCCCAAAAAAAAAGTAATTGTATGTCATTTTTTATTGGGATCATGACATAAATTGTCAAGTAAAATTGCAAAACAATCCACTAAAACAATTCTTATTTCATATCATCCTCAGCATCATAGTTTTGAGATACTCATTCAAATAATTAAGCAATAAACTGGAATAGTGACAACACTATATAGGGCATTAATTCATCTAAAAGAAGGCTTTTAAATTCAGGTTCAATGAAAAGAATACCAACCCACTCTGCGCCCCTACCCCGCCCACTCTTGGGTGCGCTAAGTGCATGCCTATACCTTCTGTTGACAGGTGATGATGTTTGGTTCTGTTTCAAACTCCGTGATCTTGAGATTTGTTCTGACTGCCATTGCAGCAGTATTCCTGGCATGTATCGGCAAGGTCTGCTGGTAGTGATGGTCCGTGAAGTCGATGTCACGGTCTAAGGCTAGACGCTTCAACCTGAGAGAGAGATTAGCATGAGGATAACTGATTACTAAATTTTTAATTTATGCAACAAAAAAAAGAGAAAAGATATTGAATTCATTGTCAGAATTGATATTAACAGGATTATAGTCATGCTACAATGCATTTTTTTTATACAATTGATTCCAACAATATTTTTTTTCTGCAAAACTGAGAAGTAGATCTGCAGATATTGCAAAACTTACTTCAGTAAAACCTGTGAATTTTTCCTATCAATATCAAGTAACAGTAAGTCAAATCCAACATTTTTTGCTATTTGAGATGTATTCCGAACATGAATATGTAATAATTATGTAGAAACAAATGGAGCAACATAAAATCCAGTTCAAAGATATTCGATCATAAATTAATCATACACAAATATGAACTAAACTTAAGTAGTTAAAGATACACTATTAATCATTTTAGAAACATGATCACTGAACAAAGTCAAGTGACCCAAAGTCAAAGTCAGCATGGAACCCAAACACCCCCCTTTTAAATTACATCAAATGTCCCTTTTATAAAAGAGAATCATGGCAATACATCTGGCTCATCATTGGTATCTGAACAATAAGGCCAACTTTTAGCTTAGACAGGGGTAATCACCATCACCATCCAGATCATCACAATCATCACCATCACCATTTTCATCATCATGATCATGATCAACATAATCATCATCATCATGATCATTATCATCATCATCTTCATCATCATCATCATCATCAACTTCATGATCATGATCATCATAATCATCAACATCATCCATCATCATGATCATCATCATGATCTTTATCATCATGATCATCATGATCATCATGATCATCATCATCATGATCATCATCACCATCATCATCCATCATGATCATCACGATGATGATCATAATCATCGCCACCATCCAGGATGATCCTCATCCATCACCATCATCATCATCATCATCAATATCATAATCAATTATCATTATCGCCATCATTATCAATCATCATTTTACCATCATCATTGTTATCATTATCATTCTTATGATCACAATTGTAGGATTCTAATCATCATCATCACTAAATCATTATCATCATCATCAGTGGCAACAGCAGCAGTCATGGAACTATTAAATGTATCTTCTTCTTATCCCTTTATTCTTTATCTTATCTTACTTCCGATTTGTAAGCTTTGTATACAGATATTGAACGAGCAACTCGGCAGCATCAGGTCTTGAATGGATAGTCCCATCGATCAACTGATTTGGAATATCAATATTCTTCTTCTTGAAGAAAGTACGCAACAAGGACCAGTTGCCCAATTTGCCCTGAATTCCGCTGCAGTTGTCGTAAGAGTGCATAGTGATGTCCTGGGGGAAGTACCACGAAAATATCTCAGCGACGAGGTAGCCATTTGAAAAATCTCTGTGTCGTGGAAGAGAAAATAATAAGCAAGATTAAATGTAGATCTATTAGTACCACTTTACTAATATCGATCAATTGATGTCTAGAGTCTCGACACCCTATTGAATAGAATTTCTAAAAATCTGTTATTTACAGAATTTAAGATTTGTGAGATTTTTGGCACATTAAAATAAATCTTCAAATCATTAAGTTAACGGGGATTAACGATTAACATCTACTAACATCTCTTGAAATTTCTGTGAAATATTAAAGAAATTTGTGATTAGTCTTAACTTTGTTAGCAATCAAGGTGTGCAGACACTGATCAATTAAAAAAAGTTTTTAAAAAAAATTCCTCCAAAAGCAAAACAGATGGATTTTGCTGGCTCTGACCTCTGTCAGTCACTCAGTCTCAGAGCAGTGACCAGTGTCAGTGACTACAATTGACAATGATGAATGACATCACTTTTAAATTTTTTTTTCAAAGTGTTTAGAATCTAACTTTTGTCTTTTACCTTCTGAAATAGGGCCTAACTTAGTCTATATAAAAATTTCATTGGGTTTTGGAAAATTTGCCTTGTCTTTCTGTTAATGCCCACAATTAATTGAACAAGAAAACCGATTTGTCTGACTTTATGGCTTCTGAAATGAAGATTTTCTTACATATTTCGGAAGGTAAAAACACTGACAAAAGTCAAAACTCAAGAAAACTGATGTCTGATGAGTGATCTGTGATGTCATTCACTGACTCTGTCTGAGTGACTGACTGTCAGACACACTCTCACTCTCAGATCATAACCTAGTTTTGGATAAGTGTCACACTCACTCCTAAGACAGTCTCAGATCTGAAAGTGAAAGTGTCTGAGTCAGCTATACCGTATTTTCCTTTAAAAAAAATCTAGTAGGCCTAACTTAGAATAAGAAATAGTCTCCTACACCTAAATTCTAAAATTACTAAAATTTTAAAAACTCACTTTTTGACGTTTCTGACAGGAGATGTGAGATCCAGACTTTGAATCCATTTCAAAACATCTCTCGGTAGTTTCGTTGCCATTTTGTAAATTTAACAAGTATTAATCTGATTCTAAAACTCAAGAAAGACAGTGAAGAAACAATCCACTCACGACGCGATCCCGACACAAGTGGCATGCATGAGCCGCAGCGCAAGCTGGCCGGCAGGTCAGATCATACACAAGTACCGTACCGGGGCTCTAGCCCACCAGAGTTACCTGCTGCTTCGTTATATCGCCGCGATGGCCGCGGTGCAGTGTTGAGCTTCAATGAATTTGTTGACATGACTACGCTGCCGTCGACTACGGTACGTCGGGGTGGGGATAGGGGGGGGGGGGAGCGGATTAGCTCACTTTTTTTTTGAAGCGCGCCAGCTAGTGTTTGTTGGAAGAGACACTCGGGTTTGGTCGTAACTGCTGGAAGGTAATTTTTCTGACTTTTTATAAGATATTTTCTCTGAATATATGATGTTTCTGTTTTGTAATTTGAATCACGTATATTTAGTGACAATGGAATGACGGACTCCGCTCGCACCAGTCACTTATTTTCAGTCCTTGTCGCGGCATGGGCGCACTAAAGGTGAAGCTAAGTACGGAGACCCATGACACGAATGTGGAGACAATTGGCCATATTGCCTTATGCGATATTTATGCACACAGGTTAAACGGGAAAATCACATTGTTGTGATAGAGTAATTCAAATTGCATACGATTAAATCTGTGAGAAAAGCACATGGAATGAAAGAGGTCATGTTCATATTTTTATTGTGTGATTGTTTCCCGTCCAAAGCTAAGCATAGCCATCTCCTTGTCGTTTTTTCTCCCTTTTTCTTTGTTCCTAAATTTAGTTCATATCTGTTCTCTCTTTCATAATTTTAATTTTAAGTTATAAATAGGGTGTCTGGAGAAAAAAATTATTTTTCTTATTTCAAGAAAATATCACATTTTCTTTGTGAATTTGAAGAGAAATGACCTTCAGACTGACAGAAATGTAACATTTTTGAAAAAAATCCAATTATTGGCTGCAAAAAAGAAGAATGAAATTGGGTAAATTTTCAGCATTTCTCTGCCATAGACTGTGTAGTTAAGAAATGGACACACACAAATCCAAATTTTTAGCTTCCGAGAGCTGTTATAAATTCATTATTAATGCCAAAAACTTGTCCATAAAGAGTCCAATAGGATTTTTTATGCTCTATCTGATGGTATGATTTTTATAAAGATTTGGAAACCAGATCACAATGAAATATTGCGACAAAGTGAAAAAAATTGTGCAAAACAGAAATTTCATTTTCCCATAGAAAACGCATGGAGAAATGGCAATTTCAACACACACAAAAATAAGGGTTTGCAATTTATCCTTAAATCCTTATTTAAAATGATCATATAAACTTGTCCTTACTGTCAGAAGAAGCCCCTGAATTTTCTCTTTCCATACATGCCAAACACAAGTTAATAATCAATTCAGATCACATTTTTCTAGTAGCCTGAACTTCCCCGAAAAAATGTGCCATATTTTCCCCTAAATTAGCCTGTTTTATGCTGACACTTTTCAGTGTGGCTTCAGACACCCTATTATAAATTTCAAAGCTTTTTTTCTTTCTTTTTCTTTCTTTCTTCCTTCCTTCCTCTCTTTCTCTCTTTCTAAAAATTCTAATTTCTTTTCTTTCGTTCATTTGTTCGTTCCTTCTTGATTTGATCTTTCATTTCGTTTTTTTGTGTATTTTTTTTTTCCTTTGACCACTGGTCAGTAGAGGCGCACGGCCAGTATCACTCATGGTAGACCAAAAGCTTCAGTCTCTGTATTTTGGTTGTTCCGCTGAACTGCGTTGGCTCACTCACCATACATAGACTGAAGCGGAGGGGGCCCCTGGCTACAGCCAACGTATAGTGAACTAGCGTTTTATAGATCGCGATTTAAAACTTTTTTTAGGCAAAATTGACATTTTCATGGTTTCCATTATCAGTGTAATATAGATAACTTAAGCTAATTGCATACCTTGGGCCGGAGTTATTGAAAAAAATCCTCTGGATGATTGAGAAATCTGTCATCTAAGACATTTTCACCTGACCTGACGGTTTTTCTTGCAAGTTGCCATCTTGAATGACGTCATTATCGTTATTAACTTTTTCATGTCTCGATTTATCGCGATTATAACTAGTATCGTTTATCTTCGTGTAGTGTATCGTATCGTATTATTTTATTCGTATATTGCCATGTATAACGTTAGGTGTGCTGATTGCTGGTGGTAATTTTATTTGATTCATTAATTCATTTTAGTAATTATGGCTGACTACTGGTGTTGTAATTGTGACCGTAATTTGAATAATCATCCTAATAAAAGAAGATCTTTGAATGCAAAATTGGATCACCGTGATTACACCACTGCTGACGCTGTCGAATCATTGGGAATTAAAGTGACACCAGATCAAAAATCAAAAAAATTCATTTGCGACAGATGTTGCAGAATAATTTCAAAATTATCTGAAAGCAATTCAAATGTAATTGAAAATAAATCCAAATTAAAGAAAATTAGTAGAATCAATGTTTACCTGGGGAGGAAAGTGAAAGTGACCAGCTATGCTTCGCCATTTCTTCGGAAGAAACGAAGAAGACTGAGCCTATATTTTGGTGAAAAATTCCTGCGCTTCCACAGAGATTCCAAGTTATGACAGCCCCTCCCCCATATTCACGAAAGTGTATATTTAAAGGATGTTTGATTCGTTTAAGGTCCATAGTTATCATCATATTTAAAAGTCATTGGAATCTTATATAAAAAAATTGAATTATTATAAACATATTCCCATTACGCAGTGGATATAAATTAACCTCTGCAATAAGCTAAACGTAGTGATTGTCAAGGCCAAATTAGATTAAGCGCGGGGCAGAGCGGCCGAGTGAGAAATTTTTCATCTTTAAAATGGAAAAACTTGGCCAATTTAAGCACCTTGACTGCATTTAAAGATAAATCCACATACTAAAAGTTATTGACCATTTGATAATTAAAGAATATTTTTTTTCTGTGTTGAAAAGTGTGGGGGGAGGGGATGCATACCCCCACCCCCCTCTGGATTTACGCTCGTGTCATGAAGAGTAGACATATCTCACCAATCAGTGGAGTGACTACGGGGGACATGGGGGCACCCCCCCCCCCCCCCTCGGCTGGCAAAAATATTTAAAAAACGGGAAAAGGAGAAAAAGAGGGAGAAGGGAAGAGAAACGTAGCTTTTGAGATATGTACATGGATATGGATTCCTAAAATAGGCCTATTGTCCTTAAAATGTCCCTGTTTGGGGTCAATAAATACAAACATTTCAGCAGTTTTGCATTGTTTAGCGAGACGGGCACGTATCATAATTACAAAAAAATGCTTGTGTCCCTTTTTAGGTCTGAATATCAAAGATTTTCAGCTCGCGCTTGGCGCTCGCATTATTTTTTATCAGTAATATACATATCCGTTTAATGGCACTGCCCTTAAAATGCCTCTATTAGTATACTCATTTTTTTTTGCTGGTCCCCCCATGCCGTGACACACGGTACGCCACTGTATGGCCAATGCACTAATGTCAACGTAAGCACGGACTGGAAATGTTTTATATTTAGACCTTAAATGCGGCAAATGTAGTAGTCATTAAAAAAAATCAATGTCACTACATACAATAATTTTGAAAAATCCGAATACAAGGAAATATATTTGGTGTATATTTATGGACTTGGAAACGGGATGATTTAGAACCATTTAATCTCCTTAAACAGGATTATTTATCTCATCAAACAGACAACGCAAGCACCAGTAGGGACTAACATTTAAGCAAATTATGTTTCATAAATAGTTCTGAAATAAAAATACACGTAATATAATTTCATATATTATAACATACTTTGTATTTTTCTCTCTGTGTTTTTCTTTCTTTCACTGCGCCTCGGGCACCCTGCCGAGTGGATTTGGCGCATTACACATCCATTATTATTATCATTATAGGTCGACAATAATTCTTCTTTAACCCCACTTTCTTTCTTCCTTTCTCTTTCTCTCCTTTTTTTTCTTGCCAGCCGATTGGGTGGATCTGAATTGGCGTTCACTCTGTGTAGCATTAATTGGTCTGATTGTCTTTAAAGTTTTGCGTTTTTAGAATAGTTAGACCTAAAGGTCCTACATGAGAGTATAAAGGTCAATATGGATCTAATATTACGAGTCGTCTTAAACAAGCAGTATAGCCTCTATTGTGGTGATAATAGCGACGCAAAGGAGACACTCCCCTTTCCTTCAAATTTGAATGGTTCGATGATAAAGCCTATAATTGGAGCCCTCAAATAACACTTTGAATAGATAGCTATTGCAGAATTTTAACATCATTTCTTAGAGTTTGTTCCCCCTTTTTTTTGGGGGGGGGGTGTTTGAAGGTTTCTTAATCAGACATTTAAATATGATAGGTATAAAGATGTTGGAAATGTCTTTTCAAAATTGACTCATATCCCCCTGAGACGACAATCATAGCAACTCTGTACAGCGATTTGAACGTATAGGCCTATACGAGAGAAGATCCAGGACTTGACTGTGTGGATTGCAATAATCGACGTTATACTTAATTTCAGTCAGTGTTCACATAGAAAAGATTTAAAAACATTGAAATAAACAAATGCATTCAATGTGGCCAGTCATCAGAATAGCCCAACACAAAATAAATAGTGTAAAATGAAAGAAGAATAGAAAGAATAAGGTGTAAATAAACGTAATAAATTGTGTATTTGATTTAACTGGGACTGTATGTCTGGTCAGTTGGAGTAGTGGTCTATGGGAACTTCTAACCTATAAAAATATTTTCTGTTAAAATCATTTTTTCACTCATTTTATGTTCAGTGTTAGACTAGTATGCAGATATAGCATCAAGTGTTTTAGTGCCATTTGATATTCAATTGAAACGATTATGTAGTATAAATAGGCCATATGTTTATACTGCTTGAATTTAAGTGATCCACAAACCTAGATCTGGGTCTAAACGATGAAAGCTGCATTTTGAATGTCAAAGTTAATACTACGGTAGTTATCATTTTCCCAATATTTTATAATAAAGTAGGCCTATTAAAAAATTAATAACCTTTGATTTCCATATCGGAAAGACGGTGAAAATCGCCGACTTTCCATGTCCAGTGGGGAGCTGGACCCACAGGTCTCTCCCGTCCTCCAAACACTGTAGCGCTTCCCGCTGGTCAGGCTTGAGAGTGAAGTGTTCCCCAAATATCCCCTTGGCTACAGCATCCATCATGCAGGCCTTTCGTTTATGCTGCTTGAACTAAAGTGATCGTTTGATTGTCGTCTGCTACTTGTGATCGTAGCGGTTTCGCTCGCATAAGGAGCAGATCGTATAATATCGAAAGCAATATCGATATCACATTCGTGATTGTTGACGCCCTCTCCGTTCGTTTGTAAATATTTCACAGTTTGGCTGCCATATTGACTATTTTGATCGTGTTCAACCCAATTAAACATCGGTAAAGTATAATTTTTCATGCCTTTTAAATCTATATCGTTTAAAATATTGTCTTCACTAAATATCATGGTTTAAAAGTTTGATGGCTATACATCCTTAGATTGTAAATTCGATGTGTAAAATTACATCAAACTTTGGACTGTGAATTGACAAAAGGGTGGGAATGAGAAAACATGCGAGCCCACACGTATACCCTACCGTCGGTTAATGGGGATTACAGTAAAATGTCAGAAATTGTTGAATAAATCCCCAGAAACGACGGTTATTCCTGTCTACACTCATGGGATCAATGCATCTCGCGTGCGAAGGATTCATATGCACATGGTGCACGCGAATTTTTCACACCCTTTTTACTAAAATAACTAAGCCATTCCTTTTAAAATAATGTTTCTAATTGTGCTATGACACTTACCGAACCATATGGATCGTTTCTTGTCTTCTCTTTGGTGTGTTTTTAAGAAAAAAAATGCATTTTCTCGTGATCTTCACGTAGATACCGCAGGGTAATTGTGGTTGTAAACTTTTGCTTAAAGAGGGCGCGCGATATTATTCACAAGATGTTTGTTTACGACGGTTCTGCAGCGCAGCTTGTACTGCATGCTAGCTGCATTTTAGACGCTCAGCATTATTTTCCTCTTTCTGTTTTTTTTTTTTGCTGTCAAGCGGTATTTTCTATTGTAGCGGCATCAGCGATGATGAAATGTAAAGAGTCGCCTTGAAATGAAGAAAAATTATGTCACATTAATTCGTTAGTTTGTTTCCTATTTTTTTTCACTTTTTTCTTCTTCCTCATCCATGATCAAAGGTGAATACCTTTTTTTGATATCTGTTCTAAAAGCTGGACATTTTAAATATTTTGTTCAAGTAAATAAATCAACAGGATAGTAATCAAAATGCGATAGAGCTGCCCGAGCTGAAAATTCTGATACAAAGACTTGAAAATAAAACATTCTGAGCACTTTTTATAACCATGATGAGGAGACCTATATATATGTGTGTGTGTGTGTGAAGTTATACATGTACTACAGCTTTGGCAACTCTTTTATTTAAATATTGTGTGAAAAAAAAAAAAATATATATATATAAAATGCTTGATTTATTTACGCCTATATATATATATATATATATATATATATTTATATATATATATATGTATATGAAATAAGCTAACACGAAAAAAATACGTTTTGGGGACTGTTAAATAAGAATTCATGAGTGGGATAGGTAACTATCTATTCTATTCTTGTTCGTTTTCTATTGTGTTGTGTTTATTTTTCTTGAAGCACCAAAGGTGGACATGTCCGCTAAGATATATTAACGAAGTCACCATTATTATCACAAGCTAACGGATCAATTAAAATGCGAGCGTGAAACGTGAGCTTCTTTTTTTCTTAATTAAGTCTTAACGATACTTTTTCATCATATTTTAAAGGTGAATCTCATGATTCAAAATGATAAATGCTTGTCGCACGGGCAGAAATAGCGGGACCAATAGTTATTTTCAATATTCCGAACTGCATTCTGGACGTTGTATAAGCGCCTTTGTATAACAATTAAAAGGGTAGGTCTATTTACCTTACAAATTATGCGAGCGCTGAACTTTTGGACATTTAAACCTCAACAAATGGACATTTTTAAAATATGAACAACATCATAAATGTCACTTACAAAAATGATGCCAGCGCGAAGCTCGCGCTTAGAGTTTTTGATATTGATGACAGGACTGTATCTAAATGAAAAATAATGCGAGGGCATTTGCGCTTAAGATTTAAATTTGGGATTTGAAAAGTCCGACAGATTACCTATACTTTTAAAAGAGGAATGACCTCCAGAATTCAAGCGCGAAGCGCCAGTAGATTTATGTTGAAGTTTAGACCTAGAACAGGGACGTTGAACCTTTATAATCATGAAAAAGATGGTATTTTTATAAATAAAACATGGGAGTCTAATTTTGTTTTAGTGTTAATATTCAGATCTTCAAACTTGACATTTTCCTATCCCCTTCATTATCCCCTTTCCTTCTCCCTTTCCCCATTTTCGTTCTCCCTTCTTTTCTTCTCTCCCTTTCCCTTCCCTTTTTCGCTTTTCCTTTCCCTTCTTTTCTTTCCTTTCTCGCTCTTTCCATTTTTCTTTCCCTCTCCCTTCCCCTCTTCCTTTCCTTTGTTTTCTTTCTATTTTATGGTCTCCTTTTCCCTCTCTCTCCTCTACCTTTCCCCCTCCCTTTTCCTTTCCCTTTCCCTCTCCTTTTTTGTGCAAACATATAAAAATACGTGAAGGATATGTTCCTCTTCTGTTTTATACTTTAACAGAAAACATTTTGTTCAACCAAATTATGATTTGTATTTCCAAGTTCCATGTAATATTTTCATTGGAAAATCTCTTAAAGGTCAAGTGCACCCTAGAAAAAATTGTTTGAATAAATAGAGAACTATGTTGATTTTTGGTACAATTTCCTATTATGCGCCGACGACTTGAATCGAGAATGTTCGATAGGAAAATTTCGCATTTCGATTGTTGTTTGCGTAATTTCCACCGCAGTACAAAGGATGACTAAGGACGGACCGAGCGAAGTATCCTGGTTGAGATTTGGAGGTAAGCGATAAAAACACTTTAATAAATAATTTATAATTGCTTTTTCATAAAAACTTGATCAGACGATCAAGATTAACATAGCGGACATAAATTGAAAGGTTTGGCGTAGTTTAGTCCCTCACATTCGTGTGATGAATGAAAACGTTAAAATGCACTATGAAATCACATGTGTTGTGCGAGGTTAGTATACTAACCTCGCATGTTGTGTGAGTGGGCCAGTATTGGAGACTGTCTCCAATGTGGTAGTAGAGTTACCAAAAGGTCGGCCGATCCACTGAGCCAAATTGCTATGGGCAAATGAAAAGCCAATTGCAAATGCGTAAACAGTGCGCATTGCCACCATCGTCTGTTCTCGACGGCAAAAATGAGCATTGAAATGCTTTTCCTCAGCAAATTAGTTCATCTTAGTGAAAAATATAAGGCCCTGTGTTTTCTATATTTAAATTGACTTATGTGGGATGAAGTGTCTTACCTTCATGTGGTATCGAAAGTGACGTTTGGAGGTTAAATCCACGAGAAATCCACAGAGTATCGTCGCGTGTATTCGCTATGGAGAAAAACAAGTGCGATCGCATGCGTTATTGCAAGCTCGAGACGGCGCTGTTGAACTTGGTCTGGAAATTCATAAAAAATAAACAAAAATCCTTTGAGTAGGCTCACAATAAAAAAAAAAAAAATATGCTTTATGGCTAAAACGGTAGTTCTCTTGCCCACACATATCATACTTGTTGTTGCGTAAGAAATCCTTTTTTCATGATAAAAATATAGCAATAAATGTTTTAAAAATTATGTTTTCCACATGGAATATGTTTGAAACATCTATATTAGAAGAAAAATGTGTTTTTTAAATGAATTCAAACTAAAATGAAGTTTATACATGCTTGCACTTTTTCATACTACTCAAAAAACAAAATGGGCCGTCAACGTTGGTTACCTCGGCAAGTAGGCGTGGTCTATCGTGAAGTTCGCTGGTGACGTACCTTTCTCGCTAGACTCTACTCAGCCGCCGAATTTAATTCATTCTCCGCGCACGTGCAACTGCAACTTATTATCGTCACTGCACTGCTGGTGTTTGCCGCATTGAGGACAGATGAAACAATTCAGATAGAGTTGCGCGTGTACAATGAGTGAAACAGCGCGATCGTTTCATGATCGAATGAAACAGTGTGCCTGTCGAGATAAAATTCATCTGCCATGTTATTTTCTATCGTGTTATATGCAACTGCAATTGATTTGTTATATTATTTTCTTTGATATTTCCTGTATATGAATGTATGAATTTTATTTGAAGTGAATGAATCATGCTGGTGTCCTTGCCATTGAGGCAGATGAAGATGAAACAACACTGATAGAGTTGTGCGTGTACAAGGAGTGAAACAGCGCGATTGTTTTATGATCGAATGAACAGTGTGCCTGTCGAGATAAAATTCATCTGCCATGTTATTTTCTATTGTGTTTTATGCAACTGCAATTGATTTGTTATATTATTTTCTTTGATATTTCCTGTATATGAATGTATGAATTTTATTTGAAGTGAATGAATTATGCTGGTGTCCTTGCCATTGAGGCAGATGAAGATGAAACAACACTTATAGAGTTGTGCGTGTACAAGGAGTGAAACAGCGCGATTGTTTTATGATCGAATGAACAGTGTGCCTGTCGAGATAAAATTTATCTGTCATGTTATTTTCTATGATGTTTTATACAACTGCAATTAATTTTTTTTTTCTGTGATATTTTCCTGTTTATGTATAAATTTTATTTGAAGGGAATTATTATAAAGATTAATCCAAAACAAAGCAAATAATTGTCGGCTTCATTGTATTCGTGATGAACAAGTTAAGGTATCAAAAAATGATGCTTATTTTTTTTATTTGAATGACTTTGAGTAAATTGGAATTGAAAAGGACGTTTAGTGTTTCCTGTTCAGTGCAATTTTTGTTTTCTTTTTTTCATTTCACATTCTCGGGATGCGAACCTCCACTATAATGATAATTAATGAATACCGGCCATTATAAACAAAAATATTTGAAAAATAAAGACTCACAAAAATTTTAATACTAGTGCAACGGTGATGTTTTTTATTTTGTTATTTCATTTACTGGGAGGTACGACAGACAAATACCCGGTGTAGATCAAAATTTTGCTAATGGGGGGGGGGGGGGGGGGCTACAATTTTTACCTTTTTAATTTTCGCACCGCCAGTAGGAGGGGTTGCCGCCGCCCATAATTGGGTCCGGCACCTGGATCTGCCTATGGAATGGATGAGGAATAAGGAAAGGGAAGAAAAATAAAGGTGCCCCCTCCCGTAATATATCAAATATTTGTTAGTGGATTTTGTCGTTCATTCTCAAGTGAGGACTTATTTTTCAACTTTTCCCAGGAATTTTGTGTATGGAATGATTTTTTCTTAGCATACTAGGTCTTGAATGCCCCCACCTTGGAAAATCCTGGATCAGCCCCTGTCATGGTGTATATAGATGAAACTAAACTTGAATAGGGCTCCACATTAATGATTTTCAAAATTTAGCCATTTCCTATTTTCCCCGTTTAACACTGTGAGGTGAATAATTCAAATGCTTTCACCATCGCTGCCATAGAAGGATCCAGAAGGAAAAGAGAGGGGAAAAGGAAGAGGGGGAAAGGGAGGGAGAAAAGTGAATAAAATTAGGGAGGGGAGACTTTGATGATTTAAAAGAACATGCAAAATTGAAATTTTCGCTCGCGCTTCGCACTCGCATTGCTCATTTTCGATGAGTACATATTGCTCAATAGGCTGATATATATGAGCTTGACATTTAAGCTTTGCAGTCAAAATACAAAACAAATACTGTACGGTCAGCTAGGACATTGAACTTTCATTATTCTTTTTTATTTATACCTCGGTCACATTTGCTCTGCGGCGGCCGTACGGAGAGTCGAAATAGCCGTTTTATTCATTTTTGTCTCGCCTGCATAGCAGAGCGAGACTATAGGCGCCGCTTTTCCGACGGCGACGGCGGCGGCGGCGGCGTCAACATCAAATCTTAACCTAAGGTTAAGTTTTTGAAATGACATCATAACTTAGAAAGTATATGGACCTAGTTCATGAAACTTGGACATAAGGTTAATCAAGTATTACTGAACATTCTGCTTGAGTTTCAGGTCACATGACCAAGGTCAAAGGTCATTTAGGGTCAATGAACTTTGACCATGTTGGGAGAATTATTTTCAAAATCTTAACCGAAGGTTAAGTTTTTGAAATGACATCATAACTTAGAAAGTATTTGGACCTAGTTCATGAAACTTGGGCATAAGGTTAATCAAGTATTAGTGAACATCCTGCTAGAGTTTCAGGTCACGTGACCAAGGTCAAAGGTCATTTAGGGTCAATGAACTTTGGCCAAGTTGGGGGTATTTGTTGAATTACCATCATAACTTTGAAAATTTATGGATCTAGTTCATGAAACTTGGACATTAGGTTAATCAAGTACCACTGAATATCCTGTGCGAGTTTCAGGTCACATGACCATGGTCAATGGTCATTAAAGGTCAATGAACTTTGGCCGTGTTGGGGGTATTTGTTAAATTACCATACTAACTCTGAAAGTTTACGGATCTAGTTAATAAAACTTGGGATATAAGAGTAATCAAGTATCACTGAACATCCCCTGTGAGTTTCAGGTCACAAAACCAAGGTCAAAGGTCAGTTAAGGTCAATAAACTTAGGCCATGTTGGGGTAATTGTTGAATTGCCATCATAACTTTGAAAGTTTATAGATAGAGTGAATGAAATGTGGACATGGGTGTAGTTGACAAGTCTTAAGTCACCGTTCAAATGTCATTTATGGTCAATGAACGTGGTATTATGTCATTATATGAATGGTGTTTTTGTGAGTGATTATTTTATAGTAGTTTTCAAAGTTAGCACTGCTGCTATATTAAATCGCGTAATGCAGGCGAGACTGCCAGAGGCGTTCCACTTGTTATTCAAACCACCTATATTGTGCTTAATTTGACCTTTTCACATCGGAATATCCAATATTATCAGTTCGCGCTTCGCGCTCGCATTATTGATTTCCGTGGTAAAAAGTGTATTAAGAATGCACAAATTCTAGAACACGCATGTTTATTGAGACGGGCTGCTTATCCTTTATTGAAAACAGCATGCTTAAATTATCTCGCTTCAGATTAGAATATAAAAAAAATTCTTCTCGCTCTTGCATTATAAAATAATGTAAGACGGTAACCAATTACCCACCCTTTTAACGATTTAGAAAACATAAATATAAAACAGTGTTCCTTTTAGGTCTATATATCTCAATTGTTATCCGCTCACGCTTCGTGCTCCCACTGTGTTCTGTTCATACACAAAGTGCTTGGAATGTCCATTTTTATGGTCAGAATTTCAAACATTTTAGCTCGAGCTTTGCGCTCGCATTATTTTGATTGAAATATGCATCATCTTCTTGGCTAACTGTAAACCGCCATTAGCAAGTCCCTTTTCGATCAGGCCAGAACGTATATTTCTCTCTTTTCTTACTTACTTTTTTTTTTGCTCCTTCGCGCTCGCAGCAATTTAGTAAAATATGCATCTTGTTCAAGTTCACAAACATTGCCCAGAATGTTCAAATTTGAGGATAAAAAACATGAAATTTCAAAAATGTTTTAGCTCGCGCTTGCACTATAGGGGCTATGAGATTATTGTATTTTGTGTATGCTGTTTAATGAGAATAAAGAAGTGACTGTTAGGACTACCCCTATCAACTTTGAGCGGCTGATTGTGGAAAATACGGGTGCAAATATTTTTCGGCCCCTTCCCCGGTTTATTTCCAATTTGTCTAATTGCCAACTCGTCTACTATCGTTTGGTCCATCAGTTCGTCAACTCACCACATAGTCTTTTTTCTTCTTCATTTAGTCTAATGCCATTCCGTCTAATGACCAGTGGACCCAAAAGCAATTTGGTCCATATACCATTTCATCTAATTGGACTATAAGTGTATTATTGTGCAAAATGAATGAAAATAAAATGGGTATTAGACCAACCGGTTATGAGACTAAATGGTCATAGACGAGATGGTTATTAGATGAAGTGATGATTGGACCAAATGGTTAATGGACCAATGGCTGTTAGACGAAATGTTGATGGACAGATTGGCATTAGACTAAATGAAAGTAGACCATGTAGTGAGTGTGACAAGTTGGCCGTAGACGAATTGGCACCCCCCCCCTATTGGCGATAGATCCGCCCATGCACTACTACTTCTTTCTTATCTCATTATGATCTCTCAGTTCCATATCCCCCCCTCTCTCTCACTCTTTCTACGAGGACTCTTTTATCGTATGCATATCTTCGTTCGATTTCCTCCCCCCCTCTCTCTCTCTCTCTTTCCCTCTCCTGACTGCTGTTCCTTTATAGTTAATTCCTCTCTTTTCTCTCAAACCCCCTTTCTGTCTCAACATCTTTGCCCCCCCCCCCATCGGCTTCTCTCCCATTCGTAAATTTCATTCAATTATTCAACCCCTTTCAATATCTCCAACATGTTTCTATACTCCTCAATGTGCCATACACACCTTGAGAGAGAGAAAAAAAACCCTCAAGAGATAAATGGGCAGAAATAGCATGGGTCAAAGAAAGAAGCATTAATGGTTCAAGAGTATGGGATTCACAGAATTTAATGCATATGTAGAGTAAATACATGATTATAATGTAGTAACATATTGATAATGGCAGTTAAAAGGAGGGTAATCCTTGTGACTTGGCCTTATAAAAATTTTGGCTCGCGACTTGCGCTCGCATAAACGGTTAAAAATATTACCTGATACATCATATTCATAATTACAAAAGTGCTTGAAATTTCCAGTTTTCGCGTCTCATTAGGCATTTATAGATCAGATATTAATTTTAATGGTTAAATTGTCCTTTCTGTTTCATCTCGCGCTTAGCAAGAGGAATAGGAAGATATTCATCACTTTCCCGGTCCTTTGTCAAATCTATCAGCTCTTTATTAAGTGCGATCCAAATCCACCTCACAAAGTACTTGAGCTGAAATTGACCCCTTTTTCAGATCAGAATGTCAAATATTTTAAGGTCGCGCTTCGCGCTCGCTTTGATTTTCAATTTCATGTTAAAATATATATTCAGAATGCCTAGATTGTAGGCCTAAATCGGAAACACGCGAGCGCATGTCTATCTAGATACTCAACTTGTTAGTATTTCAATCATTATCCAGTTTCTGAAAAACAAAATTCTGCTAGCGCTTTGTGCTCGCATTTTTTATGTAGGAAGAACCCCTATTGCTCATCCTTATTATACAAAACATGAATAGAGTGTCCCATTTTTTAGGTCTAAATCTCGATTTTTTTTCCCGCTCGCGCTTCGCGCTCGCATTAATTGTTTTATAGCGACGATCCTGTTCATGGTCACAATAATTGATTACAATTTTCCATTCTTTATGTAGAAGTGTAAAAAAAAAATTGGCTCGCGCTTGCATTATTTTATTGTTGAAATATGTAACGTCTCCATGGCTAAGTGAAATAAGCAGTCCTTAACAGGTACCTTTTTGATCAGTTCAAAACGTATACAAAAATATTATGCTCGCGCTTTGCGCGAGCATTATTAAGGTAACAAAGATCGGCAATTTGACATCCTTTCCATGATGATTTAAAAGACATGACTAGACATGTCTCGTTTTTAGGTCTAAATCTTCAAATTTTGTGCTCGCGCTTCGCATCAATTGCTAAGTTATATACCTATCCTGTTTAAGTTACAAAAAGTGCCTATGATTTCAATTCTGTTCGCGCTTTGCGTTCTTAGTGATTATTTAGTTGCATACACATCTTTTTCATGATAAACATTGCCCAGAAATTTCAAACTTTGGGGAAAAACATAATTTTTTAAAATAAATTAGCTCGCATTATATAAAAAGGGTTATGATATCATATATTTATGTTGATTTATAAGACAAAATTTAGAAGTGACAATTTCTTCATAGAAACAAATATAAATCATATTCGCGCAGCCGATTGGGGAAAAATAATGGTGAAAAAAAATTTGGCCCCCCCCCCCTTTGGCGAAAGCTGGATCCACCCCTTCATCCTATTTATTTCTCTCCTTCCGTCCATCTCTCCATTCTTCCAGGAGCTGCGGAATAGTTTTGAAAAATGTTTTTTTTTTTTTTTCTACCAATAAAATTATTAATGAAAATAATGCGGTACAAAAATCAATGTCATTCTTCTTCCTGTTTTAAACTATATACGTGTACAAAAAACGCACCACCAGCTAAAAAAACAAAAACAAAAAAACTTGGGGGTCACAACCCGAGCACCCCACTTCCCAGGGCCATATACAAGGATTCTAATTTATTAATTTTAATGAGACATCATTTGTTGAAAAAAAAATTAAAGAGACCTATTAATGACTGCATGTGGTCCTACCGGTACGCTAGATCTGCGCACAAAACTGCTTTCATATGACACGCAAAAGGGATGAATCAAAGTGGAATAAAGCAAACAGGATTTAGAAACTGCCTTCGTTGGCGTTCAATAATATGGTTGGTATGATACAAATTCTGCTAGCTTATTCGTACTATTATTTCTGGCCATTGTACTTAGATCAAAATTTTAATGTGGAAACATTTTTTATTTTTTTTTTAATGATACAAATCGAGCGAGGCAAGCACAATGATATGGGGCAGAGTTCCAAGTCTTCATGCCCCAGACTGAATATATTTTGACATCAACTTACTCTAAAAACAAGTGTTTATGTTTTATTTTGTATTATTCATTTTTTAAGTATAAGGTAAAATTATAAGTCTCGGAGTGTCAGTTAATGCTGCAAAAGATGTATAAGGCCTACTCTTTTGCAGCACTATCCAGCTACCGCGGCGAGGACGCCCTCCGAGAAGGTAGCCATATCAAAACTAAAAACAAAAAATTCCCCTTAGATTACTGGTGGATCCAAGGGGCATAATTATCGAGAGCCAAAATTGTAATTTGTAATATAAGCATGCCCTTTTTACCCAAGCATGCCCCCTTGAAAGTGAGGATATATATACATATATATGCCCTATTTTTTTGCTTGTCAATTTTTAGGGACGAAATGACTTTCAATTTTTGGTTAAAAAATATTTTGTAATGCTCATCAAATTTGCATCGGGAAAATGTGCCCTCCATAGGCCCTGTCCCCCCTAAATTTGAGGTGGGGCCATTGGCAGCGGAAATAAAAAAATTAGGGAGGGGGACCACTAAAATTTTGTGACAAGCCCCCTCCCCCAAAAAAGTTTATCAACCCAAATTTTAGGGGAGACCACATGAATTTTTTAGGGGGGTCCACTGGAATTTAGGGGGCACGCAGAAAAAAAAATTGACAAGCAAAAAAAAAGGTTATCAAAAAAAAAATTAGGGGGGGACGATCGTCCCCCCACCTCAAATTTAGGGGGGGCACGACCCCCCCCCCCCCCGCTGCCTATGGGGGATGTTGTTAGCTTTTTGGGGGGCTAAATTTTTTTTTCGGCCTCCCCCCTTTGATAACCTTTTTTTGTCAAAAATTTTGGTGCCCCCCTAAATTTGTTGACTGCCGCCGCTAATAGTGCCCCCCCCCCCCCTTTGGAAATCCTGGACCCTCCCTTAATTGCCTAGATATAGATGTTTAAATAATTAATTATTTTGAAAGTCAGAGTGCCCTCGCCCCCCCCCTCATGCTTTAGTTACCATGGCATAAAACTTATGTCATATCTAATCCTTATATCAGCAAGAGGTCAGAGCATACTATCCGTCACCAAACGACTGCATTTGAGCCATTCATTTTCCCTTTTCTCTTCTTTCTATTATTTTCTTGTTATTTAATCATTGTTTATTTGTATAAGCTCGGATCCGAGACTAACTGATACGGTGAACGCACTTTCGTTCGAGTTGTGTATTTGCGTAATAATAGACCGAGGCGAGAAAGGACACGCCCACAATCCCTCGTTCAGTGCCGAGCTCTGTGCGTACGTGTCGACCAAATTTCAAAGAGAAATTTGTACACAAATCTGTCACAATTCGGACCTAATTTCGCCTCAGATTAACAGATATTTAGATCTCTTTGGAACACTAAAAGTCATTCACTTGGGGTTTTTTAATATGCTGATTCAGGTGAGGTACTTTTCAATGGTTTTAAAACATAGATTTAAAAAATTAGATTTTCCTTTTAAGATCCCTAGTGGTAGATTATCTCCAATATCAGAGACTTTTGTATAGAATTTGGGTATCCAATTTCAGAGACAGTCTCCAGTTTTGGAGACCAATTTCCTTTTACATTTGCTGCAAAAGGATTACCTTGGCGGCAAATAAAAATGTGATAAGCAGATTCCTCATGAAAAATTACCCCTTTTCACCGTCTACTTTAAAAATTCACCGTCTACTTTTGTTTTGATAAGGATTTTTGTTGTCAATCACACACAAAACAAATGGGCTTCTGACCTCAGTGAGACAACATTTTGGGTGGAAAAAATCATGCTTTTGTTGGTGTTGTTTCTTTTGTCCTTTTGCAAAGCAAGTCTCCAATGTGGGAGATTGTCTCCCCTATTGGAGAGAGTCTCCCATATTGGCCGTGCGCCTCTACTGCTGGTACGTGTATGACAAAACACTAGATGGTGGCCTGTACTGTTTCCATAAGAAGAAGACCTTTCTCCTTCCTCTTTTTTGATTTTTCCTTTTCTCATTCTTCTCTTCGATCTCTTTTCTACATTTTTCATCTTTTCTATTTCTTTTTTCCCTTTCATTTCTTCTTTGATCTTTCCCCTATTAATCTACTTTGTTTTAATTCTGATGTATTTTGCGATTGTTTTTTTCTCTCTCTCTTGTTAAGAAAGTACCTATTTGAATTGAAATGTGCTGTTTATTTAATTAATTGTCATGACTGCTTGCAGTGAATTAATGAATTCAATAAACTTCAGGGTAAAAATATGTGTCATAATGAAATCTTGAAAATGTGTTTGATCGTTCAAAGGAAAGTTTCATGTTTACTCTTGCATGTGACACGATGCTCCTAAATCGAGTTTAAATTTTGCATAAGTTTCGATCTATATGATGAAGTTTAAGTGAAAAAAAAACCCATTTTATTTGTATGAAACTTACCAAGTATATTTTGAATGTAAACCCAAATTATGTGAATTCTATTAGTTTTCCAACCAACACTACAATAAAAAAAAAATCATATTGCAATGTGTTTTTTTATATTACAGGGCACAGGAAAGGAACTCATTCTTAATGAAAGCAAAGAGAATACAATGCTATAACACCTGCTGAGAAAGTTAGAGAAAGAGCCAGAAGAGCATTGAAGAGTGTTTTATAAGGAAGACTGGTTGACAAGTACAGACACCATGCCAACTCAGACTAATGAACCTCATATTGTTGACGTTTGGAACACAAATTTAGAGGATGTGTTCAGGAAGATTCGCATCATCATACAGAAATACAAATATGTGGCCATGGTAATTATTACTCATTTATGTGCATTCTGTGAAATATACAGTTTATACCTCATTCCCACCATCGTGTGATCTGTTACGAATGCCTTGATTGGCTTTCTGTTGCTGATCCCAAATTTTTTTGACCTTATCAGAATTTTTTAATGATCACTACAATAGTAATGACTTATCTGAAATGATAATTTCAATTATTTCACGATCAAGACCACATTTTCATTCATGATGCGAATTGTGACAGTGTGCACTAACGTTAGGTATAAATTGGCAGTTTGACTGAGTTTGAAAGGGAACTGGAAGCCTGCTTTACATGGACTCTTAATTTTGTTGTCTCACCTGCATAGCAGAGTGAGACTATAGGCGCCGCTTTTCCGACGGCGACGGCGACGGCGGGCGGCGGCGGCGGCGACGGCGGCGGCGGCGTCAACACCAAATCTTAACCTGAGGTTAAGTTTTTGAAATGACAGCATAACTTAGAAAGTATATGGACCTAGTTCATGAAACTTGGCCATAAGGTTAATCAAGTATTACTGAACATCCTGCCTGAGTTTCATGTCACATGACCAAGGTCAAAGGTCATTTAGGGTCAATGAACTTAGACCATGTTGGGGGAATCAACATCAAAATCTTAACCTAAGGTTAAGTTTTTGAAATGTCATCATAACTTAGAAAATATATGGACCTAGTTCATGAAACTTATACATAAGGTTAATCAAGTATCAATGAACATCCTGCTTGAGTTTCACATCACATGACCAAGGTCAAAGGTCATTTAGGGTCAATGAACTTTGGCCGAATTGGGGGTATCTGTTGAATTACCATCATAACTTTGAAAGTTTATGGATCTGATTCATGAAACTTGGACATAATAGTAATCAAGTATTACTGAACATCCTGTGCAAGTTTCAGGTCACATGATCAAGGTCAAAGGTCATTTAGGGTCAATGAACTTTGGCCAAATTGGGGTATTTGTTGAATTACAGCCATAAATTTGAAAGTGTGTTGGTCTAGTTCATAAAACTTGGACATAATAGTAATCAAGTATCACTGAACATCCTGTGCAAGTTTCAGGTCACATGATCAAGGTCAAAGGTCATGTTAAGGTCAAAGAACTTTGGCCACGTTGGGGGTATTTGTTGAATTGCCATCATATCTCTATAAGTGTATTGGTCTAGTTCATAAAACGTGGAAATAAGAGTAACCAAGTATCACTGAACATCTTGTGCGATTTATAGTAGTTTTCAAAATCAGCACTGCTGCTATATTGAATCGCGTGATGCAGGTGAGACGGCCAGAGGCATTCCACTTGTTTCATTTTTTATACCTCTGCCAAACATTGTGAATGGGGTGTTTGTAAGGTCATTTATAATCAGTCACTGTGTACAGTTTTCACCTGTTGCTCTCAAGACTTATTGCACACATCCGTCTTGGAGTGAAGATGTACAAGACACATTTTCCATGATAAGTGTGTGGCACTGGGTTGCCATGGTAACAGTATGTTGAAATAAAAAATCAGGGGGAAAATTCTTTTGAAGTAAGGTTGTCAATGCTCACTATAGTTAGGTACTACATTTCCACGATAAACAAATCAGGAAAATTGAATTTTCATTAAAATTATTTCTTTCAGAAGGCTCTTTTGATAGGGAAGGAGTATTAAATTAATGATATTTTTAGTATGATTTTGTTTCAATAGTATATTTGAGGCATATCAGTTAGATCAAGAATAGATCACCAGTTGTGGTTAAAGTCATGCATAACTTCATTAATACATGAAGCTTTATGAAATAGCTCCACTTATTGTAAAAATCAGGTCAAACTAGTCTATAACACATTTTAGCAAAGAATATGATAAATTGAATCTGAATTATTCATGCATAACAGAGCATCACTTGTGTGTTGCTCTTGGCTACTTAATTCATTACAATGCTTTGTTGTCAACTACATGTAGTCTCTCTATATACCAGTGATTCCCTTGTTGAAATCCTTATTTCACCAGGATACAGAGTTTCCTGGCGTTGTCGCCCGGCCACTGGGTGAGTTCCGCACCAACTCCGAATATCAGTACCAGCTGCATCGATGCAACGTAGACTTGCTCAAGATAATACAGCTAGGCATTACTTTCTGTGATGAACAGGGTAATTTTCCCAAGACGGGCTCAACGTTCCAGTTCAACTTCAGGTTTAATCTCAGGTAAACCATCATGATACGAGTCCTGTTGAGACATCATTTTGTTGATGCAAGAACTCACCAGATACTGCATGTCAATTTGTAGAATTAAAAAAAAAAAGCCCCTTACTTCTTAAAAGATAATGATGAATGTAGTTGCAGTAAACACTGATTTTATGGGAAAGTCTAAAACCGAGTTATAAAATCACTACATCATCGTAGGTGTAGATCAGGGACTTGTTGCATAAAACTTTTGCCATTAACAAAAACTCTGGCAAACAAAATTATGCCATTGCAATTTACACATTAAAAACTCTGGCAAAAAATTGCCAGAGTTTTTTTACGGCAAAAGTTTTATGCAACAGGTCCCAGGTACAGTTCCATAAACTGAACTTTGTGGAATTATGAAATCTAGGCTGAAAATCGATCACACTGAAGATCGCCAACACAGATAAGCATGTGTGGGGCAATGTATTATTAGTGCTTGTTCTTGTTTTGCTAATTGCTCTGCAGTAATACAATTCCTTTTATTCGTATAAGGACTTGGGTGGTCATTTGATTGGTTTCTGTACAAACTCATTTTGAAGTTGTTACCACAACTGGCATTTATCTTTCGCATGCCAGATGAATTCATTTTTCTATGGGATTCATGTGTAATATTCAATGCCAATTTAACCTCGGCTAAACCTTCAATACATAGTGAACAAGTTTTTTTAGGCATCACCTTGTCATTGCGAAAACCCTCTTGATACTGCACATCAAGTCATCTGTTGAAGCTTCTACAGTATCATGAAGTTTTGATAATTTTGAATGTCTTTGTAATTTATTTTGCAGTGAGGACATGTACGCTAAAGATTCAATAGAGCTCTTATCTGGGTCAGGTATCCAGTTCAAGAAGCATGAAGATGAAGGAATCGAGGTTGATCACTTTGCAGAGCTTCTCATGACATCGGGAGTGGTTCTCAACGACAGTGTCAAGTGGGTCACCTTCCACAGGTAACGTGTCTATTTTTATAATCGATCAGTATACAGTCTAGGCTACATTTTGTAAGATTCTTTAAAATAATAGCAAGTCCTTTCATGAAATGCTCTCCTGCAGTCTGAAATTATTTTTTTTCTTCAGAAATATAGTTGCATTTCATTCATGGTTCAGTTGTACCACATTGTAGGAAGCGATTCTCTTTCAGATAAATAAACTTTCTAAATTTGTATTGTGTTTGATGAGTAATCCATACCTGCCAGCAAAGTTTCAAGCATTCCTACATAGGAACATGCCATTTTGTGTGTTCCAATTGATACGAACATTTTCCTGTAGTATTGAATAGGAAGTATAAGAATATTCTTCTTTTGGGGAATTTCTTAATCTGTTCCTTTTTCTTAGCTGTCTTGGTTGGCAAGTATGGTAATCATCACGAATCACCTTTACATTTAATGAGGTTAAAGGGGAATCCAACCCAAAAGAAAACCTGTTTTTACAAGGAAAAGAAAAATCAGACAAGTTGAAAGGTGAAAGTTTGAACAATATTGGACAAACAACAAGAAAGTTATGAATTTTTTAAAGTTGTAAATATTGGTAATCACTATACCCATGGAGACTTCAAATTGGCCACATATGGGATGTCAGAGTGATGTAAGGCAAGGACTACTCTTCCATGTACTCCAATACATATTATGGCTAAAATGTAATTTTTCCCAAAAGTTTTATTTCAAATTATATTTTTCTTTCTTGAGGACATAAAACAATATACTACCTGGGTTATATTTAGATTACTGCCCCAGGGGAATGGGTACTTAGGAGAAAACCACAAATCCCTGATAATAAAGTACATGGCCTATGGAAAAGTTGTCCTTGCCCCTTGTCATAATTTACTTACTCAGTTGCCAATTTGAAATCTACATAGTATTAGTGATCTCAATTTTAAAGCAGCTATAACTTTCTTATTGCTTGTCCGATTTCTTTCAAACTTTCACCATTCTGTTTAATTTATTTTTCTCCTTCCCAACACAACATTTTATGGCCAAGGCTGGATTCCCCTTTAAAGATCATGTTCACCCAGCCATGCTGACTACTATCCTGTGTTATCTTTTCTTTTTTTTTTGTCTGAGCAGTAGTTACGACTTTGCCTACCTGGTCAAGCTGATGACGGCGACCAACCTGCCTTCAGAGGAGTCAGAATTCTTTGAGCTCCTGAGGATCTTCTTCCCATGTATTTATGATGTGAAGTATCTGATGAAGAGCTGTAAAGACCTCAAGGGGGGTCTTCAAGAAGTAGCTGATATCCTTCAGGTAAACATTATGGAGGGGAAAATACAGTTGGGCTATGGATGAATTTGCCCCTGAAATACCCTACAGAGCCCTGGAAAAACTAATAAAAAGCCCCTAAAATTGCCAAGGGGTTTGATATAACAATGTAGTAAAATTGGGCAGGTGAAATCAAAACATAGCACTGGAATTATAAAAAAAAGAATTTCCTTGACACTGAGGCCCGTATTCTGAAATCCATTTTAAACTTGGGCAATGATCTAACTCTGGTCTAATCTTATGGAAGCCGAAAATGTTGATTCCTTCATCATTATGTCTAATAAAACTTGTTAATATGTATTTACTTTTATGTTTTTCCTGTTGTTTCCTGTCACTTCGTGTCAACTTCTGCACAACCTGTACCTCCATTAAAATGATTTGTGTTTATTCCTTCTTTTCATAGATCCAGAGGATAGGACCTCAACATCAAGCTGGCAGTGATAGCCTCCTCACTGTACAAACATTCCTTAAAATGAGAGAGGTAAGTAGGTTTTAAAATGAAACTAGTTTATGATTTACAGACTTTCTTTCAAAAATACATGTAGAACTATGCATAGGAAGTCTGAGGTATTCAGCTACCTGACGTAAAAGTCAATGTGCATATTATATCAGGTTTTGGTCAACCTAATTGCCGTAATTCCATTTTTAGAACCAAATGTAAATATCCAGATGCTACTTAGATACTGTGGCCATGTAACGGCAGTAAACACTGATTTGCTCAATAACTTCATAAAAACGAGTCTAAATGGCTCAAAATTTCCTGTAAAACGCATGGTCTTTATACAAATGTAAAGCCTACAAACGAATGTTTTAGTATAATTAGTATTGAGTTATGCTGAATGTCAATATTTGTAAACTAACTTCATGGAAAAATCCAAATCAAATAGATTCCCAGTACCTTGTTGTGAGTAAGGATGCATTCTTACTCTGTTGTGATATTTCAAGTGAGATTTCATCAAGATATAACGTGCATGATGATTATCCAGAGCCTTATATCTTTCTGAATGTTTACTGTAAAACAAATGTGTATATTTATTTTAATCCTCATCTTATACTTTGTTTCCCAGTGCTATTTTGAAGATAACATTGATGATGACAAGTATTGCGGTCACCTGTATGGTCTGGGATCGGCTTACATGCAGAACGGATCGGCTTACACGGAAGAGAACAACACAGCTCCTACGACTACAGCTACGTAACCCGAGCCCCAACCACTCCCCCCCCCTCCCCTCTCTCCTCCTCCCTTCCTCCCCACTCCTCACAATCTAACATGACCTTTGACATTACCCAGGGTGCTTCAGTGTTTCTTCCAATGTCTTCTCGTCAGCCTTTTGTTTTCCAAACCACTTGTCTTGTTAAAGTATGAAACTAAGGATACATTTGTAACGATAGCAAGGTGATGAACAAAGACTACTTATAAGATACATTGAATGATAGGTCGGTATTTCAACACAATCTGGGTCCGGTAACACATAAATTAGGGATTAATCGTACACTTGATTTTCACAATTAACTCTACATTGTAGTCAGCGCAATTAATCATAAACAAATGTAGGATGATTGCTAAGCTTTGTGTTATGGGTGCCAGATGAGCATTTCGTGAAACAATGATTGATTTTTACAGACAAATGTAAAAAGCTACTGAAAATCCTTGTATCTGAATGGCTTAGAATGAATAATTGACTGTTTGTTCATGAAACATGCCCTAGGTCACATCTAGGTCTATCATTCTATCACATTGTGATGAACTCTGACCCCTCCTCATCACATGCTTGAATGACCATATTTCCTATAATCAGGTATCTCTTATCAAACGTGGCACTTTACAACTAACCAGAGATACCAGTATTCAGGCTTTTGCTTGATTTCTAATATGTTGAAATCAATAGGGAGGTTTCGCAGACACTACAGACGTTTTCTGGAACATTGAGAATTTATCGTCAGAAGCCCTTCCTTCGTGACAAAGCAGCCTTTGTCGAAAATTGATGAATTGAAACAGTGGTGTCATCCTGGACAATTGACGTATTAGCAAATTTTCTTCAGCTCCGAATCTTGAGACGATCTGCTGGCCCTGTTCACCAATTTTCAACTAAGTCCTCTGAGCTGTTCATTGTGATTTTACAGACATTTTCAATAGATTTTCTATGTTGTAGAGTATGTCCCAATTGCTATTGTGAAAACTCACTGATGTTGAAACTGGGTTATTACAGAGGGTCCAAAATAGGTTAAAATTGTACCATTTTTGGGTTGCAACTGCATTGGAACTGTTGGTAAAAAATTGTCTGCTAATGAAAACATGGTATTTGAAATCGATGAAAGTAGATTCTGCGTAGGGTACCCCTCGGACCACATATTGAAAGATATTTTTGTCTTTCGATTTTATGAAAATTGACCAAGCAAATGAAGCAATTTAGATGGTAAGGATTAATTAATAGCAAAAATGCAGTTGACTTCGACAGCTAGTGATTACCCTACTGGAACTTGCCATTTTTCATTTTCATATAGTGCAAAAATGAAGTTTGGTTCTTTTATCTAATTCTTTTTTGTTTAGTGTAAAGCACTTTGTTTGTGAATCAAAACTTAGAATTGAATACGGCCTATCTCCTTTTTTTTATGTGACAATAAACTGGGTCCACGATAAAAAAAAAGTTATGGGAATGTCAGTACGCAAAGGTGATTGAAATTCCATGTTGTAGCAATCCTTGTTTTTCTACTGATGTAATTCAGCCAGTATGCTGCAAGTGTATTGATAATCACATTCTTCTATAGACATCAGTATTTCTAAATCTTCATACATTTGAAACAAGCACAACTTGTGACTTCTTGTAAAAATCGGGAGATTTGCATAGGCAAGTTTTGACAGCTTGCCAATAAGAGAACAAGTTTGCAGGGGGTAAGGCAACATGGATCTTTTTTGCCACTTGACTTGAACTGTCTTGTGTCGAAGGATTGTAACTACATGTACTCTTGTTTTTGTACATACAGTTTATACACTTTTGTTTGTCATTCATTGTTCAAATCATGGTATGATGATATCAATTTTTTGTTAAATTGGAACCATGTGGATTTTATCTACAGTGGTGCTCAAAAGTTAGTGAACCCCACCAGAAAAAGTGTTCAAGGCCTACCATATTTTAGATATCTATTTGTGAAGTCATGTGATAAACTATTGCATTCAAGAAAGTTTGTTTCTCTGGGCTCACCGAACATTGTAGTGTTGTTTAGTGTCTACATTCAACACTCGGTATGAAGGAGTGCATTTTGCAGTAGGGTTCACTAACATTTGAGCACAACTGTATGTGTCAATGTATTAAGCACTGATGCCTATCTTGCTATAGGGAAATTCCATAAAGCTATGTACATTACGTCTGACCCCTTGTGGGTGGGACCTTTCCGAATGAAAGAATCATTTCTGTTTTTTGTAATTCATGTGATAAGTTGTAATGCTCTCAAACGATCATGGCCTGAGAAGTCCATGAATTGAGGTTAAAAATTGAGAAAGATGGGAGTCAGACGTATAAAAATGTTGATTATTCTATGGAATTGCACAATAGAAGTTTCCATAAAGGGTCACTACAATGAGACGGGGAAAACATATTTCCCTTTTTGTTGAACAATCTAGATTCATTTTACCTTCAGGTACTGTATTATTTACCTGTAAAACATTATGACTGGTCATGGTTTTGAATGGGCTGATAAGTTACTTAATAAAACAAACAATGCACAGTTTGTTGGGCAATCAGTATCTCCAAGTTAGACATCGTCGGCTATTGCGTCAGACAGGTTAGAACTCCAAAAGGTACCTTGCATGGATAGTTTGTACCAATGCCCTCACTAATGTGTATCATTTGTATGCTATTGACTGGTCTTCTTCCAATAATAGCTTTTTTTCTCTGGCACTAGCCATGCCCAATATTATGTGCATATATATTTTCTTGAAACACACTTCACTTCGTTAACACAGGAGCAATCCATATTCTTTGATTTATTAATGTAAAAGAACTGTATCAGATACTATGAAGGCATGGTACAGACTGTAAATTCACTTTTTACATTATTTGCTTTATATTGTCATAAGAGAATTGAAGGCACGTCCCCCATTTCCCTCCATCAGCCTACCTTTTTTTGATTTATCCCGAAGTGCAATAATTGCTTTGTTCTTTTAAATTCTGATGGAGGTAATGAAAAGAAAGCTGTTTTGTTGCTTACAAGCAAATTGTGTACCTGTAACACACAAAAATGTTCATTGTTCAAAATTGTAAAGAGCAAAATATGTCGAGTACTTTTATTTTACATTAAGATACAACCATACAACCAAAACAACCATATGGCTATTAAACAAATCACAATTAGCTCTGTTCCAAGACCTAATATGGGTGGAAGGATTTCTTTTAAATTCTGTTGTACTGAAACCAATGTTACTTTATAGCCAGATCCATTTTGTACTTTTTTTTGATTGACCCAATGATTTTGTGATCATTTTAATTGCGCATGTATTGTCCCAACATGTATGTATTGTACGAGGAGTCTCAAGACACCTTTTGTAAATAAATGTACATTAAGTTTCTTGCTAAGCACTAACTAAAAGATTTGATTTTTAATGGTTTGTCTGTTTAGTTTGGTTTAAAAATTTAAGTGATTATTTTGATTGGAGAGATAGACTAGAGAGATGGAGAAGTGTGATCGAGATAGATGGGAGAGAGTTGGGTCAAGTTGTATTGAATAATACAAATATTGTTCTTTATCATCCAACGGTAACTACGGTGATGGTAACAATGTTTATCAGAATCAAAGATTCCAGGCACATTGGATGGCAAAGATATTTATAGTTGCATTTATATCATGCTTCATATTTTTAGTTTCTAATTTGAAGCGCTTTACATTGTAATTATTATTAACCTGATCATCGGAGCTATCATTGTTCCACACAAAGAATAGAAAGACAGGAGAAATGTGAAAGAGAGATGGGGAAATGGAGAGGGAGAAAGAAGTAGGGGGGGGGGTAGAATCAACAATGTGTAGGCAGAATTAGTCAAATAAAAGATATATGGCACATTAAATAAAATGACTTACAAGTGCAGAATGTTATGAGCAAGGAGGTCAATTTTCTTGGCAAAATTCATAATACTTGCATCAGACCTCTGATTTGCTGAAAACCTCTCAGATGGTGCGAAAATTCTTGGCAACATTTTCCAAAGGTTATGTTCAGATATGGTGAGGCAAATGGCACTACTCTTGCCTATAAACGATCGGCAACCAATCAAAATAAATTCAATATAAAATCACAAAATTTATCTTCTATTCTTTTCATATCCACATGACCTTTTTAGGGTATATACATTCATATAATATAAGAATGAAAATGCACTAGTGATAGATGCATTATGGGTTTTAACAAAGCTAGAGACAGCCTTTAACCTTCCCTCAAGTGCCTTTCATATCTCTTTTTAAAAATCATGCTAAGTTGCAAAATCAGAATAAAATGAGCAATCCCCCCAAAAAAAATCAAATAAAAAAACGCCACCACAACAGGAGAAAGAAGCACACAGTTCATCTTCAAATCAAATTTCAATTTATTACATTATTCACAATGATTTTGATACATTCATGTACATGTCAATAAAAAAAATCATACATAGTACTGTTCATTTTTTGTTGAAACTTTACATTAAACAAATATATCAGGCTTTGAGAAAGTATAGTGGAATTATTTATCCGAGGTTGGTCTGGCAATTACTATTTTTCCCCGAAGGGCGAAGCCCCGAGGGAAATATAGTAGTTTTGCCAGTCCAACCGAGGATTAATAATTCCCACTATGCTTTCGAACGAAACGCCTGATATATTTGTTTTATACCCTACTTTTAATAATTTATAACCAAAATCTATGCGCTGAGCATGCAAAGTCCTGTTACTTGCGTTGAATTACCTACTTTTCTCTGAGCCACCGCGCTCAGCGGAAAGCAGATTAGTGTCTGCGCTGACGCATCGCGCTGGACTTGCCCGGGAGAGAGAGCGCGCAAGCCGGTGCGCCGAGATATCCAGTTTTGTGAAATAATGACGTCAGAATATTACGGTATATCCAAAAATATATCGAGGTCTGACGTCACGCAACATCATAGTTGAAATATATTCGGTCACATGATGCTACTTGAACCAATCACTATACAGGATTTACTCTATGTAGGATATAATACAACATGTAAAGATTCAGTACAGCCGAGGGGGGGGGGGGTACTTGGATTATGATTGGACGGGGGTGTGAGGCTCGAAACCCTTGCCCATTTCTAAGGGTCATTTAACAGTACACCCATGTCTAAGGATTTTTCTTAAAATATAGACTTAAATTTCAGATTAATCCCCGCACCACGGCTCCATGGCTATGATATCCATGCAACCCAATGTGCGATGCAAAAAACATGCATGCGCTGCATGCATGCAATGTACGGTACTGTAAACGGTCGGCCGAGTAGGCCAGATATGTATAGAGTGACGTACCCCGGTGCCCAGTGCAATCGTACTAAGATGTGGAAATACAGGTAGAATCTACTTGTCATGGGGTCCCGGCTACTTGTACTCTCGAACGGAACTAACATAGACATTTCCAGGGCATTTCCCGGGGATTCTTATAGTATTTGTTTTTTTCAGGAATGAACCCATGTTTAAGGATTATTCAGTTGAAAAATAGGACCCTTGGCTAAGGATTTCTTGCAATAGCAAGACCTATGTCTAAGGATTTTTTTTGCAAAAAAACCCTGACCCACTGGAGCGGCACATCCCCGTATGCGATATACAAAGAAAATAAATCTTTGGGCATCCAAGTGGATCATCAGTTACCGATTATCAACACTCACAATTTAAAGGAGCCCCCCCCCCCCACTACCTCCAATCTCACTTTCAAGTAATTCTTGTGCAAAATTGCTGCGTTGATTGGTCGTACTATTAGGAATGTTCTCAGATGTTTATTCATGACCTAAATCATTGAATCATTTTCAAAATAAAAATGCTTTAACACATCTTCTTTTGTTCATTTTTTACTTTGAGAGCAAAGCAATACACAATTTATATCAATAATAATAATAATAGTAATTATTCTTGCTTATGTAACACTTCATAATTACTTAATTGTGAGAAGTCTATAAGCTCTGCACAGTAATGCAGCATAAAAGTAAGGCTTTACCAGCTGTTACTCGCACTGCATTTCAAGGAATAAATTCCTTTATTAAATTCCCATATCATTTCATACATTGTGGTTTCAGCTGGGTTCATGATGTTTCATCTCATACAATAATGTACATGAATTGGATGGTATTCTGACCATTACGTCAAACCCCCGTTTGGAGAAAGACCGCAGTTCAGATTGCAAACTGCTGTTCTATACCCCATTTTGCGTTCGTAAATCCCAAAATCATTTCCAAGCCCAGGGGGCCGTTTCATAAAGCTGTTTGTAAGTTAAGAGCGACTTTAAGAACGACTGGTGATCCTTTCTTGCGCGCTAAATCATCGCCAATGGTGTGTACCATTTACCGCAAGACAGGATCACCAGTCGCTCTTTATTTACGAACAGCTTTATGAAACACCCGCCTGATCAACCCCGCTAGGCCAGGTAATCCCCGCTGTCTCAATTTTACCTCCACAGGCCAGATTATGAGCGTTGAGCCAAGGACGAAATGATAAACAACAGCTGTGCTATTACTTCTCTGCCTGTAGTAGGACCTTCGGAATGAAATTATTGTATTCGATATTTAATCACGTTTTCAAAGGCATATTGTATTCAGAAATCCAATGTTAGTCCATTTTCAATTTCGAACGAAGAAAATCGACCTCGAAATAAGGAAAGTAAGTGAATTAAAATGACGGCATGCTTTTAGGGACCGCACTCGGGCTGTTGTGTTATCTTCGGACCGAGGTAAAAAAACAGGTGTTTTGATACTTAAATTGCTTGCTTGGGGCAGTTATGGTTTGTCGTACTTGGAGAAGAGAATTGATTGAGGGAAACTGGGGTATAGTGTTCTCAAATGGAGGTTTTTCGTCATGACAGCCATGGTTTAGTGAAACCTGGGTTATTAAACTTAGGGGGTGTTGCAAGAAAATATTTGCGATCAACTGCAAATATTCTGTTGCAATTTTACAACTGTTAAGTCAACGTAAGCTGTAGCAAATCAGATTAAACTTCTTGTTTCAAGGAGCAGATTAGCAATCAATCACTAATTTGCAATTAACTACAAGACATATGATTGATTTAGGGACCAAGAATAGACTTGCAATTGATCAAAGTTGTGTAATGGGGGAGAATATGAAAGTACAAAAAATATGATTTTTTTTCAATTAATTAATTGGTACATTTCCATGCCTATGGATGAAGTATTATGAAGTCAGCATGCCACAGAAGTGTGGTTTAAAATTCTAGTTTAGACTAGGGTTTAATTATCTGAATACCGCCAGATAGGTTTCAACACACCCTTGACAAGCAACTTGTAATACCATGAATATCTTGGATAAGGTTACAAAAGCCTGATATTTTTTCATGTTATTTCCATTAATGTAAGCCTTTAATAGCTAAAGACTCAAAAAAAGGGTATGAGTTCTGTTTAATCAGGTCATAAATCTAGTATAACTTTATAAGCTTTAGTTCAGATCCATGGTTAAAACTATTAATAGCGAAATGTGAGACAAATCTTTTACATGTTTTGATATCAAATTTAACAGCACATTTGGTAACCAAATAATTGAAAATTATCTGCCGAAAATAGTTTTCTGCACCATTGAAGCATGGAAAAGGAATGTATTGTGGCATAAGTTAAACCAGAGTTTGGAACCAGGGATATATTGGGATATTTCTCACATAAGGTTACATAAGCTTTAGTGCTGGAAGTACATGTAGGATCCTCTGTTCCTCTGCTTCATCAATATAACAAAAATCGTAATGCCAGCACTTGAGCGGAGAAAAGATCTTTAAAAAGTGTCTTTTGCATTTTAGTTATCCCAAATAAGTATTTTTCTGTATTCGTTCAGAGTTTCTTTAAAGTTTGAATGCACAACCAATAACTTGCCCTGTGACTGAACAGCAGTGACACTGATGGAGAAGATGTAACATCAGCTTTTCCTGAAGAGTTCAAGCATCTTACAGCAGAAGTGATGAAGCGGGAATCCCATCACGTTGAAATAATCCCCCACAATGCCTTTCACCAGCGTTCCTCCTATTGCCTGGATCCCATAGCCTCCTGCCTTGTCCCTGGGAGTGATTACAATGATGATAATAATTATCAGTTCAAGCTGATTTCACTCAAGGGCAATTCAAGATGATTTGATAAATTTGATTCCATTGTTTTCTTCTACAATCATACACATCAGTGGCGGATCCAGGGGGGGGGGGGGGATTTCCATGCAGCCCCTGCCTGTCGTAGTCAATATCTAGGCTATAATTTCAATATGTCCTTCATACACAAGTGTGCCCCTCCTTTTGAGAGTAACAGCAGATATTTTTTATGGAAATATGCCATCCATACACAAGTGAGGAACTTTTTTTTGCTTATCATATTCCCCCCTTTCGAAAATCCTGGATCCGCCCATGATATACATGTACTACCACTACTACTACTATTACTAAACTACTATTAATTTTTCACTTTGTCAAATGGAAATTTTGTTCGGAAACAGTTCATCTAGCCATACAGACTATTAGACAAAAGAGGCCAAATAGCAATTAGACCAAATGGTTGGTAGGTGAATTAGGTGTAGAGTAGATGAACTATAAAGATTAGACCATGTGGGATAAGACCGATTGAAAAATGGACAAAGTGGGTAGACCAATCAACAATTTACCAAACTTGGTGACACAACATATGCTCCTGCGACATTTGCTCCGGTCTAAATATCTCAGAGGGTAGAGAGTTAGAGTTAGGATTGTAAGAGAGTTTCTGGTTCAGAATAATGTCAAGACAAGGATTAGGGTTTATTTAGTTTTGGAGGTTAGATTTTATGTTGGGCTTAATGCGCAGATTTTCCATCTGAGCAATTGTCGCCAGAGCAAATGCCATGGAACCACCAAACTTACATTGGTTCTCCTGTTGCCACGTATCCTCTGACAATTTCTGGTGTAAGCTCAGCAAACATGACTTCAGTTGTCTCAAAGAATTGGACTGTTGTCAATTCCCCATCACCTGGAAAATCAAAATGGTACATATAACATCTTGCTACCAGGGCATAAATACAATGTTAACTTGTGATTCGACTACTGGAATAAATTATACATTCATACAGGGGCTAGGGGTAATTTTGCCCCGGAAAATCCCCCTTCAGTGCAATGTAAATTTTATCCAATCTTGCAGATTTAGGCAATAATTCGTGAAAGGTACATGTAGGCCGTGAAAATATAAAATTAATCTTTTCCTGATTTTGATCATGTATGGGATAGATAGGGTAGAATCTAGAATCTAAAATCATTTCATCTTCACTTTTGTCTGTTTCATTTTTAGGGTGTGTTGCAGATGTTTTTTAAGAATAAAACATGTGATTTACATTATAGAACAAATCAAGGAAAATATGTAGAATCTCACAATCAATCAAATCAGAGAGTAATTCAAACTATGAAATGGGAACTAATTTTCTTTGATGTTTAACCCTAAACTGACCGGGGGGGGGGGGGGGGTTGAATCAACCCCCCCTCAACATTTTCTGCGATCATTTCGCAGCGCGAAATTTTTTTACCGCGCCACTCACAGAGTTTATATTTTCAAGTCTCGCGCATCTTTTGAGACCAAATTTGCGACGCCCGGGTACGCGGTTCCGAAATTACTTAACATTTCGTAAGTGCATGTCAGACCAAAAACTGTTCCAAAACGTGATTTTGTGTACAAAGTCAATGCAAATTGAGTTTTCTCATCTTATTCATAAAGATATGATTATTTTTGCTTTAAACAGCTGAAATCAATTGATTTTAGCATAATTATGCTTCAAAAAGGTTGTGCAATAAATCTGGTGAAAAAAACAAAGAAAAACAAAAGGTTGAAAAACAAAGAAATACATAAGAAATTCATAAAACAATAAAATACATAAGAAATTGATTTCCAAACCGAAGTTTTTTTCAATTGCGATTGTTAAGAATGCTACAATGAATATTTTTACCAAAAATTAGCATTCTAGGAGCTTTATTTAGTGAATTAGAGCAAAAAGTATGATTTATGCATATATTAGCATAATTAATTCATATAAAATAAAATCTCATTATTTTTGAAAATTTTACCATACGGCCTTGTAGATTACATCGCACACTACCAGCGTGCTAATTTTTGCAGCGCTCGCGCAATCGGTGGCCGAGATCTCAGGGGGGGGTTGAATCAACCCCCCCCCCCCCCCCCCCCCCGGCCACAGAACAGCCAAAAAAGCCGGCCTAGTTAGGGTTAAGGGAAAAAGGAAATAAATAGAGCAAGAGTAAAGAGTAAATTAACAGGAATTCATACAAAGAGGAAAGGTAAACTTCTATAAAGAAGAGAGAAAAAAAAAACATGATAAAGACGAAAAATAAAAAAAGAAGAGGATTTAAGGGGAGAAGATTAGGAGAATAGGGAGAAAGATGGAGAAGAAGAGGAAGAAGAAGGAAGGAGAGTGACAGGAGGAGGAATAGGAGGAGAAGAAAGAAATAAGCATAAAGAATGGAGGGGAAGACAAGGTGAGTAGGAAGAAGACAAAGAGGAAGGAAAATTACAATGAGAGGAGGAAGAGGCAAGGAGAAAGAAGGAACTAAAAAACCGAAGACATTGTGTTTCTTGACCTACACTGTTTTATCAGTATCATGCCCGTATGAACTTTGTGCGTTGATCCACTCAGCTCCGTAAGCATTTCGATGGCACCCTTTTCACTTGGAGGCTTTTCAAGGATCTTATTTCCAAGAGCCTATAAATAAATCAAATATTGATGAAATATTGTTTATACAAATAATCACTATATGTATTCAAAATCTAAGGACAAGGGTAAGTATTTTTCATGAAGCAACTTTTTCTGTAAAAAAAAAAAATCAGTATTCTAATTTCATCCCATTTATTCGGGACATTCAATATCAGAGAGCACATCATATGATTTCTGCAAAATTGAAAATATTATAGAATACCAAGACATCCCCTGTAGATGGGGCAGATATAAAATACAGCCCATTTGCTTGGAGACCTAAAGTACCAAGATGAGTCGACCAGAAGCTTTAGTCTCTGTACATTGGTTGTTCTGCTAAACTATGTTGGCTCCACTCACCAATACATGAATGGGGATGATAGTAAAATGTCAGAAATTGTTAAAATAAATCCACAGAAACGATGGTTATTCCTGTCTAAAATATAAGGAAATTGTTAATCAAATAAATTGAAATTCAACATGAAGGCCTAATGAAGATTTATTACTACATTTTTGGATAAGCAAATAACAATATCTATCACTCCTTCATTTTATTATACATTGAAACTTGCATATCATGACCTCTCAAGGGAGAAAATTAAAATGGTCTTTTTGAGCATGCAGGTGGTCCTTAAAGGAGAAATCCACCCCAACAAAAAGTTTATTTGAATAAAAAGAGAAAAATCCAACAAGCATAACACTGAAAATTTCATCAAAATCGGGTGTAAAGTTTCGCTTAATTTCACAAAACAGTTATATGCACATCCTGGTCAGTATGCAAATGAGGAGACTGATGAATACCATTTCTTTTGTATTTTATTATATGAAATATTCTAATTTTCTCCTCATTGTCAAGTGAAACAACGATTAATTCCTCCCTAAACATGTGGAATGAGCATTGTTTAATACTTAATGGTTTAGTCAAGTTGGTCCTTATTGTCAAATATGTAAAAAAAATGAAATATTGTATAATTCAAACAATAAAAAACAAAAGAAATAGTGAGTGATGGAAATCATCGACTCACTCATTTGTATGTCACTGAGTTGTGCATATCACCGTTTTTTGAAAAATAAGCGAAATTTTAAAATTTAATAACTTTCTCAATTTACATTCGATTTTGATGAAATTTTCATGCTCGTTTGATTTTTTTCTACTTATTCAATCGATATTTTTCTTGGGTGGACTTGACCTTTAAGGACAGGGTCCTGTGAATTCTAATGCATGTTTCCATGGGGGAACATAATTCAAGGCAAACCAAACCAAAAGAGCGACTTTAAGAACGACTGGTGAACCTTTCTTATGCACTAAATAATCGCCAATGAACATTTAATGGTAAATATTATCTACTACAAAAAAAGGATCACCAGTCATTTTTGGAGTCATTCTTAACTTACGAACAGCTTTATGAAACAAACACCCGGGCTCCGTAAACCAAAGATTAGCGATCAATCGCTAAACGGACTGGCCAATAAAGATTAACGTTACACACGCATTTGGCTTAAAATACTGACCAGGAACCAATTAGTGCTGTTCTTTCATATTTGCAATTCATCGCAAACCTTTGTGTTACGGAAACCTGGGGGGTGTTTCATCAACATTTTCATCCGACAAGTTGTCAGATCTGACATCTCTCTCTGATGTTGATTGGCTGCAGAGATACTGTTACTATGGTAACTGTCGGATAAAATGGGACTTGTCGGATAAAAGCTTTTGGAAACACCAACCAGGTTGAGCTTTTCTTTGCGGGTTAAACTGAGTTATTAATTAAGTAATTAGCAAATTGTAATATTGACTTACCACCACTGTGTCAGCACCAATAATCAAGTCTGGCATTGAAGGCTGAAAATATTTCAAATAAAAAAAATTCAGTATATCTATTTGGATGAAAAGACAATGTACTTGAAAATGAAATATAGAGCTTGTCATAATTACTATTATAATTATAATATTTATATTAAGAATAATAATGACTACTAGTACTCAACGTTCTCGCCAGGTTCATTCTGACGCTTGGCGGCGCGAAGCGACGAAGCCGCGCAGCGGCCTCGGTGCGTGCGAAGCACGCACGGGGGGAGGGTTGCGGGAGGGGGGTGTCCCCCCTCCCGCGCGGAGCGCGGTAGCTATCGAAAATATCAATATCGACGAGCTTAGATTGCTGCTAAATGCACCACATTTTATGTCTATTTAATGCTTCTCCGGCCACACAGCCGTAACGGTTGCGCGAATTGCGATTGAAACAGAAAGGCAAGTACTGATGAAAAAGGTCAAAAGAAAAGATTCAAATTCAATCTCATTTTATACTTACAGTTTATAGATTGATTCACATCGATGATATCGATAATGTACTCCTTACTTTCCAATGTCTAGATCGCTACGTCCTTAGAAAGTGCGATTCATTTTGTGAATGCGTATCAATGACCGACTACATCTACGGACCGCATGCGCGCCGCGCCGCGCCACGCCCTTACTAAATCCAAAGATTGTTCCGACTTTGTTTGGAAGCCTCGGAAGAAAACTTCCGAGGCTTCCAAATAATGGCCATGGGCATCGGTATTCATGAGACGATATAATTTGCATGTTTTTTTTGTTTCCAGATACTCACTGAAACTATAACTCTCATAATTAAGACTTCTGTTGATGATGTTTATACTAATAATATCCAATCAAGATTCGTTTGTCACTGTCAATTATCGCTATGTTTATTTGTATTGTTCTATACTCACCTATAAAATAATGAATGTGTCCATCACGAGCGGGAGAAATATTTTTAGTCATTCATCATACTTTAATATTACGATTTTGTTCTTATTATAATTAATTGCGATTTAAAATGTTTTGAAAGTAAAGCTTAATTGACAGGAAAGCAGATTTATACTCACTGTCAATTATTGCTATGTTCATTTGTATTGTTCTATATACTCGCCTATAAAATAATGAATGTGTCCATCACGAGCGGGAGAAATATTTTTAGTCATTCATCATACTTTAATATTACGATTTTGTTCTTATTATAATTAATTGCGATTTAAAATTTTTGAAAGTAAAGCTTAATTGACAGGAAAGCAGATTTGTATTTTTAAATAATGCACTATGTAGGCCTACAAATACAGCGTGTGTGAAAGAGAGGAAGAGGGGGGGGGGGAGGGTTGTAGCTAGGATGGTCGAAGGGGGAGAGCGAAAGGGGAGGGGTCGTGGCGTGGACAATGACAAGGGGATGTTGAGATCGTACGTGTGTGTGGGATTGGTGAAGAAGTCAATATTCGAAGCGAATGCATATTTATAGACATGTCTATACTAATACTGATGATGACGGCTGAATAATCTTTCTTTACATGTATATTTTGGCGATTTAAAAATTTAAAAATATTTTCTTGCACCATGAGTGGGAAGATCGAGGTTCGTGATTCAATAAATTGCATCAGTTTTTAAGTTACAGAAATTCACGAACAGATTATTAAAATTGAAAAGAAAACGAGTCACAAAGATCTTAATTTTATAGCCCCCGTCCAGCGTAAACAACATGAAGAATATTTGAGGTCACGAAACCAGCTGATTCGCATTCATACAACAGGTTAACAGGTCACGCACATGGTACACATTCCAAGGGCGGGAATTCGGGGAAACCCGTTTTCAAGCACAATGATTGACTCAACCCAGAAAGTGAATACTAATTAGATCACGTGCCATCGGCTTTGGGGCGTCTCGTTCACATTCCAACTCATTTCATAAATATAATCCACTCGCAGTAATTAGGTTAACGACGTTGTAAAGATAACTCTATATAAAACACAATTCCGATATAAAACATATATAAAGACATAAGTGAAATTGAAAAATTCATCGAGCGATATTTAAATTATACTAGCGACTCATGTGGGCGTGGACAAACGAAATACATACCCTCTAAAACGTTCACACATATCAACTTCAATAATTCGTACTTGAATTAATGCAGGGGCCGCGGAAAGGTCTTGAAAGTGGGGGGGGGGGGGGGCTGACCAGCGTGCAAAAAACGCAATCAGGTGGTCCATTTTATGATTTTGTACACGGTTTTGGAAAAAAAAGTGGGGGAGCTGAAGCCCACCCAGCCCCCCCCCCTGTTTCCGCGGCTCTGAAATGAATATCTGTGAATGAATTGTCCATTCCACTTTGTTGAATGTGTACTTCTATTGAAATCTATTGAATCACGTACCCCTCCCGACCAAGTCCAAGGGTTGATTTTCCACTCGCCATAAAGATTATGCAGCCACAATCACAGTAGACACATCCATAAAATAATATTAATTTAATTCGCTCCGAACATTGACTTCTTTTCGCCAATCCCCTCCCCCACAAAGTCACAAACATCCCATCATTTTCATTTACATTGCCCACGACCACCTCCCATTATTCTCTTTCTCCTTTACACAAATTAATTTCAAATAATATTTTATTTAAATCGTAGTTGTTACGCAATTGTACAACAAATTCATGAAGCATTCACTGTAATGACTAAAAACATTTCTCAGGACGGTGACAGGTGCGTTCATTATTTAATTGGCAGGCAAAGAGTAATAAAAGAACAATACAAATGAAAATACACTGTACGTATGCCTCATATTAAAAAATGAGTCGTAATATGATAAAAAGCGTGAATACAATTAATAAAGATTATTACTTATGAAAATTATAACAGATTCAATGAATATCTGAAAAAAAAAACATAAAACATTCAAATCGGTTTTGGATCCCATCTAATTTTGGAAGACTCGGATCCCCGCGGATCAAGGATTTTGATGCCATGTGCGATTTGTATTCTGTATGTGGCCGTGGCGAGCGCGAGTGCAGTGACACAGAACTTGGTAGACACACCGTCGCGAAATTAATCAACACTTTCAAAAGATCTATGTAGAGATCAAGACTTTGGAAATTATGGAGTAAAATTGGAATATAAATGTGAATAATCATTTTGCTGTAAGTAAATGAGTTGGACATTATATCAATCCATTCCTGTGGCTTTGTCATTATTAACGTGATCTTTTAATAATTTTCTCAATTCGCTCTACGGCAGTGTCATCAGAAATGCATTCAATGAATTCATGTAGATGTAGCTATAATAAGGCTGGGGCCTGGGACGAGATGAAACTAAATTTCGATCGAATTTTTATATTATTTTTGACACACTTTACTTTTGACAAAATAAGTGACAATATCAACTGAAATTCGTAACATCTAAATTACATTGCCCAACCCAGTAACCCACGGTACCCCTCTCTTCTCACTTTATTTATGAGCGTATTTTACTACCATTTTAAAGACGTAAATAATGAGAGCAATGCGATACGCAAATGCGAGGTAAACACCTTCGCACTTATTTTTAGAGAGTTACATTTAGAGAGTTAAATTGGGCTTCGAGTCGAGGTCGTATCGTATACAGCATAGTAGCGAAGCAAAGAAATCCCGGGAAGAAATCGTGGAAGAAATAATCGACAAGTTTATTTTAGGATCTGAAAAGCAGATTGTTTTTCTTTTGAATATATTATTCAGTTTTTTTGTGTGGATCTAGGCCTGTTTTACAGTTGTCGGCCACGGTTGTCGGGGAAGTTCACGGTTGGCGGATTTGCCCTGAAAATTTTCAGGGTTGTCGGCGCCCGCCAACCGTGACGCGTGGTAGCGAGAACTACTACTACTACTACTACTACTACTACTACTACTACTACTACTACTACTACTTCTACTCTTACTACTACTATTACTACTACTACTACTACTACTACTACTACTACTACTACTACTACTACTACTACTACTGTCTACTACTAATACTAACAACAATAATAACAATAACAACAATAATGAATAATGATAATAATAATAATAAAGCAATATTGACTGGCCTCGGGGCGATACGACATATATCGCCCAAACTAGATTTATATCGCCCGAGTCGTAGACGAGGGTGATATCAATTTTGTGAGGGCGATATATGTCCTTTCGCCCCCAGGCCAGTCAATATTGCTATTATTAACCAAATCAGACATATGATCTAGAGCAAAAGTCGTTAAAATTTAGATATTTTAAATTTTTAGAATGAGAATCTAGTTTATCATGTTGAGCAGACTGGGCCTCTGAACTTTACCATTGTGACGTAATTGAAATGACGCGTCCCTGGCCTAGGGACGCAGTATCCAGCGTTGTCTTAACTTGATTACCATTATGACGTATAGCACTGCGCGGTTCAAGGACGCGTGCAAAAACGCGTAGAATACCCGGATATAAGCGCTGCCTTTTATTGCCCGCTACATTTCCACGCATTTTCTCATTGACTTTCCTGAGCGGGCAATAAATTGGGCTTGTGGATAAACAATTGGAATTTTATTGACCGGCCATTTGATCCCAGTCTTAAGCAGGCAACAATGTTTCAAAGTTGCCCTGCTCAGATGTCTGATACGGTTAATAATAAATGTTATCATCATTAATATTATTTACTATAATTTTTATCATTATTTAGTATTCTATATTCCTACAATACCAAATAAATATACTTACCCCTTTTAACCTTTCAGCAACCTCCAGAGCCTTCCCTTTTGCAGTCTCCTGAACATATTCTTCAGGGGTATACAAACTTTTATCAAGGTTTTCTTCAAATGTCGATGGAATAACTTCAAAGTTCAAACCCTGCAAAGAAAAAAATATACATTAATGAAAAAATACACACATCCTGTTACACACGTATGCAAAGTGCGTATAATGTATATGGGGATACGGATTTACAACACCAGCTGTGCCATGATTTGTGTAGCTTACCAAATCTTTAAAAATCTTACTAGTGGGGGATCTACCCATTTTCACAATGATGTGAAATTTCCAGTACGACAATACACCAGACGGTGGACTGTACTGTTTCCAGAAGAAAAAGAAGATGTTCTGAAACATAATAGTAATTTTATTCAATATAGTCTAGGCCTTAATGCATTCAGATGGTCTTGCCTCTTTAGTATTGGTAAATTAACTTTAGCTCTCAAGAAGGCCTAGCCCCACTGCCCTGCCGGCTGCCCCTGGGGACATTGCCACTTCAGTGGCGATGTCCTGGGTGAAACCACTCGAAGTTTTAAGGACCACTTATATGTCCCGGCTTGATTCGTGACTCACGAATCGTGAGTATATGTAGATTTCTTTTATTATATTTTTAAACAAATTAAGTAGGTCGTTGTTTGAACTTTAATTCCAACACCTTTCTTTTCTTTCATCTGGTTAGGAATATGTGCTATGTGCAGCCCGAACACAGCATAGATGCAAGAGAAGGCCCATCATTTCTTCAAAACACACAAAAAATAATTCAATTTCTAACTTTTTAATTTAGGTAAGGCTGCAATCTGGGCAGGCTACCACTTCCCAATTCACCCCCCCATGCATGGATATGGAATCACCTAAGTCAAGAGCAAGAGTATACTAACCTCGCAGTACGTGTGACCATAATAGCTCTATGGACGGTGTGACTGTGAGTGAGTCAAGAGAGAGAGAGCATGCCATACACTCTTTACTTTTAATATTCTTTAACTTTTAAGTTTTAGTCTCACTCTTGACTTGACTTACTTATTTAGTAACGTTTTGGTTAGGCCTAGCCTAGCGTTTACTGCTGCAGCCCGAAGACGTGTCAAGGTCCCCGGGGCCGGGGCAAGCATAACATTAATCCCGGGGGGGGGGGGGGGGGCACTTCCATTCACGAGTGGATACCATGCGCAACTATGAGCTCTCAAAAAGCACCCTAAACACGTATTTTCCATATTCTGAAAATGCGCCCCTAAACAAGTATTGGCGTGTTAAACCCTACCCTTAACAAACTTGTATTGGAAACAAAACGATACTATTGGCAAGTATTCCCTGAATTGAACCCCTAAACAAGTACAGCGATATTTCAATGTTATGTCACGTACGGACGTCGGTTTTACCTTTATACCTACACCATTGGGTTTAGTAATTTTAGTACAGCCCCACTCGCGCAAATCATACTCTTAACACGTAGTGTTGACTCCTGGGGCAAAAAATACATCCTTTATAAAACACTTTAGTCTCGATTTGCAAATTTGACCCTGGCCTAAGCACGTAACTTTCCTAGCGAAATAGATACTAGGCCTAGGCCCTACCCTTTTTTCATTATTTTAGTGTTTTTGACACCCTTATACGTTACTTGCCCTATCTTGAAAAAGACATCCGTTTTACATGTTTTTTTGGTCGCGCATGGTATCCACTTGTCAATGTAAGTAAGTGGCCCCCCCCCCCCCCCCCCGGGACGTTAATCTAAATTTTACTCACAATACGGGCAAGAATATCTTTTCGTCTTGGACTGCCTGAAGCCAAAACAATTCTCTTCCCTCCTAAGTTTGATAAAATTGGTTGCAACATATTAGCACGGCAGCAGTTTACACTTATTTCCTTCAGGCGAAGTCAGGATGTTCAAGTCCCAGTCCTTCATTAATCAATTGGATTGCGTCTGCACGTCATGTGCCCGCACTGCACTGCATGATAATTAAAGGTTTTCTTTTTTCTTTAGTATATTGAATGATACCATATTTTGTTTGTCCGTCGCGGTAGGCACTTTTGATGACAAAGTACAGCGAGGGGCGATGAAATGTCCAGCTCCTACGTCACTATCAATCCGACGGTTCGCCGATGAATATTCATTAGATCGTGGTCTTGTGCATGTGTGTGTACACAATACCGAGTGTAAAAAACCAGAGAGTTTTCAAATGTTGTGTGTGTATAAAACAACGTAGGAGTTTATAGTGTAGAAAAGAAAAGTGTTTGATGAAGTTTTTACAAAAGAGGAAATAATACAAATATATATGGAGGACAATGTAAGATGAGGTGAGGAAAGTGTACGGTGATGGTTTTATCAAAAACATATATAATGATAAAATATACGTAGAGGACAGTCACAGTGTAAGATGAGCTGAGGCAAGTGTGCAGTGAGGTTTTTTCAAAAGAGGAGATATATGGAGGACAATGTAAGATGAGATGAGGCAAGTGTGCAGGGGGGTTTTTTCAAAAGAGGAGCTATAGCTAGTACAAGAGTTAGTATGGAGGACAATGTAAGATGAGATGAGGCAAGTGTGCATGCAGTGAGGTTTTTTCAAAAGAGGAGATAATACAAACATATATGGAGGACAATGTAAGATGAGGTGAGGAAAGTGTACGGTGAGGTTTTTTCAAAAGAGGAGATATAGTACAGATATATATGGAGGACAATGTAAGATGAGATGAGGCAAGTGTGCACTTGAGGTTTTTTCAAAAGAGGAGATAGTACAGATATATATGGAGGACAATGTAAGATGAGATGAGGCAAGTGTACGGTGAGGTTTTATCAAAAATTGTATAATGATAGAATATATGTAGAGGACAATGTAAGATGAGCTGAGGCAAGTGTGAGTAGTATATATAGGTACCCGTTCGCACCACGGTGGAGCAGGTGGAGCAAGGTTGCTCCACAATGACGTCATACCTAACTACGGATATGACATCATCATGACTATGCATGATGTAATTGTGACGTCATACCTAAAAACGAATATGACATCATCATGACTATGCAAAATGTCATTGTGACGTAAAAGCTGTATACAGATGTGACATCGTCATGGCAATGTATGAAGTCATTTCCTGTGTCAATTTGATAGGTGACAATGAGGAGGGGGAAATGGGTATTTCCCTCATGCATAGAGCGATGCGCGCATAATCATTCGAGCGTGACGATAGGCATATTGCACAACTTTTGAAAATATTACATGGACTCTTTTTTGGACGTTCACACAGTATTATCCACAAGCACAGTCGATAAATATTATTGGGTATTCCCTCAAGCATGTCGTCAATGCCCACTCGATCATTCTTGTGTAGCGATATTGCATAAGTTTGAATATTACATGGTAGGGTAATGTGTGACATCGAATTTTCTAAACAGATAACGTTGTATACGAACATAGTTGATTTTGAGCATTAAATCTCGACTTTTTATACTTTCAATGAAGTAGGGGAAGTGATATGATTTTCCACGCTCATGAAGCCGATGCATGCTTGATCATTCGTGCATAACACGGTATTGCATGTACAAAATCAATTCGACGTTGCACCATCCAAGAATGCATTGCGTAATCTGAGAAGTAATGACGTTATAAATCCTTAGTAAAATCCCAAATATTGCGAATCATCAGTATTGTCATAAATTCCTACATGAGGTCTGTATAACTCTTTAAACCATTGGTAGTAATAAAATATGTACTCCAATATCAAAGTCATTGGTTGTTCCTTGATTTTAAAACAGATTAAACTTTGTCAATTCTATCAATATGATTCAAAGAAGTTCGAATCCTTTTACGGATCTTGGGATTCGTTTAGTGGATTTACGGATTCGTTTACGGATCTACGGATTCGTTTAGCGGATTTATACGGAATCGTTGAACGGAATTACGGATTCGTTTAACGGATCTACGGATTCCATTACGGATCTACGGATTCGTTTATGGATGTTGACATCATGTATAAAGATACGATTGATAACACTTTGCTTCAATTCTGACCTAAACAGCATCGAGTCAACATGAACGCTCTTGATATGTCCAACCGGCGTTACGCATGTTCCCAATGCAATAGGACCTATAGTCGGAAGTTTGATATGCAGAGGCATGAACAAAAAGCTCACCCTGATACAGAAGATGAAGGCAAAATTGAATCTTCCTACGCTGAAGAAGGTACAAGTGAGGATGATTACTCCGAACCACCCTCTCAAACGGAGGGAGTTGAAGAATCTAGTGATTCAGAAAACGATGGAGAGGATGAATCGTCAATGTCAGAGACAGATAACATGGATGAAATTGAAGACAACCTTGCTTACCAAGTATGGTTGGAGCAGGCCATGACAGCCACCAAGGACCTGAGAGACGAAAAATATCAGAAATATATTTCAGAGGGAATGGAAGAAGAAGACGCTAAAGAAAAAGCGCACGTGAAATTACTGTGGGCCGTCAAACGCATCTTTTTCGATCTTTACTCCAAGTTCTTGCAGCAAAACATTAGCCTAGGAGAAGCTGACGTCAATCACGAGATCGTTTCTGATCTCAAGGAAAGACTAGAAAATGGCATGGAATTCCAGAAAGCCGTACAAAGAGTCTTAGCCAGGCATGGTCCACAATTTGATGGTTTATTCCAGTTCCAAGATGGAGGTGACGATGACGACGATGATGAAGAAACAGAGAGTGAGGATGGAGTCTACAACTAAAGGCACAACACCACCTTGTCAACAAAAATAATCAAAGAACTTGAAAACGCCGTCAACAAAAATGACAGATTGAACTCTATTATTTCTATCGTCAATATTCATACCAGCCATAGGCCTATACATGGATTGTGTTACAGCGAAGATATAACAGTTAACAATTATTTTGTCTACACAATACGTACTTCGATTACTTTTACCTTTGTATCAAAATCTTCTTTGTGTATATGTCTGGACTTAAAATGGAATAAAAATGAATAATAATAACATATACATGTAATTGTACAGTGTTCTATGTTATCACCATGTGCGTGAATGGAGTTGACCTGAAGCTAGTGCCATCTATGTAATACAATTTGTGTGAGTCAGAAAGCCAATAAAGAGAGACGTGTATGCGGGTCAAAATGAAAACTATGGAAGTATGAAAGAACTGATTGGAGCGGAGATGCAAAGATTAGTTTCTAACATTCCTCGCTTTGTTCGAAAAATCAAAAGTTTTTTCGACCAAGACATCGTTAAGTAGTTTGCTTTCTCGTTGCGTAGCGATTTTCTATCGACGCCATCCCTGGAACACAATCCTTCTCAAACCTGTCCAGCGTGTCTTTGTGATCTCCCCAAATTAATTCCTTTGCAACTCCTTGATTTTCCATCGCTTCCATCGATTTTTCCTCTTAATTTTGGATCTTCCCCCATACTCTTCTCCCTCTATCATCTATATTATAATAGATGAAAGAAAACGAACCATTCAAGATGTCATGGTCGAAAACAACCTTTGATTTTCTAACAAAGCGAGGAATGCATGAACTAATCTTTGTATCTTCACTCCAATCGGTTATTTTGGTTAACGGTAGAAAGCAAACTACTTAACGATGTCTTGGTCGAAAAAACTTTTGATTTTTCGAACAAAGCGAGGAATGTTAGAAACTAATCTTTGCATCTCCGCTCCAATCAGTTCTTTCATACTTCCATAGTTTTCATTTTGACCCGCATACACGTCTCTCTTTATTGGCTTTCTGACTCACACAAATTGTATTACATAGATGGCACTAGCTTCAGGTCAACTCCATTCACGCACATGGTGATAACATAGAACACTGTACAATTACATGTATATGTTATTATTATTCATTTTTATTCCATTTTAAGTCCAGACATATACACAAAGAAGATTTTGATACAAAGGTAAAAGTAATCGAAGTACGTATTGTGTAGACAAAATAATTGTTAACTGTTATATCTTCGCTGTAACACAATCCATGTATAGGCCTATGGCTGGTATGAATATTGACGATAGAAATAATAGAGTTCAATCTGTCATTTTTGTTGACGGCGTTTTCAAGTTCTTTGATTATTTTTGTTGACAAGGTGGTGTTGTGCCTTTAGTTGTAGACTCCATCCTCACTCTCTGTTTCTTCATCATCGTCGTCATCGTCACCTCCATCTTGGAACTGGAATAAACCATCAAATTGTGGACCATGCCTGGCTAAGACTCTTTGTACGGCTTTCTGGAATTCCATGCCATTTTCTAGTCTTTCCTTGAGATCAGAAACGATCTCGTGATTGACGTCAGCTTCTCCTAGGCTAATGTTTTGCTGCAAGAACTTGGAGTAAAGATCGAAAAAGATGCGTTTGACGGCCCACAGTAATTTCACGTGCGCTTTTTCTTTAGCGTCTTCTTCTTCCATTCCCTCTGAAATATATTTCTGATATTTTTCGTCTCTCAGGTCCTTGGTGGCTGTCATGGCCTGCTCCAACCATACTTGGTAAGCAAGGTTGTCTTCAATTTCATCCATGTTATCTGTCTCTGACATTGACGATTCATCCTCTCCATCGTTTTCTGAATCACTAGATTCTTCAACTCCCTCCGTTTGAGAGGGTGGTTCGGAGTAATCATCCTCACTTGTACCTTCTTCAGCGTAGGAAGATTCAATTTTGCCTTCATCTTCTGTATCAGGGTGAGCTTTTTGTTCATGCCTCTGCATATCAAACTTCCGACTATAGGTCCTATTGCATTGGGAACATGCGTAACGCCGGTTGGACATATCAAGAGCGTTCATGTTGACTCGATGCTGTTTAGGTCAGAATTGAAGCAAAGTGTTATCAATCGTATCTTTATACATGATGTCAACATCCATAAACGAATCCGTAGATCCGTAATGGAATCCGTAGATCCGTTAAACGAATCCGTAATTCCGTTCAACGATTCCGTATAAATCCGCTAAACGAATCCGTAGATCCGTAAACGAATCCGTAAATCCACTAAACGAATCCCAAGATCCGTAAAAGGATTCGAACTTCTTTGAATCATATTGATAGAATTGACAAAGTTTAATCTGTTTTAAATCAAGGAACAACCAATGACTTTGATATTGGAGTACATATTTTATTACTACCAATGGTTTAAAGAGTTATACAGACCTCATGTAGGAATTTATGACAATACTGATGATTCGCAATATTTGGGATTTTACTAAGGATTTATAACGTCATTACTTCTCAGATTACGCAATGCATTCTTGGATGGTGCAACGTCGAATTGATTTTGTACATGCAATACCGTGTTATGCACGAATGATCAAGCATGCATCGGCTTCATGAGCGTGGAAAATCATATCACTTCCCCTACTTCATTGAAAGTATAAAAAGTCGAGATTTAATGCTCAAAATCAACTATGTTCGTATACAACGTTATCTGTTTAGAAAATTCGATGTCACACATTACCCTACCATGTAATATTCAAACTTATGCAATATCGCTACACAAGAATGATCGAGTGGGCATTGACGACATGCTTGAGGGAATACCCAATAATATTTATCGACTGTGCTTGTGGATAATACTGTGTGAACGTACAAAAAAGAGTCCATGTAATATTTTCAAAAGTTGTGCAATATGCCTATCGTCACGCTCGAATGATTATGCGCGCATCGCTCTATGCATGAGGGAAATACCCATTTCCCCCTCCTCATTGTCACCTATCAAATTGACACAGGAAATGACTTCATACATTGCCATGACGATGTCACATCTGTATACAGCTTTTACGTCACAATGACATTTTGCATAGTCATGATGATGTCATATTCGTTTTTAGGTATGACGTCACAATTACATCATGCATAGTCATGATGATGTCATATCCGTAGTTAGGTATGACGTCATTGTGGAGCAACCTTGCTCCACCTGCTCCACCGTGGTGCGAACGGGTACCTATATATACTACTAGTGTGCAGTGAGGTTTTTTCAAAAGAGGAGATATATGGAGGACAATGTAAGATGAGATGAGGCAAGTGTAATGCAGTGAGGTTTTTTCAAAAGAGGAGATATAGTACAAGTATTGAGGACAATGTAAGATGAGATGAGGCAAGTGTACAGTGAGGTTTTTTCGAAAGAGGAGACAATACAAACATATATGGAGGACAATGTAAGATGAGGTGAGGAAAGTGTACGGTGAGGTTTTTTCAAAAGAGGAGATAGTACAGATATATATGGAGGACAATGTAAGATGAGATGAGGCAAGTGTACGGTGAGGTTTTTTTCAAAAGAGGAGATAGTACAGATATATATGGAGGACAATGTAAGATGAGATGAGGCAAGTGTGCAGGGAGGTTTTTTTTCAAAAGAGGAGATAGCTAGTACAAGAGTTAGTATGGAGGACAATGTAAGATGAGATGAGGCAAGTGTGCAGTGAGGTTTTTTTCAAAAGAGGAGATATAGTACAAATGTATGTGGAGGACCATGTAAGATGAGATGAGGCAAGTGTACGGTGAGGTTTTTTCAAAAGAGGAGATAGTACAGATATATATGGAGGACAATGTAAGATGAGATGAGGCAAGTGTACGGTGAGGTTTTATCAAAAATTGTATAATGATAGAATATATGTAGAGGACAATGTAAGATGAGCTGAGGCAAGTGTGCAGTGAGGTTTTTTCAAAAGAGGAGATATATGGAGGACAATGTAAGATGAGATGAGGCAAGTGTACAGTGAGGTTTTTTCAAAAGAGGAGATAATACAAGTATTGAGGACAATGTAAGATGAGATGAGGCAAGTGTACAGTGAGGTTTTTTCGAAAGAGGAGATAATACAAACATATATGGAGGACAATGTAAGATGAGGTGAGGAAAGTGTACGGTGAGGTTTTTTCAAAAGAGGAGATAGTACAGATATATATGGAGGACAATGTAAGATGAGATGAGGCAAGTGTACAGTGACGTTTTTTTCAAAAGAGGAGATAGTACAAGTATGGAGGACAATGTAAGATGAGGTGAGGCAAGTGTGCAGTGAGGTTTTTTCAAAAGAGGAGATATATGGAGGACAATGTAAAATGAGATGAGGCAAGTGTGCAGTGAAGTTTTTTCAAAAGAGGAGATAGTACAGATATATATGGAAGACAATGTAAGATGAGATGAGGCAAACTTAACAATAGTTTGACTGATCAACTTAAGACTTGATGATGTTTGGATATTTGAGTAGAGTTGATCTGATCAGATTTTTGTGTTAAAGGTCAATAACTCCTAAAACGCATTGAAATACAGGGGCCGCGGAACCGGGGGGCTGCCCCCCCACTTTTTTCCAAAACTGTGTACAAAAACGCAAAAATGACCATATAATTGTGATTTTTTGCATGGTCAGCACCCCCTCCCCCTTTTGCTCAGCCCCCAAACTTTGAAAACCCTTCCGCGGCCCCTGAAATATATATAAAGCTAATATCTATGCTTATGACTGGTGATCTCATTGGATGTTGAGATCAGGTTAAAAGTCATGCTATAACAGTCAGTAGGCAAGTCCTCAAAAAGTAGCTTCTTTTATACAAGTTATCATAGTCATGATGAGAGAGGTTTTGCATATTTAATGAACTTGATGCAGACCAAAACACCCAGGCTCTTTTAATTTGTTCATCGTTGCTCTAAAAATGTAATGTTATCCTGTCGGTCAAAACACTTAATTTCGTGCTACTATTTTTTTTATCTTGTCTTTTTTTTATGGGAAAAGTGTAATCCGATGGTGCCACATATAAAAGTGACAGTGTGAGAAAGGACAGAAATTCAGCTTTGTGGTGATGTAGATATCAAAGTGGCTTAAAGGAAGAAAATTAATTTTTGAGGCACTTTTTCAGGCCAGAAATTCAATTATCAAAAGAAAATTATAAAAAAATATATAGATGACCAATATTAAAGAGAAACATTTACTCTGTCCAAATGTGCAATGATTTAATTTTGACTTAAAGATGAATAAGGTGAATTCTAAGTGAAAGAAAATCTTAAGATTCACAAGATTTTGCATGGAGGGGGATTCAGCCAGGAGAGGATTTGATGAATCTGGCCTATTTGTGATTAGCATAGGGACTTACGATCAGACTATTATAACTGTTAATATTTCTTTCTTCTGAACTCTTTGAAGGGATCAATTTAGAAATCGCCTCATTTGTTATTGAAGATTTTTTTCTTCAAAAGGTTAATTGTCAGCTAGGTCATGTTAAATATGTAAACATTTGATATATTCTAGCAAAGGCAGTGCCTTACATTTTGACCACATGTACATTTAGTAGAGAATCCATCTAGTTAGTATAAAAGTTTCTAATTGTATCGATTCAACTTATTGCTCTTACGATACTTGCTAATATTAGATCATGCAAGTATCAACTGTGTATATGATAATTCATTGTTTGTTAGCATAAATCAGTTTTGAGGCTGATCATTATTCTGTGACAACTATTTGATGTAAGATTCTATGCCATTAGTGTATAGTGTTTTATTTGGTATTTTGTTTTTTGTTAATTGTACTCATACCATTTTAGACAACATTTGCAACCATTTTGCTGCCTATACAACAGACTTAGGAGAAGGTGCAGAAACATTGTTAAACATCTGTTATCACAAATTAAACTTTGGTCATGTTTTGACTATTACTAATACTACTTCTACTATTATAACAGTACTTGCCAACATCATACACTAGTATGATATTTTATTATTTTATTGATCCTGCCACTACCATTTGTAAACAAACGTTATTTATACTATTGTATCATATATGTATATATATATATATATTTATTAAAACTTCAGTTTCTTTTTATTATCATGTCCTGCTAGTATAATACTTGCCAGTAAAAAAAACATGTTAATTGTAACATGCTTTTTTGGCAGATAAAAATATATATTTGGGCAATACCATGAAATATGTGTGGGACCTTCCTGAAATTTTTTGTCTCTGATTTCTTGTTCTTTTGACAGTCTTATGTTCTCAAAGGACCATGACTTGGTCAGTTTATAAAATGAAGTAAAACTTGAGAAAAATTGGTGTCACTTGTAAAAAAAAAGTTGATCTTTTTAGGCAATTGACAAGCTATATGTCTCCAGTCATCCTAAAACCAACAATAAATGCCATATACTAATTTGAAGATTTCCATTCATCTTGAACAAGCATACCATGAGCTTTAAAATGATATATCAATTGAGGTCAATAATGTCTCTCTTAAGTACTTGATTGAATGCATGAAAATTGGTGAGAGCTTCAACGAATTGGGAGAAAACAAGGTTCGATATTTGGGGTTCACTAATTGTGAGATGGGTAATATGCAAACTTAAACTATTAAGCAATGGTTTTCAAAGAAACTCTTGTATTTTTGTCTTCAACTTTTACAACCTTAAATTTTGACAGTATAAAGAAAAGTAATTACTTTTTTAGATTAACTAAATTTTGATATTTTTTTTATTTTATTAAATACTATTGTGCTTATTTACTATAAACTTTCCATGGCAACTTATTGTTGATTCTGGGTGGCTGCTCACATTTAGTTTTGATGAGAAAAAAAACACACACATAGTGTATGAAAAAAATAAAAAAAATAAAAAGTTGCCTGGCTCTTGGGATTTTCTTGTATTTATTTTGTTATCTAACTCTTATAGATTTCATTTAATCACAACAACCATTAATCTTGCCTCAACCATGCAACTAATATTGTAATAGTAGGCCTACTTACAAAACTTGATAAATCAACAATATATAAAGCTGTGATGTAGAAGAACTTAGTGATCCTATAACTACCATTAATTACATATAAATAGATTGTCTTTCAAGCGTTATGACATATAATCTCTTTCCGTCCAATATCACATTGTACTATTTGATTCAGCTTACTGTCAAATGTAGTGCTTGCAAATTGTGAAAGTTCTTTTGTTCAAATAGGTTGTTTTACCTGTTATGCATTTATACTGTTTTTTTTAATAAAATATTCTTTAACTTCATTTCTGTACATGTGCATGGTCTATATACTGTATCTTTTACAAATTAAGTCAATGTATGCTTACCAATTAAAGTTGGCCAAACACACAGTAGGTATCAACTATCACTGAGGACAACCCCCTCCCCCCCAAAAAAAAAAAACCAATTGAAATATGTATAGCTACATAAACCTGAAGTATAAGTCAATCAAATTTACCATGGCTAATTATATACTCTGACTTTTATTATTATTATTCTTGGCTTCCACTTGTGCAACAGTATGTCATATATATTTCAATTTGATCAATTTAATCAATTCAAGACTGAGTGGTATTTTGGCATAATGTTATAACTCAAGTGCTGTTGTCATCTCACAGTTTGGTGTAGTAATAATGTGTGCGTCCCGTTATACAACAGAAAATTATTAATCAAGCATGAGAGTGTTAAGTTGATTGACTCAAAGTGTGAGAGTTGAAGTTTGTGATGATGTAGGTGGTGTGAAGTATATATGAAAGTGATCGATGGTAATGATGATAAGGTTCAGGGCTGGTATTCAATTTCATGGTGACGGGTAAAAATGGCAGAGGTAATAATGGCAAAGGTAAAAATGTCACAGGCAAAAATGGCAGAGGTAAAAATGGCAGAAGTAATAATAACAAAGGTAAAACTGGCAGAGGCAAAAATGACAGAGGTAAAGATCATGACATGCTAGATCAGCAAGGAAAATATATAGCCTTTCCACTTGATATCATTTATGGTTATTGACCTTGAATTGACTCCTATCGACAAAATGAGTATTATGAACTGACAAGATATTAGTTTTTTTTTCTTTTTCAAAATCAACACTTAGACTTGAACCAGCCCACGTAAATTTGCCTCGGTCAATTTTGTCTGGGACCACAGTTTTCCTGCTGACTTGGGTGAAACATGACTAAGAAAAAATAGTATTATTTTTTCTGGAACCACAGATTTCCTGCTAACTCTGGTAAAACACGACTAAGAAAAAATATTAAGACAATTGTTTTGCATATTCTGGTTTAAAAAAAAAAAAAAATTATTTCTATCAGATTTGCATCTTTTGGGAAGAGATTTTATATATTTTGGGAGTGGAAAGGTTAAAAATTCATTCATGCAAGGAGGAGGTTCAAAGCACTCGAGTTGTTAAGTTCACTCCCAAAAAATTGGCCACCAATTAATCCATATGATTTCAGAGGCTTATTATAATCACTCGGGTCGCGTTCGCGTTCGAAATCACTCGGGTCGCGTTCGAAATCGCTCGGGTTTTGGATTTTTGGCGATATTTTTTTATTTCGATGCGATTTTTTTTCTAACGGTGTCTTCAATGGGACAAACACGCTGGGCAAATAAAATGAAATTGAAATTCTAGTTTCGTTTTAAGCCAGCAAATGCCTTAAATAAAATGCATCATCTTAAAGGCGCAAGTGCAATTAAAATGTAATAGAAGTCGCAAGCACGCGCGATGATTCGGAACATGTTATTAAAATGCTTTGGGGAGCTAACGTTTTCAAATCAATTAATTACTATCTTCAGAAATTAACTTTTGATAACCAAGAACAAATATAAAAGAAGCGGGGTCCGCTATCACCACGAGGTTGAAGAGAAGTGTCTATCATCATAAAGGAGGTAAGAGAGTAGTGCAGTGATGTCCGTCGGTAATACGACCTTTAAAAGTTCACGGCGGCGTCCGCTATCACCACGAGGTTGAAGAGAAGATATCTATCCTCGTAAACATCGTCAGAGATAATACTGCGTCTTTCTCCCTGATTAATGCGACCTCTAAATAGCTAGCACCTCAAAAAAGTCTTGAAATATGTTTTGAACGATCACGCACTGTAACTAGATCTACGCCGATATTTTATATCCGATTTTTCTTTCAAGGGGCATGATCAGAGATTGGCAGGTGATCGCGCCGATTGTGGTAAAATCGGGTAAAATCAGGAGCCGATTTTAAAATCGGTTAATTAGAACAGGTACAATTACGATTTTAAAATTAATTTAAAATCGATTTCCAAAATCAATTTTAAAATCGATCTAAGATCAATTTTAGATCAGTTTTAGTATTAGTTTTTAAAAGCCCATTTACATTTTTACTGATGCTGACGAAAAGTTAGTTTGGTTGTCAGAGCATTATTTGTCCTGCGTCTAAATAACTATGTCCGATCGAAGGACCGTTTTAATTTCGGAAAGGTAGGAGAGACAGAGAGAGAGACTGATCCCCGTTCAGCTCAACGTATACGTTTGGCACGCGAGCACAAAGAAGATCAATTAAGCACATCACCTAATGCAATGTTTCGAGAATTTAGGTAGGGAAATTTTTAGGTCTCCAGTTACTTAAAACATGATATGGCCATTTTATCTATAAAATAAGACAAATTTTATGAGAAATGGACAATAGTTAAGAGCAGAATTTTAAAACGCCTATCGGAAAGATCGTCCTCAAAGCTCATTACGTATTAGACAGCTGGCAGCCGTCTGTTTCGAGTTTTTTAACATTTTTATTTCTCCTCGTACACAGACGGCTCGCTATGGTGCAACCATCATTACGGGGTTAACAATGCAAAATCCCCCAGACGGCGCTCATCGATTTTTGTCTTTATTTCATAAAAATATATGGAAAGAACTGTATCAAATAAATATTATTATTCCGTTTTGTCCTAAAATGCACCAAAAAAGAGAAAATAAACTTAAAAGGGGAAAAACAGTAACTAATTGCTTCGGCTGTCGCGCAACTTCACTTCCCCGTTTTATTGAAACTTAATGCATAAACATATGGCCATTGAGTCCCTGTACAGATCGAGCTAGAACTTCGGTCTCTGTATTGGTGAGTGGAGCCAATGGAGTTCAGCGGAACAACGAACATTACAGACTGGAGACCGAAGCTTTTGGTCTAATTACGTATATATGCATTAAACCACGGATGGCTGGCTATGCATACCGCTGAATAAAATACTTTCGGACGAGCTGCAGACTGACTGGCACTGTAACGTGGGATCTAACTCGGCTGGACTCACGTTACCTTGCTCCATGCTACTGATACACGCCGTGTCCGGGTCCCGCCTTGGGGCCATTGCATGCAGGCATACATGTCCGTACATGGGAATGACGATGTAATATCGATGTGGCAGATATGGCAAGTTCCGACTCGGAGTCCTCGTATAAAAACAGTAGAAGTCTGGATGTATTCTAGGATAGTTGAGCCACATGGCTGATTTGCTTGTTTGTTATGTTAAGTAGTAGGCGAGTGCCTTTTATTTAAGGCACTTGCCGGCTTAAAACGAAACTAGAATTTGAATTTCATTTTATTTTCCCAGCGTGTTTGTCCCATTGAAGACACCGTTAGAAAAAAAAAATCGCATCGAAATAAAAAAAAATCGCCAAAAATCCAAAACCCGAGTGATTTCGAACGCGACCCGAGTGATTTCGAACGCGAACGCGACCCGAGTGATTATAACAAGCCATTTCAGACTTGCCTCACCTCCACATAAGTCTATTTTAAATACATTTTTTTCTTAAAGGTCAAGTCCACCCAAGCAAAATGTAGATTTAAATAAAAAGAGAAAAATTCAACAAGCATAACACAAAAAATTTCATCAAAATCGGATAAAACCTCACTGTATACACTTGCCTCATCTCATCTTACATTGTCCTCCATATATATCTGTACTATCTCTTCTTTTGAAAAAACCTCACTGCACACTTGCCTCATCTCATCTTACATTGTCCTCCATATATCTCCTCTTTTGAAAAAACCTCACTGCACACTTGCCTCAGCTCATCTTACATTGTCCTCTACATATATATATATCTCCTCTTTTGAAAAAACCTCACTGCACACTTGCCTCACCTCATCTTGCATTGTCCTCCATGTATTTGTATTATTTCCTCTTTTGAAAATACCCTCACTGCATGTATACCTGCCTCATCTCATCTTACATTGTCCTCCATATATATCTGTACTATCTCCTCTTTTGAAAAAAACCTCACTGCACACTTGCCTCATCTCATCTTACATTGTCCTCCATATATATCTGTACTATCTCCTCTTTTGAAAAAACCTCACTGCACATTTGCCTCATCTCATCTTACATTGTTCTCCATATATCTCCTCTTTTGAAAAAACCTCACTGCACACTTGCCTCATCTCATCTTACATTGTCCTCTACATATATTTTACCCAATATTTTATCATACAATTTTTGATAAAACTAGCTCACCGTACACTTGCCTCATCTCATCTTACATTGTCCTCCATATATATCTGTACTATCTCCTCTTTTGAAAAAAAAACCTCACTGCACACTTGCCTCACCTCATCTTACATTGTCCTCCATATATCTCCTCTTTTGAAAAAACCTCACTGCACACTTTCCTCACCTCATCTTACATTGTCCTCTACATATATTTTATCATTATACAACTTTTGATAAAACCTCACTGTACACTTGCCTCATCTCATCTTACATTGTCCTCCATATATATCTGTACTATCTCCTCTTTTGAAAAAAACCTCACTGCACACTTGCCTCACCTCATCTTACATTGTCCTCCATATATCTCCTCTTTTGAAAAAACCTCACTGCACACTTGCCTCATCTCATCTTACATTGTCCTCCATATATCTCCTCTTTTGAAAAAAACCTTACTGCACACTTGCCTCAGCTCATCTTACATTATCCTCTACATATATTCTATCATCATACAATTTTTGATAAAACCTCACCGTACACTTGCCTCATCTCATCTTACATTGTCCTCCATATATATCTGTACTATCTCCTCTTTTGAAAAAACCTCACCGTACACTTGCCTCATCTCATCTTACATGGTCCTCCACATACATTTGTACTATCTCCTCTTTTGAAAAAAACCTCACTGCACACTTGCCTCACCTCATCTTACATTGTCCTCCATATATCTCCTCTTTTGAAAAAACCTCACTGCACACTTGCCTCATCTCATCTCATTGTCCTCCATATATCTCCTCTTTTGAAAAAAACCTTACTGCACACTTGCCTCAGCTCATCTTACATTGTCCTCTACATATATTCTATCATCATACAATTTTTGATAAAACCTCACCGTACACTTGCCTCATCTCATCTTACATTGTCCTCCATATATATCTGTACTATCTCCTCTTTTGAAAAAACCTCACTGCACACTTGCCTCATCTCATCTTACATTGTCCTCCATAATATATTTGTATCATCTTCTCTTCTGAAAAAACCTCACTGCACACTTGCCTCACCTCATCTTCCATTGTCCTCCATATATTTATATCATTTTCTCTTATGTAAAAACTTCATCAAACACTTATATTTTCTACACTATAAACTCCTACGTTGTTTATACACACACACACACACCATTTGAAAACTCTCTTTGGTTGTTCACACTCGGTATTGTACACACACACATGCACACGACCACGATCTAATGAATATTCATCGGCGAACCGTCGGATGGATAGTGACGTAGGAGCTGGACATTTTATCGCCCCTCGCTGTACTTAACTTTGTCATCAAAAGTGCCTACCGTCCGTCGCGCTCGCCGGCGTCCCCCGTCGTTGTGTTGTTGTTGTTGACATTGAAAATCTGTTTTTCTTTCTGCAATATGAGGATAATTTAGAGGTGAGTGTACTTTATTTATCAATATAGATAAATTTTGTACTCTGATATTGCGTATGATCGGATAAAATGTGTTATAGAAGGATGAAAATTCTCGTTAGTTTGTTTTTAAATTTCTGTGCCGCCTGCTGAGGAGATCGAAAGAGACCCCAGTCCCACACGCTAAGAATTGTGTCAGAACTTTCCCAAGCTTTTGAAGTTCTATTCTAACAGTAACACTACAGTAACACAGTCTCAGTAACAATTTTACTCCTAGTCCTAGTATAATGATCATCCACCCAGTCTACTTGATATTAATTATTATCTGTACCATTCATGCCAGTACTTGGTATTATCTGTCAGTAGAGGCGCACGGCCAATATGGGAGACTCTCTCCAATAGGGGAGACAATCTCCCACATTGGAGACCTGCTTTGCAAAAGGACAAAAGAAACAACACCAACAAAAGCATGATTTTTTCCACCCAAAATGTTGTCTCACTGAGGTCAGAAGCCCATTTGTTTTGTGTGTGATTGACAACAAAAATCCTTATCAATACAAAAGTAGACGGTGAATTTTTAAAGTAGACGGTTAAAAGGAGTAATTTTTCATGAGGAATCTCCTTATCACATTTTTATTATCCGCCAAGGTAATCCTTTGGCAGCAAATGTAAACAAAGGAAATTGGTCTCCAAAACTGGAGACTGTCTCTGAAATTGGATACCCAAATTCTTTACAAAAGTCTCTGATATTGGAGATAATCTCCCACATTGGAGACAGTCTCCAATATTGGCTGTGCGCCTCTACTGTCTGTAATTCCCTTTATTTATGTACAGCTGACACGACAGCTGTTGAGTGTTGTAGGTATGTGTGAATACGGGCGCATCGCGAACGCTGGTTTTGGCTGCACGGTTTTCGCGCGGGTTTTGCTGCAAGTGGCATCGCCTCTGTCTGGGCGGCTCATCGAAAATGGGGTTTCATGCGCATGCGCACATAGTTGATGCAATCTCGTGCCTCGATACAGACAGTTGAAGACTTGCTCTTTCTGTACATGTAAGTTTCAATGTGGATACTCGCCTGTGAAGTGTGGATATCGGAGCTTGAAAGTTCATCAAATTTTTGGATGCGCAAATGATCGAAATGTTTTAATGGTAAGTAGAACTGCAATCCAATTATGTATCTTGACCTTTTAAAAATGTATTCAAATTGAAAAAAAAACTATAAAAAAAATGTTCTCGTGTGGAGCAGTCCAGATATAAGAGGCGCGAGCTACCCTTGTCACAGCCGGTCTCTCGCCAGATGAGCTCCCCGATGCGGTTGGCAGGGTGATGGGAGCGGTCGATACGATAGTGAGTCGTTCATGCTGGATTGAACTAGATCTTGAATTGCTTTCTTGATGATCATAATGTTGTGCCTTTTTTTAAATTTCTGTCATTATACCGTAGATTATTATTCTGATATTGATTTTGATACATACATTTTGTCACAGAAAGATTTTGTCATCCCAAGGTAAGTGTGAGAAGGTTATGTGGTCAAGAGTTCGAGGTGGCTGATTATTTTAATTAAAATATCATGTTTCATTTGGAAACTGGATTTGCTTTTGAAAGTGGAATATCAATGTTGACTTTTAAAAAATTAAAATCATGGGTGGAAATCCCAGGGGGGACATGTCCCCCTACCCAAAATAATAGGGGACATGTGTACAGTCAATGCAATATTTTTTTTTTCAAACTTTTTTACAGTTTGGTGATAAACTTTTTTTAACTTGTCAAAGTTGCCAGCATCCATAGAGGTGGGGGAAGTGTCCCCCCCTGCCCTAAATTTGAGGTGGGGGAAGTGTCCCCCCACCCTAAATTTGAGGTGATGACCCCCCCCCCCAATTTTTTTTTACTATAACCTTTTTTTCTTTTCTTTTTTTTTGCTTGTCAAATTTTGTTTCTTGCGTCCCCCTAAAATTTTTGGTTGATAACCTTTGGGTTTTTTTTTTGCTTATCAAAAAAGTTTGGTGGTCCCCCTAAAATTTTTGGCTTCTGCCGCCAATGCCAGCGTCCCCCTACCTTTGGGGGCAATTTCCGCCCATGATTAAAATGCAAAAATATGTTTAATTTTTCACCCTTGTAAGAAAATACATGAAAACTCAGAGGAAATATTTCATTTCCACATGGGTCTATTGTCTATTTTTTTTCTATTTTATTATAATTAAAAAAAAAATTCATGAAGGGTGCAGGGGGTGGGTCGTGTTCATAACTTGAAATGGGGATGGGATTTGTATAAAGTTTTGTGTCACTTTTGTTATGTTGTTTTGAATGTTTGGAGCTTTGATGCCTGTTTTTGTTGCTGTTCAGAACTTTTAATATCTCTTTTTTTCTGGTAATTAGAAATAAACCACTCTTCCTTTTCTTTTGTCTTCAACTAATATATTAATATTTACATGCATGTAGAAATAGTCTATAACACAATTTAACAACAAAATTTAACAATTTCTCAGCTGTAAACATGAAGAAGAAATGTTCAGCTCGACGTCCAGCAAATCCAGGAATCAAGCACCACCTTCTCATAGACTCTTATGGTTCCATCCCAGAGGATCAAAACCTTAAGATTGGCCATATTCTACGCCTTTACATGGACAATAGTAGATCAGTTACAGCCACTATTCGTTCTCTTTATGAAATTCTTCCTGCTACAGCTGTTATTACACATTCTATTTTGAAACCTATCATTCACAAAAGTGACCGAATCAGGAACTTGGTGAGACAAAATGACAGGAAGAATTTTCTGGATATGTGTGCAGAGCCATTTTCATTTACACATGAAGTACAGCATCAAGAAGCCTTGTTAAATGCTCCTTCTAATCAAAACCAAGATGAGCATGAACCAAAGAGGTCTTCTCCAGCAGAAAAGCCAAGCCCACAACTGCCCACAACCTCCACAGATGACACAGTTGCAGTTACTCCAGCTGAGAATCCTGGTCCGTCAATGACCCCATCGTCTCGCTCATCTGCACGATTACGTGGAAAATTAACTCCCAGAAAACGTTCTCTGAAAAAAAAATTAGACTTTGTTTCACTGAAAGGACTTTCTGAACGAAAAAGACTGAATGAACGCATTAAAGATCTTAAGAAAAGCATCACAAAAAGTAATGAAGTAAAACGACTCAAACAGGAAATAAAGCGGAAGAAGATCAGAATGAGTAAAAAGGACATGAAAATTTCAGACTTGAAAAGGCAACTGAGGAATCTTAGGAGAAAACAACAAGAGCACAAAACTACATGTACACTCAGTAATCCTGATCTGCAGCGAATACAACGTAATCACAAACGACTCAAAATGGCTAAACAACAAAAAAGGAAAAGTGTGGCTGCTGTTCCAAAGGAGCAATTTTTGCAAATCAAGAGAGAACTCGTAGAAAAAGATAAAATGAATAAGGTACTGGAAAATGAAATTTGTGAGCTCCGAGAACAAATACATGCGCTCGAGAAAAAACATTTGCAGGAAGGTGTTGGAACAAAGGCAGACAAAAAAACTTATAATACAGACATGCGAATGACAGTATTTGACCATTTCATTAATCAGGTCCCGACACAGAATATCCCGGTACTTATATATAACTCTGCAAAAAGACGCAATACAGTTTTAAGTGAAGTTCCACACAGGACAACTGTGGAACAAATGGCTCGGGAATTGGCCTGTATCGCGGACCTCAAATGCGCGGAACTCGCCATGAGAAATTCAAATTTGACCATAGGATTTGATGCCACAACTCAAGAAGGAACACACGTTAATAGCATCCATCTGACAACTGAAACAGAATGTGAAGTCATTACAGTTGACCAATTGCCTGGGGGGACTGCTGATGACTACAGCACCCATATCATTTCGGCAGTGGATCGTATTGCTGAAACATATGCCAATTACCATCATGAGGACTACCAGTACTGCCGCTCTCAAATAATTTCAAACATTGCAAATACCATGAATGATCGAGTGGCTGTAAACCATGCGACTGTGACAAAAGTGAATGAATCATGGGGGAAGACACTTAATGAATTGAATTGTCATTTACACCCTCTAGATACTATTGCGAGTAGCTGCAGGTCGGCTCTCAAGTCGTTAGAAACTATCAAAGGACAAATATATGGTACTGACTGCATTGCTGCTAATATTGTTCTTCAAGTCAACAAATTACGGTACAAAGATGGCAAAGGGGATCCCAAAGGATTCAAGACATTTCTAGATGACAATGGTCTTCCACTGGGTGTATTACCCCGTTACAGAGGGAACCGTCTTCATGTGCTACTCACATATGTGGGAAATTAGTTGAACACCATAGACTGTTCAGTGAGTTTTTCACAAGTGGGGTGCTTTCTTGTGGTGGATTAGCAGATAGCATTAGACGGGACTTTCAAAGTGATGTTGCAATTCTTGAAATGCAAGTTTTAGGATTGATAGGTAAACTGCTCACAGGCCCATGGATGACATTGTTCTATACTAGTTTTCAGAGTGAAGTCAGTCACCTAGATGGTATCAAGATGGTGAAGGATGTTGTTGCATCACTGAAGCTGGCAGCATCTAGCCCTCAGAACATTCTCACTCAGACAAATGATTTCTTTGGCAGAGAGTTGGATGAAACAGATATAACTTTGACTGCACTCCGAGCAGAACCTGTAGACATTGCTCTCTTTAATCAGTTCACTTCAGCTTGTCTACTGGCAATTGTAACAGTGCTTGAGCGGCAGTATCAGCGCTATTTCTCCATGGAGATATCTGAAGAGCTGGAAAAAGAAACACAGTCTGCACGAATGCATAACATTGATGCGGAAGAAATCATGGGGATGTTTGGAGCTGGAAAGGAGAGGGCCAAAAATGCCAATATTGACTTTCTGGCAGCAAGAATGAGATCCAGGAAGAACAAGGTTGTACAATGGCTAGATGAAATGTATGAAGACAAAAGGAGTAGCATTGTTACCTGGGCAATCGGACGAGCAAGGAAAAGGAGGACATTGACGAGGAAACAGATGACTGAGATGAAAAAGGAGATGTCAAAACGAGCGGCAAACAAAAGACAGAAGAAAGACGAGAAGAAAAGGAAGGAAATTGAGAAAAAGTTAAAAAACATTGATGTGGGTGAAGTAAAGACAACATTTCCAGACTTGGCTGATGAGGTCCATTCTCTCCTCATTGATATTCTTGAAGGCACTCTTGTTGGCAAGAGCATTTGCCACTCATGGTATGATGAAGAATCTGGATCAAAGACTGTATATTCTGGAAAGGTGGAGACCCTGAAAAAGAGAAGAGGAAATGAAATTTACACAATTGCATACTGGAATGAAGAAGAAAATTATGAAAATGCCACAGACTATGACATTCCCAAAATTTCCCTTGCCGCTGACTTAATTTGTGAGGATTTGATAGTATGCTCATAATGCTGATGATGCTGACCCATTGATAATTTGGTGCCTTTCAAGATTTTCCGGAGAATGGTAAGTTTGCATTGTGAAGTTCTTTTTCACAAAATCTTGCTAATTTTGTTTTGTTTCATATTAATAGTATGGACATATGTGTACATTTATGTGCAGTGATCTTACGCTAGAATATGAACTTATTTTTCATTAAAAAAAGTGCTCAAACAGGGCCTATGTTGTAATCATACATATCTAAGAAATGCATATATTAAAGCTTAATTTTTATGCATCCTTCTTGATACTTGAATTGCATGCAATGCTACATCTTAACACCCTCATCCTCTGCTGCTCATCCCTCCTAAAAAATTGTAATCGAATGCCCACGGTCTCCAAAATGGAAAGCTACATTATACATCTATACACAAATTGTTGAAACAATAAAATACATAAAGAATTGGTGAAACAATCAAATACATCAGAAAAAAAATACACTTGTATTTTTATACCATACAAAGAACAAAAGGAATGACATTTTTCATTTGTAAAAAAAAGACCCCCGTACATACATGTACACAATACTAAAGTTGAAAAAGGACTTGTAATCTATATCAGAAAAACAAAGAAAAACATTAGAAATTACAAAAGCAATACTTTAAACAAATTCATTTAGTTGTTTTCATGCTGTTTTGATGCCAACTAAAGTATATATGAATTATCTATCATGATCACCTTCATTTGGCAAAAAAAAAGCGAGTAATTGTGATTTTGCGTAATTTGCATAATTAATTAGAATTAATTAGAATAAATTATTTTACACATATTAAGAAGAAAAATTACCAAGTGAAATGATTACACATCAATTGAGTTTTCTTTCACCTTTCCATTGATACCTAAATTACTTCAAAGGGCTGAAAAACAAAGAAATTAGAGCCCGTTGAAGACTTGGGTTCAAAATGGTCACAAAATGGTCACAAAAATCGGTTCTGCATTCCATTGACTTTACATTAAGACAATGACCACAAATTTGGATAAATATGCGGGACTTAAACTGGAATAACTTTATAATTTCTTGATGAAAATTTGAGTTCTTGGTATCATTTTAAAGGTCTTTTTAAGAGCTTTCAGATGATATAAAATTTATTGATATTTGATGATTTTCATTTTTTTTGTCACATACCTAAGTGTTGTCGCTGAGCCTGAGCGAGGCCGAGGCCGAGGAAGAAGAACTAACGACACGTACTTTACTAACTTAACTTAGAACTAGAAGTAGAACTAGTAGAAGAAGAAGTTGGGGAGAGATGCGATGCATGACTGCAGACGGACGAAGACAAAGGCGGTTTTTTCTTATCACTAGTCTTGGGACCGTCTTGGGTTTATAATGGCAACCAGTCAGAATTCAATATTTTCACAGAGAGCTATTTAAAAAGAATTATTTAATAGCTTTTCTTATATTCTTTTTTTTTTAATGAGAATGTCGTTAAAACTGAAACAGGATCAACAAGCTTTTTTTCTCTCATATTAAAGTCTATCATTTTTGGGGTTTCTTTTCTCTTTCTTATCCTTAAATTTCTTTTCATTTCTTTCTATTCATTTTTAAAATTAAATTATCTTCCTTTTTTTATGTTCGTCTTTTTTTTTTTTTTTTAATTAGAAAGTCAAAAGGGGCCTAAGCTTTCGATCCTAGCAGAATCTTCGGAGGCAAAATGACAAACATATGTTTGTCATTTTGCCTCCAAAGATTCTGCTAGGATCGAAAGCTTTATATGTTTGTCATTTTGCCTCCAAAGATTCTGCTAGGATCGAAAGCTTACATGTAGGCCCCTTTTGACTTTCTAATTTACTCCATTGGCTCTCTTTTATTAGATAAGCAGTTTTCAGCAGCTTCTTTTTGCCATTGATCTTTTTTTAATCGTTTGTTTTCCTTTTAATTTTCTTCTTTTTTGTTTTTGTTTCCTTTTAATGTATTCCTTTATTTTTGTTACTTTTCTATTGTTTTGTTTTGTTTTGTTTTCTCTTTTCTTTCCTTTTCTTTTCCTTTTCATTTTCCTTGTCCCTTTTTTCTTTTTCCCTTTTTCCTTTTCCCTGTTTTTCCCATTTCCTTTTCATTTTCCTTGTCCCCTTTTCCCTAGTTTTTCTTTTATTCCTTTTCGCTTTTTCCTTTTCCCTCTTTTTCCCATTTTTTTTGTTTTTTTTTGTTTTCCCTTTTCCCTTTTTCCCCCTCTTTTTCACTTTTCCCCCCTTTTTTCCTTTTTTTCTTTTTCTTTTCCCTTTTTCCTTTTCCTTTTCCCTTTCTTTCTTTTCTTTTCATTTCATTACCATTCCTTGCTTTTCTTCCTATTCTTAATTTTGTTTCATTTCTTTTCTTATCTTGTTTTTATTGTCCCCCCTTTAAAAAAAAATATAAACTTGATTTGAGGCATGTTAATACTTAAGGTTTTGGGATTGAAGAAAAAAATCCTTTAAACCTAAAGTATACAATGAAAAGTGCAAAAACAAATAAATAAATAAAAATGCCAGAAAGTACTATGTTTTGACTTACTATGGACAGTCTCTTATCCATGGCATAGAATCTATATAAATATTCTCTTGTGATACAATTGATTGCCTAAGCTTAGGTTTAGACCAGATTATGTAATGTGTGTTAAGATGTTACATTTTGTAGAAGTTGAATTGTTTTCTGTTGACCCGATATAGTTGACCTCGTAAAGAGAAGGTTAATAGCTAAAGTTCTTCTTCTTCTCCTCCTCTTCCTCTTTCTTTTCCTTCTCCTCTTCCTTCTTCTCCTCTTCCTCTTTTTTTGTCTCCCTTCTTCTCCTCTTCCTCCCCCTCCTCCCCCTCCTCTTCTTCCTCTTTCTTCTCCTCTTCCTCCCCCCTCCTCTTCCTCCCCCTCCTCTTTCTTCTCCTCCACCTCCTCCTTAGTCTTCTTCTTCTTTTTCTTCTTTTTCTTCCTTTTTTTCTTCTTTTTCTTCTTCTTCATTGTCTTCTTCTTCTCTTCCTCCTCCTCTTTCTTCTTCTCCTCTTTCTTCTACTCCTCTTCCTCCCCTCCTCCTGCTCCTCCTTCTCCTCCTCCTCCTCCTTCTTCTTCTCCTCCTTCTCCTCCTCCTCCTCCTTCTTCTTCTCCTCCTTCTCCTCCTTCTTCTCCTTCTTCTTCTCCTTCTTCTCCTTCTCCTTCTTCTTCTTCTTCTCCTCCTCCCCCTCCTCCTCCTCCTTCTCCTTCTCCTCCTCCTCTAGTTGCATTAGCATTCCTCAGGTGAATACACATAAGTTAGCATGAGCAACAGTACAATTGTATAATAAAAATGAATTGATACTGATCGACATAAAGACCCAAGACATGTGGTCTCATTAATTTACGATTAGTTTTATTTGATTTTTTGTGTCCAGGGTCCAAGATGTCTGAATCTGTAATACTTACTGATGCTGAAATCAGGTAGGAAATCATTTTAATAATTTACCACCAATGAGCTTTATAACTCTAGGATTTACACTGTTTTGTCTATAAAACATGTTTACATGGTGGTACAGATTGATGCCACCTAACTTGGCACTTGAGACATCTCTGCCCCACAAAAAAAATTAGGTGCTGAGTTGTCCAATATTGGATTGCTATTTTGTTGACAGATGTTTGTATTTTCTACTATGATTTCAATTTATTTGTGCGTTTTAGTATGAATCTTACCATAAGGTTAGGTTTTATGACGGGCAACTCGGCACCAAATTCTTCGTCGGGGCTGACTTGTTTTAAGTGCCGAGCTGACCTGGACCTGTACAGATAATGTGGTTCATGATATGCGTAGTTTTTTAATAGATCATTTTGCCTCCGACGAAGATTCTGCTAGGATCGAAAGCTTAGGCCCCTTTTTGACTTTCTAGTTTTTTAATAGAATTTGATAAAACATGAAATTGGGAGAGATTGGGTGGAATTGAAAGGTGAGAGAGTGTAGTAGTTGGCGCGCCGTGGTCTAGTGGTTCTGACTCTCGCCTTTCAAACAGAGGGTCGTGGGTTCGAATCCTAGCCATGGCGTGTTTTCCTTCAGCAAGAAATTTATCCACAATGTGCTGCATTCGACTCAGGTGAGGTGAATGGGTACCCGGCAGGATTATTTCCTTGAATGCACTGAGCGCCGGTGATGGTATCTCGAGCTAAAGCCGGGGTAATAATAGCAGCGCTTTGTATCCTCAGGCAAAAAGCGCTTTATAAATCCAGCTATTATTATTAGTAGTAGTAGTGATAAGATGAGGAGAGAGAAGAGTCTTGGTTTTATTTTGGAATAGGGTGTAGTCCTAAAAATGACTAGTCGCAGGAAAAGGGTAGATGATATGAGGAGTCTTGGCAGAAAAGAGTAGGTGAGATGATCCGAGCAGCTAGACTACCCCCCATCAGGAGATAACAGGAAGTCGTACGTATGAATGCATATATACATGTAGTGTTTGAAAGGCAATTTTCAGGGCTTAAATTGAATTAATGTATGGAGTCTAACACCAAAGCCATGACCCTTGGATGCCCTGAAAAGTGGCCTCAATGCCCCTCTCATATGCCTTGATTTTTTTTTGTTTTAAATGTCCTATAAAACAACAACCTTGCTAATAATATCCAAAATTTAAGCCCTGAATCACTATTGTAATCAAAAGTGAAATTCATTTAAGATTCGTTAGGTAGTTTAGAATCTCAGACCCTCCAGTCAGTCGGCAAGCCCCTGTGTTAATGAGCAAAGGAGCAAGATTTATCCAAGTCCTCTCGTGGCTGAATTCATGTCCCCGTAAAATCTCGTGAATTGTGAGACTTTCTTTCTCAAAGAATTTAACCACTTTTTCCTTGAGTAATATTGATTATTTTTGTACAATGGGCAAGAGTAAATGTTACTCTTTTATATTGGTCATTTCTTTTTAATGAAATATTTTGATAAATAAGTGAATTTTTTACCTGAAAAGATGCATCAAACAGAATTTTCTTCCTCTGTTTTCACTTGCAAATTGTGCATCATTTTGTGTTTAAGGCACCAACATTATTTATATCATCAGAAAGCTCAAACTCTATACTTTCGTACAATGTCACTCTTGATATGTGGCATCTTTTAGATGGGTCAGCAGCCAGCTTCTTCCATCAAGATGCAAGACGAGATTTCTGAAATTTTTTGAGTAACATAAAATCCAGAGTTCTGATTGGCTGAATACTGTTTTCAAAACAAACAGGCGCGGGTAATTTGAAGAGATTACCACATGGTGAGTGTGACCTTGCAGAGGCCCAGTGTGGGGAACATTGGAATTTGCGTGGGTGTGTGGTCTCTATGACCAATCAGAGCGCAGTATTCTTGTTTTTGAGCTGCAAAATGTACTTGGCCTATGGAAAGCTGGCTGCTGACCCATCTAAAATACATCTTCTTATAAAAATTATATCATATTAAAGCTTAGATCTTCAGCTTTATCATGATCTAAAAATCATTTGTGCCCAAACAGAAATTAAGTGTGAAAACAACAACTTTTATTGCATGAAAAAAATATTTTGTTTCATGTTTTAGATCAAAAGTTTTTCCTATATTACAACATCCTTTTAAAAATCCAAACACATGACCTGAAAGAATGATTCTTCTTCTTTACAAAGATACCAAAACATGAAATTTTGTCAATATTTAGAGCAGTAATGGCCGAATAAAAAGAGGTGGTTTGGTTAGCACCAAGCTCATTAACTGTGCAAAAACCCTCTAGTCATGAATATCACTTGGATAAAAGAAGCTACTTTTTCAGGGCTTGCAGACTGACTGCCTCCTGTTATGTTTATGTAATACAGCGCTCTTGAGAGCAGTGCATCACCAGCTCACAGTCCTCAGCATTTTGAAGAGATCGATACTATTGTGTTCAGCAACTGTAAAACAGGACTAGGTAAATATTTCTTATACCATTTTTTGGATGAGTATTTTTTACTTCTTTTTTTCCTCCAGTGTTCGAAAATCAAGGTAGTGATTTAGTATTTGGTAAAATAATTTGCAAAAAAAGCATTTATGAAAAAAAAATCAAAGCTTTTATGTAAAGATTAAATTTCAGTTCTTTTATGCATGTATTTAAATTTATCAGTAATTTTTAGTATGCCACACAAAGTGATTAGGAAATCTTTTGCATAAATACGCAATAGTTTTGTTGTATTTTGAAATTTAATGAGGACCAGATTTGTGTAAATTAGGTTTCATAATAGATTTTCTGTCATTGATTGTCATGTACTATATTTTTGTGTTTTTGTTAGTACATCATGCATATGTACATAATCATAAACTATACATTTACAAATTAAAAAAAAAAACCCACAGTGCTTATCAAACAAAGCCCCCTGTTAATATTGATTAAGTGAATAAAAGTGCAGTTTACCCCAAGTCATGGCACTCAATTCAAAACAAGACAGTGTAATTTTGTCTTATTCGTAAGACTAAGATGTACCACTCTATACGATTGCTTGAATTAGAGTTATAGTATCAATATTTATTTAGTAATCTGCATTTTTTGGTCACGTGTGTGACCGAAAATATGATAAATCTTGACTTTAATTAGTTTTAAATGTAAATTTTTTTAGAGATTTTAATTCAAGTGTTATATAACATTAACAAGTTTAGTCAGCTATCATTTGGAAATACTTTTGCTGTGTTCAATCTGCAGGTTCAAGGTCAGAGGTCAAAAGAAGTGGGCCATGTGTGCAACTTCACACAGAAGCATTATTTTGAAAGTTTAATTTCATTTTGAAATTCCTGTGAATTCCAAAATTAAATCAAACTTTTGAAATCATCATAATTAGTTATACATGTAAATCTCTGAAAGTTTTAGATTTATTACTAATTAAAATCAAGATTTGTCATAATTTCGGTCACATTCATGACCAAAAATGGCACATTTAGCTTTTATTTGTATTGATTCATATTTTAAAGTACTTTTACAGATATTTATTTTTTGTCCGCTTGATTTATTGTTTACAATATGAATATATATAATATGTAATATAAACCTTCCATTGGTATAAAAATGGCCTGAGTTCTAGAAGGGGGTGGTTGGGGGTAATTAAATTCTAATTTAATTCTACCTTTAAAATATTCCTTTACATTTCTTTATGATTTTCTTTTTGTTTTGACTTGTAATGATCTCTCATTCGTGCTGCAAGTCAGAATGGATGACCTTCGTGGTTTCAGTATTATAGTTTGCCTGTCTTATCCCTGGCAACTTGCTATGCCCATGGGAATCTTAGCTTTGTTTATATCAGTTACTTTTGTGACATTTGCTCTGGCGAGAATTGCCCCGTTATAAATTCCACACACTAATGGAATGACCAACTTCAACTTTGGATTTAAAACCATACCTTATCCTAAACCTAACCACAATCCTAACATATAACCCTATTGCAATCCTAACCCTAAGACAAAATAAAGCCTGGAGCAATTGTTGCAGTAGCAAATCTTGTGTCACCCATGAAATTGCCTTTTATCTTTTAACTTTTATACAGTTTTTTTTTTCTTCAATGTAATCTGATTTACTGTTTTTTTTTACAGAATAATTGATGATGATAATAACATTCTTCCTTTCTGTCAGGGATAAAAATTGTTGGGGGTAACAGTGAGGATGTTGCAGAGAATGACTTTGGGATCTTTGTGAAGAGGGTGATCCCTGGCGGGTTAGCTTCAGAGAGCGGTAAGTCATTCGTTCCATCCCTCCTATTTTTATGAAAGTTTAGAAATCCTCATTTTGTGTGTACTACATGTCTTTTGCAAAGAGCCTTTGGACAAAGGTTCAACAGTTATGTTTAAATTGAGGAAAGTTGTCTGTTTGTATACTGTCCTGGGGAATTTCATGTTTTCCCAAACCTTGTTTATAACTTACAATGCAAACTTTGTTTTGGTTTTAGAGGTTTAGTACTAAACCTATCCACATATCTCTTCCTGATTTTATGTTTACAAAGTTAATATATGCCTTTGATATTATTTCTGCAATAAAGGAATAGTTATATAAACTATATGATTTTTTTTAACAGGACGTCTCCATGAAGGGGATCAGATTAAGAGTGTCAACAATGAAAGTTTGAATATGGTTTCAAATGAAAGGTGAGTTTTTGATGATTCTTTTCCGAGATTGAATTAGATTAATCTTAAGGAAGAACGCTATAATTGAGTAGTCTGCAGGCACATATCCTTGATTTTCTCGTAGTGCATAGTACAGTGTCTGAACTAGGAGACTAGACTCACTCATGTACTTTGGCTGTCTGACACGTAGGCCCGAATTCACAAAGGTGGTTTTGAAAACCCACGGTTGAGTCCATGGTTTATGCAGATTTCCTATATAGATTACGCTTAATTTAGCGTGCATCGGGCGCGTGTATCAAAAATGTCCAATGCTGATGCGCGCTTTTGTCACAGTGCGCCAAATTGACGCCTGTTGCCGTGGTTATCCACGCTATTTTATTCATGAGTCCATTGTTTTTATTCATGAGTCCACTCTTCAAACAGTGGACTCATGAATAAAATAGCGTATCTAACCATGGTAACAGGCATCAATTTGGCGCAATGTGACAAAAGCGTGCATCAGCATTGGACATTTTTGATACACGAGCCGGATATGCGCTAAATTAAGTGTAATTTATACAGGAAATCTGCATAAACCATGGATTCAACCGTGGGTTTTCAAAACCACCTTTGTGAATTTGGGCCAGAAGGTTTTTAGTCTAGTCTTCATCCTAGACACGGTATTATTTGTATGAATTTTTAGTCTGTGCTTGGAGACTTAATACAGTTGATGCACTTGTACTTTTGGGAGGCATTCTCTGTATCAAGGTACATGTACATGTGGAAGCGCCATGGTGTAGCGGTTCTGACTCTCGCCATGTAATCAAAGGGTCATGTTTTCAAATCCCACTGTGGCCGAACATCCTTTGGCAAGGCATAAATCCATACTTTGCCACTCTCAACCAGGTGCTAATTGGGTACCGGTAGGAAACAACCGCCATTGTGGTTGGGTTAGCAAGTGTGCGCCTAACAGGCTGCTTGAATGCAATGACTGGATAATAATAATTGTGAAGTGCTTTGAGCAGACGTAGATTGATATCGCGCTTTAGAAAAGCCAATTATTATTATTATTACTATAATTACATGTAGTGAACAAGGACTCAAAATAATTTTGGAAGTTACAATTTCTTGTCAATGCAGTGTAGGTAACAATATATTCATGGAAATAATTCAAGGGAGAATGTACTTTCCAAGGCTTCTGAACACATTTTAAAAATCTTCTGTGCCTTTAAAAAAAATCCATATCAAACAAATAATTTCAAAACCCTACAAAGTTGTAAAAGTAAGAGTGAAAATTGATATATCATAATCCATTTTCGTAAAAATGTTTCATATTTCAGCTTTATCGTACAATATTCACCTGGTTCATCTATCTTTCCTGTGGAGTTCTTCATGATTTTACTGATTTTTTTGTCAAGATATGCTCCCCTTAACTGTAATACAAGATGCAAATTTAAAGGTGACGGGGCTTAAGACGTTCCACAGTTAAAATGAAGTCCATGTAATTTTCACCAAATTTTGCAGAGAGTTACTTTGGTATCTATGCATTATGAAAATGCAAAAGATAATATAGGTTCATGTGCTTATTTTTTTTCTACGGGTATTCAAAGTCGCCGTATTTGAATGATATGCAATCTTGCGCAATCAAGAAATTATGCCTCTCTTAGACCTCACGAATTCACCAAATGAGTTTAAATCATCTTTACTCAGTGGATACCGCATCAAACCTCATCGAATTTTCAAGGTATATAACAAAGTGTATACCAAAGTAAGAGAAAGTCTTTTAATTGGTAAAACTATATCTATTTGGAGTCAGCAGCGCCCTCATTTGGCAAGAATGGTGTAAAAACTCGGAAAAAAACGAATTTCAAAGACGTGAATCTACTCAAAAATTAAAAAAAGTATTTTGTAAGCTGCACTTTTTTCAAAATCCATGCCATTTTCATCAAATTCTGATAAATTGTAGAGGAATGCATATCGAAGGTGTAGGGACCTTGAAAATATGGGGTCCATATGCTTGTTTTTTAACTATGAGTGTCCAAAGTGATGCGAGTTGGCATGAAAATCGCCCCAAAACGCGCCCAAAATGTGCAAAAGTCTAATAATGCCGTCTAAAATGCAAATGGTTCCATATTTCGCTCCCAAACATTCAAAATCCATGTCATTTTCATCATACTTTCCACATAGATACTTAAGCACCTGAGTATTCCAAATATGGAAAAATTAACATGGGTCCATGTGCTTGATTTTTTTGCTATAGAGCTTCAAAGTAACCCAAAATGGATGATGTTCTTGAGAATTGCGCATCCAAAAGAATTGGGCATTTTTAGAGCTCACGAGATCACAACAATGGGTTTAACGCCCTATAACTCAGTCAAAATCCATGAAGATTTCATCAAATTTTGCAATATGATTAATAATTGTGTCCGTAAGATGGATAATCTATCTATATTGCTGTCAATTATTTGCTCATTTAAGTCTAACAACACTCAGTTCTTAGAAATTGTGGGAAAGATACTCAACCTCAAAAATGTCAAATTTCAATAACAAACTTGAGAAGTAAAAGAAATGCTGCACTTTATTCAAAACCCATGTCATTTTCACCAAACTTTGCAAAGTTGTAGAGGACGGTATACCTTAGATTTGCAAACATTAAAAAACATGGGTTCATGTGCTTGTTTTCAAACTATCAGCATTCTTATTAGAGCATATTTGCTTCTTAAAACACCCGAAAACGCGCAAAAAGCAATATATAATTATGTGAGGAAAAATTCCGAACCACTTTTCCATCTATTCAAACTCGGGGTCATATTCATCATACTTTGCAGCACTACAGAGAAACTATTTTGAAATTGTAGAGGAATAAAAAAAAAATGGTCCATGGAATAATTCTAGTTTATTAGCTTCATAAAATAATACAGCAGATCTGCAGTTAATGCAGATAAGGAGAAAAATCAGCTCACATTACCTATACAGCTGATTAAATCACCAGTTCATCCATTGTGACGTCAGTGCGCAGAGTGTAAAGTATGCGCAGATCATGATGCGCACAAACATAACTGTGGAACGTCCTTAAGTGATATTGTATGGTATTTGTTAATTAGTTAAATATGTATTGTAACAGTAATATAAATTTCAATGAGATCTCAGAATATGTGATACCAGAATATTAAAGGATTTGTTTTGAAGAAACTGAAGATTGCATTGTTTTGATTGTTGGTGTTTCCCAGGGCTGTGCAGTTGCTCCGTAGTGCTTCAGCATCAAACCATGTGACACTTGTTATATCAAGAGGCCCACAAACATTGTAAGTATTATCCTTAAACTTAAATGATGGTACACTATTTTATTACAATACAATACAATTTTTCTTCAAGACTAGAATAGAAATTCATAAGAGTATAATACTAATATGATTTTATTGCCTATCATTCACTTTCTATGTCAGGAAGTTAATGTTTATTGCTGTTGATGCAAAATTTTCAGCTCGTAACTTCCTCATTTGTTGGATATGTGCTCAAAGAAAGCATAAAAATCATTCATTTATAACATTTTTTAGATTATAAATATTGTATTAACATTGATTTTAATACTATTTTCATTTTCTGCAATTTCTATATTATAACTTTCTATTTTTTAATTATTTATTTATTACTACTGTTTTTGTATTAATGAATAAAAACATTGTTGAGTGCCAAAAAGTTAAAAGATAAATATAGTAATACTGTTTGTAAATCTTCTTGACATGAATGCTTTAATTTTCATTATACATGTACTTTTTATATGATTGGCATGATTTCTGACACATATAATCCAAAAGAATTCAAAGATAAGTAATTGACTGATTGGTTATCATCTTTGTTCACATCACATACGATACCACCATAGGAGGAGATTCAAGCGATTACTAGAGAATAATCAATTAGCTCGACGTTCATCTGGACCCAGTACAAGTTCAGCTACTAGTTATACCTCATCAAGATCTCATAGAATAGCATGTAAGTTTTTTCCTAATTTTATCTTAAAGGTGAATCCAACCCAAATAAAAACTTTTTTAGAGGAAAAGGGAAAATCAGACAAGTTGATAGGTGAAAGTTTGAACAATATCGGACAAACAATAAGAAAGTTATGAATTTTTTAGAGTTGTGAATATTGGAATATACCCATGGAGACTTCAAATTGGCCAAAAATGGGATGTCATAGTGATGTAAGGCAAGGACTACTCTTCCATGTACTCCAATACTTAAAATGGCTAAAATGATTTTTTTTTCCAAGTTTTATTTCAAATTATGTAATTATTTAAAACAGCCATAATTATTGCTTGTCTGCTTTCTCTCAAACTTTCACCATTCTGTTTTATTTATTTTTCTCCTTTCCAACACAACATTTTATGACCAAGGCTGGATTCTCCTTTAATCGTTCTTACATGATTGTTCAGTAAATCTTATTGCAAAACTGTTTCTGGCATCATATTTTCTAGATTTATTATTTTATTGAAAATATTTAATGTCTTTTGAATGGTTGAATTAGATTAAAATCCCACGATTTGAACAATGTTCCCTCCATCTTTTATTCAGTATTACAATTTGTATCTTACGATTAATTGTGTACCCCAAAGGGGATGCATGTACATTAAGTTCTGTATGAACATTTTACTGTTATGATTATGATTTTTTAAGGGGGGGGGGGGGTCCCAATGCTTATTTTTTTCCCTCTATTTTAAAATAGAATAGTTTTATTAGCAGAAAATCATCTACTAAACAAAAAAAAGGAAATGCTCCGTACCATACTAGGAATATTAGTTGTTACAAATGGAAATGTTATGGTTATTGTGGTATTAATTTGAAATTGGTGTTATTTTGTGAAGAGTTGAACACTCTTTATCATTCCAGAGAGTAGACATCATGATGTATCATATATGTACAGTATATTAAGTCGACATAAGCAAAATCCACTATGTGAAGCTTCGTTCTTGACCTGAGGGCCATTTCATGAAACTATTTGTAAATTATTAATGATTTTATCCATGACTGTTGACTTTTTCTTGTGCTAGATGATCCCTACGTAGCTGAAAAGCATGTATGAACATGTTTTAATCATTTGTAAAATTGCTCATAACTTTATGAACCGCCTTGTGAAACATCACCCGGGTGCTGTTCAAAGTGAAAGTGGTATATTTGCTTTACCTGTATTGCTTTTTATGGGGGCGTCGTGGTCTAGTGGTTACGACTCTCGTCTTTCAATCAGAGGGACGTGGATTTGAATCCCAGCCATGGCGTATTTTCCTTCAGCAAGAAATTTACCCACATTGTGCTGCACTTGACCCAGGTGAGGTGAATGGGTGCCCGGTAGGATTTATTCCTTGAATGCTTTTTGCGCCTATATTGCGGCTCAGCTAAAGCCGAGGTTATAATATGATACCAAGTATCAAGCGCAGTAGAGTATATGCAATTATAGTAGCTGCGCTATATAAATGGACCATATTATTATATTATTATTATTATTATTTTAGATCCAGGCTTATCATCTCAGGGCTCCTCACCGACATCAAGTGTGGAATCATTCTCATCTGCCGACCAGTCAGACAATGATGGCAGAAGGTATGTATTCCTTTAAAAACTATCAAATTCAAATTAGATTTCTTGCAACATAGAGGCCCTTATTTTCAAAGAGGTTTCTATTGTACTATGGTACAAAGCTATGTAATATGCAAATTGTATTATCATGTTTCATTCAAGTATAAATTTAGCGCTCTTTGCCAATAGCGCACATCTATAATTTGACCTTTCTTTTTTTATGTGATGAAATAAGTGTAATTATGTATGAGAAATCTTCATAATTCATGGTTTGTACCATGGTACAATTGAAACTGCTTTTGAAAATATGGACCATTTACTTTAGTCTTGTTTTTGTCTCACCTGCATAGCAGAGTGAGACTATAGGCGCCGCTTTTCCGACGGCGACGGCGGCGGCGGCGTCAACACCAAATCTTAACCTGAGGTTAAGTTTTTGAAATGACAGCATAACTTAGAAAGTATATGGACCTAGTTGATGAAACTTGGCCATAAGGTTAATCAAGTATTACTGAACATCCTGCCTGAGTTTCATGTCACATGACCAAGGTCAAAGGTCATTTAGGGTCAATGAACTTAGACCATGTTGGGGGAATCAACATCAAAATCTTAACCTAAGGTTAAGTTTTTGAAATGTCATCATAAATTAGAAAATATATGGACCTAGTTCATGAAACTTATACATAAGGTTAATCAAGTATCACTGAACATCCTGCATGAGTTTCACGACACATGACCAAGGTCAAAGGTCATTTAGGGTCAATGAACTTTGGCCGAATTGGGGGTATCTGTTGAATTACCATCATAACTTTGAAAGTTTATGGATCTGATTCATGAAACTTGGACATAATAGTAATCAAGTATTACTGAACATCCTGTGCAAGTTTCAGGTCACATGATCAAGGTCAAAGGTCATTTAGGGTCAATGAACTTTGGCCAAATTGGGGTATTTGTTGAATTACAGCCATAAATTTGAAAGTGTGTTGGTCTAGTTCATAAAACTTGGACATAAGAGTAATCAAGTATCACTGAACATCCAGTGCGAGTTTCAGGTCACATGATCAAGGTCAAAGGTCATTTAAGGTCAAAGAACTTTGGCCACGTTGGGGGTATTTGTTGAATTGCCATCATATCTCTATAAGTGTATTGGTCTAATTCATAAAACGTGGAAATACGAGTAACCAAGTATCACTGAACATCTTGTGCGAGTTATAGTAGTTTTCAAAATCAGCACTGCTGCTATATTGAATCGCGTGATGCAGGTGAGACGGCCAGAGGCATTCCACTTGTTAATAAATTAATTTTGCGTTCGGATCCTTTTTCATGCCATGTTGAAGACCCCTTTTAAGAATATCTCTTTTTGATTTTGTGTGAATGTATCGTGTCAATTCAACTGATATCCATCAGAGTTGTTATTTCTACTGATTTCATTTTGTCTCGCCTGCATAGCAGAAGTGAGACAGAGTCACCACTTTTCATGTGACGGATAGTGGTGGTGTCACAAGTATCAGATCTTAACCAAAGATAAATCCTTGAAATGTCATCATATCAATAAAAAGTGATAAATGGTTATCAACTGTCACTGATCATTTGCCATGAATTTCAGGTCACATAGTCAAGGTTGAAAGTCATTTGGGATTCTCCTGGTTCCATTTTGTTTCACCTTTATTGAGTCGACAAAATAACAAAGTAATGAAAAAGACCGTAATTTAAGACCAAATGACCTATTCATTATTTATTTATTCATTTATTTATTCATTCATTTATTTATTTATTTAATTATTTTATTTTTTTAGGAGAGGTGTTCTCCACATCATAGTGAGTAAGGTATCTGGTCTTGGTCTTCACCTGTATGGAGGTAGTGATAATCAAGAAGGACCAGGAATCTTTATAGACAGAATCATGGAAGGAGGGGATTGCTATAGGGTAAGCCTATAAACATCTCTTCAACAACTTAGCCCTGCGCACATTTTATGATTCGTTGCGATCCGAATTTCATAGAAATTGTAATAACATTTTGATATGAACTTTCCATCCAAAAAATCTTAGCAATCAGAGTTCAGAATCATGGTAGGACTACCGAAATTGAAATTCAGTCTAGTTTGAACCTCCCTGTATGATTAAAAGTAAATTCGAATCCAAATCATAATGACGTCATCATCGGGGTCTTGAAGCTGATTTGGACTTTATTCCGACCACAGGACTTGATGCAAAGTGATATGATTTCATAATTCCTATCATTATGCCGAACTTAATAATTTTACTTCTTGGAACTTTCACATTTAATGCAAACTACGATTTATTAAAAAAAATTAGGGCTTAAGTTGAAGGGTACTCCCCTTGGGGGGGGGGGGGTGGCACACAAATATATATTGGTGGTACGGGGACGTGCCGCTTTGATGACCCCCTTTTTAGACTTAATTTTCAGTTCCCTAGACACTCCGAATGACAGAAGTTCCGTTCAGATGCCTTGCGCCCCGCTCTCGAGACCCGTGTTATGGAACATCTTAGTTCCCAAGCCCTGTCTAAATTGTCCGGCGCGAGCATCGCAAAGCTTGTGGCTGCACGCACAGCTTCATATTTCCTCTATACCACGGTGCCATGCACAGCGCTAACGTGCACCACCGTATACCTAGTAGTACTGTCCGGGATCCCGCTCCGTAGACCCTGTTTTTCACACCGCCCGGTATATTTTTAGTTCCCAAGGCCCAGAATTTTACCCTTGTAGTCAGTTCCTTAGATCCCCATATCAGGGCTTCGTGAGGCACACCCCCATCAAAAGACAATTGCAAATTTTGGCCTGTCCGCTGCAACAGATAGATGGCGCACCATATTGTGAATCCATCAAATCTCAGGTGTGCTGTGAATGCATGGTTTAGAATTATGGGTTGGTGGTTTGACTTTTATTTACAGGATGGACGAGTACGGGTCCAGGACGAGTTGGTAGCCATCAACGATCAACCATTATCAGGTATGACCTTGAAAGATGCCCAGGCTGTTGTTACAAGGATCAGTATGAGGTAAGTGTTTATTTCAGTTTTTGATGTATATACGGTTTATATACGGTATATTTATCTCACACGGTAAAAATACAGATTTTTTGTCAAAATACTGATTTTGGGGGATAAGAATACTGAAAATGCAAAATACAACTTGGCAGCTCTGGGTTATTATAGTGTATTCTAGGCCTATAATGGTTCTAGAATTATGGTTAATTATCCCCCCTCACTTTTATTGACTTCCGTCATTGATCTTGGCTTGCTTCTTGTTAAATCTGTTTGGCACACTATACATGAAGAAAAGAAATAGTGCCATTGTTAAAACAACAACTTTGGACCAGAGTTTAGAATACAGCCTTTGTATTTAAAACACACATATCTTGTTTTACTGTTTTTGAATATTTTTTTTTAAATTCAATTTTCAAAGTAAATTGCCATTTTTTAATGGTTGGCCATAGAACATAATCCAGTAGCATTCACTTGGTGAAAATGATGTTAATATGTCTAAATTTCTCCTGTTCAGTATGTTAAGTGGCTTAACATTATAGTTTTTCTATGGGATCAAACAATTGTCCTTGGATTAAAGGAGAATGAAACTCTTGGAGCAAGTTAGCTTTTGTGAAAGCAGAAAAATCAAAGAATAAGATCAACAAAACTTTGAGTAAAATAGGACTAGCAATAAAAGAGTTATGAGCATTTGAATGTCGAGATCACTAATGCTATGGAGATCCTCCCATTGGCAATGCGACCAAGATCTGTGATGTCACACACGTACAACTCTCCCATTCGGACACTGAAAATATACCCCAAAACATCTCTTTTTGCTCATTCTAATCATATGACAAACGATTCATCAATGATATAATGTTGTGAAACATCTGTACTTGTCATCTCATAAAGAAAACACCTAACCTTGTGATAGACTCTATAAAAGTGAGAATATAAGTGAAATAAGTACTAAAGTAATGAGGGAGTTGTACGTGTGTGATATCACAGATCTTGGTCGCATTGCCGATGGGAGGATCTACATGGCACTAGTGATCTCAATATTCAAATGCTCATAACTTTCTTATTATTCATTCAATCTTCCTCAAACTTTCAACAATATGTTTCTTTGATTTTTCTCTTTGATATGGATTCAGCTAGTTTCAAGGGTTTCATTCTCCTTTAAGCTGTCGTTTTGTCTCTTTTTTTCTTTGCAGGTCTGATTTGAATTCAGTGAGTCTATCCTACATTCCAAGTATCAGAACACCAGTCAACAAAGACCGCGACCACACCCCTAGCTCACACCCATCGGGCGTCAGCAACTCCCTCAGCTCCCCCTATCAGTCCCCCCATCCCCACTCTCACCATTCATCCCCACAACCTGGTGGTATGCTCCATTGTAATGTCATAGGTCAAAGGACACTTCCCCATCTCCCCTCTCCCGCACACCACTCTCCACATGCTAGTAATGTCCCTCATCCCCATGTGCAAGGTCACACCCCCGTGCCACAGTCGAATCATCCTCAGCAGTCTGTTAATACCAGTCACTCATTGGATTCTACCATCACACCAAGAGGGGGGTTAACTGAGAGGAGGTCCCCTGCTGTAGGTCAACCTGCTCCCTCAACTCTATTGGAGATGAACCCTAGGCCACAGGGTAGGCATGTACACATGTACAGATGTAGTTTTTGTTAATCCTGGCTCACACCATTACGTTCAATTGAGGATTGTCCGAATGCAGACAATTGCAGCAAAAGGCAACACAACGTCATCAAAACGAGTTGATACAAGGTCAATATGCAGTCCAACACAGATATCTTGTGTTCTAGCTTGGTAGTTTTTTCAAACATCTGTTACGAAACACAACCAAAATCTAAAGAAGCAAATGCGAGCAATAGCGAATGGCTTACGCAGACATTAACACAATTTTGGTGCTGGATTGAGCTCGGTTAGTGCTAGATTTAGCTCGACTTACCTTGATCTTGCACGCACACCTCGCTTTACTGTGTGATAGCAAGCAAACGTTTTGCTGCATTGTATGCTGAGAACTGGTGTTTTCGGCTAACAGCAATACACAGTTCAAAACGAAAAGGTGCAAGCCAGGCTTAAAGCGGAAGAAGAAATATTAATTGTCCATTAACTTTAATTTGGGCCAACCTGGTACCATGGTGAACTTTGAAATGTTCACTAAAAGATTGAACATAAACTGCATTTATTTCGAGTTAGATTATTCAATCTCTGTGCTTTAAAATGCACATTTTAATCTCATCATTTAAAATATAAAAATGAATTTTGGTCTCCTTAAAGATGAAGTACTGTAGAGAATTTGATCTTAAAATGTAATCATTGTGAAGAACAGTGAGTTTAAGAAATTTGATTAGATATGGGGTTTGCATATAATTTTGTAAGATGAATGTGAAGATGATTGGAAGAATCCCAACTAATTTTTTACCAGGTAACCAAGGTCAGATGCTTCCACCCTCCGCCCTCCCTCCTCACCTTCAACCGGGCACATACATGGAACCGAAGATGACCTCCACACCAGAGGGAGTAACTACGAATGGTAAAATAGCTGTAGTAATGAAAATGCGAATATGCTGTAATGTCATGTAAATAAAAAAGTTTGAGAAAGAAAATTCCTTTATGATATTTTTATGTAATAAAATTTTCTTGTCTATATTTTGCCATTTTGATTACAATAACCTTCAAAGATAAATGAATGTGCTGTAGTTGCAATAAACACTGATTTCATGAGAAAGTCTGTAAAACTGAGGTTTATTGTCACTATATCATTGTAGATCTAGATCTGGTATTGTTAAATGAAATGAATTTTGTAAAATCATGAAATCTAAGCTGAAAAAAAAATGATCACACTTAAGATCACCAACATACATGTAGATAAGATGTGGGAGAGTATGTTGTTATGTTTTGGAAATGACCCGATATCTTGCTGGAATTCCATGCTTATTTTTCTATTATCTTTGTAATTACATGATTTCTTCTAGATTCGTTTGCACATATTTTGTTATTTATACATACAGATACTTTGGTAGTCATTTTATTGGATTCTGTACAAACTCATCTTGAAACCGTTACAACAACTGGCATTTATTTTAAAATTCATTGTATCCCAGGTGTCTCTGACAGGAGAACGTCGGTGCCCCTACCCCCTGGGGGCGACCCCTCCCCAGTGCTCCCTCCGTACAACCTTAGCCACTATACCAACCAACCAATCAGCTTCTCTGCATCCTCATCCCCCGCCCATAGTCCAGTGCCCCGCCCCCGCAGCAGACGGCTGTCCATCGATCCCCAGGTCAGGCTGAAGATTGATAAACTTCAGGTGGTAAGTAAAATGACTTTGAATAATTTTTTTTTCCAAACAAGTGCACACATGGTTACCAAGGATGCGTGTAGCATTTTCACTTCTTGTTGTAGGATAAAAGTGCACTGTTGATTAGATAATAATAATTAGTAATTATACTTACTTATAGTGCTTTACACTTACTTTATCAGAAGTCTCTAAGCGCTCTACAATGCAGCATAATTACCCTTAATTTAGCAGAGCAGCTGTTATGCGCACTACGTTTCAAGGAATAAATTCCTACCAGGTACCCATTCACCTCACCTGGGTTGAGTTCAGCACAATTACTGTGGATAAATTTCATGCTGAAGGAAAACACGCCATTGCTGAGAATTGAATCTATGTCACTTCGATTGAAAGACAAAGAGTCTTGCACACTAGACCGTGATGTCCCCACACAGATGCCTTGCTCAGGCAGAAGTGCCATGTCTGTGGATCGAAGCCCAGACTTTCATATGTCTAGTCAGGCATCTTAGACCACTCAGCCACAGCACCTCCTTTACTTGGTCTACAAGCAGTTGGTCTTCTCAGATAGTCTAATACCTCATAGACCAATCACATGATTTATTTAGTCTAATTGTTGTTTGATCTACTCTGAACTTGGCATAAAATCCACTTTGTCTAATTCTCATTTGGTCTGTTGCCTAGATGGTCTAATTTCTACTTTGTCTACTTAATATTTGATTCATAAATGGCTCATCTAACCGTATAGGCTAATTGTGTAAGACCAAGTGGATTTTCAAACAATGTGGCCCGTATTCTGAACTCAGGTTTCATAAAGTTAGACCTTGGTCTAACTTTGTGCTAAAATTATGGGAAGCCATACATGTCAAAATTTGTTCACATGGTACGTTTTTTATGTTTACTGCGCTCTTTCCTAATTCTGAAATGGTGAAAACAATTATCCTTCCCAGACAGTTAAGAATGATTTGAGAGTCAAATGAGCTAATACATTGAACCTCTTCTCTTAGAGAATCATGTCACAGTTGGCTTTCCATAGTTAAACCATAACTTTAGAAGAGAGCTTGAATTAAAACCGACTTCAGAATATGGGCCTATGGTTATAGTATAACTGGAAATAAGACAAAAGTGGTAAATGGGTTAAATGACAATGAGACCAGCTAGTTAGTAGGAGAAGCAGATGTAGAATGAAAGTGCGATAACTCAGTCGGTAGAGCGGGGGTTCCGTATTCCGGTGACCCTGGTTTGATTCCCAGTTGGTGCGCTAGTGCCCTTTGGTATTAAGACATTTTAATCCTCATTACCTCATTACCAGGTCCCTTGGAGAGGACCTTAAGCTGTTGGTCCTCTGGTTGCCTGCTTACAAGCATTCATGCTTTCTTAGCAATCAGGTAAAAAATCACTACCAAAGCTCAAGAGAAGAAAAAAGGCCTCAAATATACTTGCCAATGCAGGAATTTGCCAGGATATTTAAATAAATATATTCAAACATTTATTTTGCCATCTTTTTTCTCAAAATGTATGGAAAGGTAAATGCATCAGTAACTTTATTGGATTTGATAACAAAACTTAATGTTCCTTTAGGCCCTGGAATATCTTGGGATCCATCCTAGTCCTAGTGAAAACCAGGAACTAATGAGAAGACTGAGTATAGACCAGAGTGGTATGGTCCCATATGGAGGTAAGAATGTTCTTCCGTTGTTTTATATTAGTCATTGTGGCAACGATGTGCATATATTCTATTTTATTTGTTACAAGCCCCCTGTTCCTGCCCCCACCCCCGATAAACGAACCATTTTTGGGTTTTGGACAAACATCTTTTGTAGATGTACATGTATATGCAAATTGCATCTTTCCGAATAACGACTGTATACCATATATACTGTACCGTGTATGCAGTATATGTACTCCATGGAATTGCGCTTATGTATTTCAGATTTATTCACGCTTTCTGTGATTGCATTTGTAATTGCCTTACATTTTGTTTTCATAATTCCTTGGTAATTAATTTAATTGTTTTTTTTATGACAGAGTTTGTTGCTGTTGCTAAGCAACTGTTCAACATGAAGATTGATGATAGTAATGTAGGATCAGCGTCAATGAGTCATGGTGGATATGATGTCACAGATTTCTCTGCTCCTCCTCCATTCCAACACAGAAAGGTAAGGACCTCACTCTTAACCTGTTCAACATATCATTTCATTATAAAGGAGTTACTTTTGTCTGTGCATCTTTCATTTCATATGCATTTCAGGAACTTTGAATAGGGAAGCTACATTTTAAGGCCTTTTCATACATTGCCTGCAATTTTGTATTATATTTGGCTCAGATTTTTAAAATGAATACATGTTTCTGTGTATGCATGGCAGGTGTAAATTTTGTGGTTGTTAACATGTCTTCTTTTTATAGAATCCTGCAGATATGTGTATGTGAAGACAAGAATGTCTTTCTCAGAGACTATTTTAATGGTAGTCCCATATTGCTGTATGGAATGTGCATACTGTATAAACATAGGTATCCGCAAAATACGTATAAGCCTACAAGATTAGATCCTTTCTTCTACTCTACAACTCAAGGGGCCTCTATGTCAAATGAAATTATTTTCTGTGCATATTTTTACAAATGAATCAGGCTCCATTTCAATAAAGAAAAGATACATGTAAGGACTCACACCCTCGAAGGGTCTCCCGTTCTTCGCCATATCATTAAAGTCTTTTCTGGGTCCCTTAATAAAGTATTGTATAATTATGAAATATATCATTATCGTTTATAGAAGTTTTATCCATTTAGTATTCCATATAACTGTATAATGTATTCTATCATTTACTGATTCATATATTTTCTGGTTGACCCAACCCTACAAGCATACTGCTTCCATGGGCATCCAATTTTCCTAATATGTATATATAAAACAAAGTATTTTGCATTTATTTTAAAGTATGATGCGTCATTTGTATAATGTCTCATTTCTATACTTTGTAATGTTTGTATATTCTTGATTTTGCATGTTTTTAATGGAAAATAAATGAATTAAATTCAATAATTAAATAAACCTTAAAGGGGAATCTAGCCTTGGCCATAAAATGTTGTGTTGGGAAGGAGAAAAATAAATTAAACAGAATGGTGAAAGTTTAAAAGAAATCGGACAAGCAATAAGAAAGTTATAGCTGCTTTAAAATTGAGATCACTAATAGTATGTACATTTCAAATTGGCAACTGTGTAAGTAAATCATGACAAGGGGCAAGGACAATTTTCCCATAGGCCATGTACTTTATTATCAGGGATTTGTGGTTTTCTCCAAAGTATCCATTCCCCTGGGGCAGTAATCTAAATATAACCCAGGTAGTATATTGTTTAATGTCCTCATATAAGAAAAATATAATTTGAAGTAAAACTTTTGGGGAAAATGACATCTTAGCCATAATATGTATTGGAGTACATGGAAGAGTAGTCCTTACCTTACATCACTATGACATCCCATATGCGGCCATTTTGAAGTCTCCATGAGTATAGTGATTACGAATATTTACAACTTTTAAAAATTCATAACTTTCTTGTTGTTTGTCCAATATTGTTCAAACTCTCACCTATCAACTTGTCTGATTTTTCTTTTTCTTATAAAAACAAGTTTTATTTGGGTTGGATTCCCCTTTAACATGGAGCGTAGTGACTGATCTTAGGATCGATTTTCATGATAGATTGTACATTGTAGTCAGTGCAGTCAAAGGTAAACTTAATCATAATTAATCTATGATTAATTGCAAAGTTTGTGTTATGGGGCGCTGATGTGCTCTCTACATTGCTTTTGTATATGTTGTAAAATCTCGAGGACCGATGAAACTTCAGTGTTAATGCATGTGCAGAAGTTTAATTGTCTATTTCACTGTCATCTTTGGTCAAAGAAAAGCTCCTTATTTACTATGTTATTATTACCTACAAATCTTGGTTTATTTTCCAGCTACCCAGCCCCCCTCCTCCCGTACCACCCCTACCAGTGGTAGCTCCGGCTCCTGGTTATTATGCAGAGATGGAGAATCTTCGGAAGCAGAGAGATGATGCCATAGAAGAGGCAGAGAAACTGCAGGTTTGTCAAGATCTTTTTGTTTCTGTTAACTTTCCTACCCTATTCCTTCCCTTGCTATTCTTTAGAAAGAAATAAAGATAACATCATTTCCAATGCAGAAATAATTTCTTTATCCATAACTGAAGATAAGGACCTCAATTGTGAACTGTTCTTGTGTTAATGAGATATCTGATGATTTTCTTGGATTTCAACAAAACCGGGCTGAATTTCCTATGACCCTATTTTGACAAAAGAAAAAGTGACGGCACCATAAAAATTAATCTTTTTACTATGATTGTTCAGGTTTGGCTAATTTCAGAACAATTTTGCTATTTCTTAACAAATTTGCTAAAATTGATATTAATTTTGTGCAAATTTCTATTCAAATGACAAGTCCTTGGGATGGACATGGCCTTTAAATGTATTTCTTTAATTCCAGCTGATAAAATATCTTAAAGGACAAGTTCACCCCAACAAAAAGTTGATTTGAATAAAAAGAGAAAAATCAAACAAGCATAATGCTGAAAATTTCATCAAAATCGGATGTAAAATAAGGAAGTTACGACGTTTTCAGTTTCGCTTAATTTCACAAAACAGTTATATTCACATCCTGGTCGGTATGCAAATGAGGGGACTGATAACGTCACCCACTCACTATTTCTTTTGTATTTTATTATATGAAATATTCTTATTTGCTCCTCATTGTCCTGTGAAACAGTTTTCTCCTCACTGAGCATGTGGAATTACCATTATTTTAGCATTTTATGGTTCAGTCAAATTGGTCCTTATTATCAAATCTGTAAAAAATGAAATATTGTATAATTCAAACAATAAAATACAAAAGAAATAGTGAGTGAGGGACATCATCACCTATCTCATTTGCATATCACTGTGTTGTGCATATAACTGTTTTGTGAAAAATAAGTGAAACTTTAAAATGTCATAACTTTTTTATTTTACATCTGATTATGATGAAATTTTCAGCATTACGCTTGATTGATTTTTCTCTATTGATTCAAATCAACATTTTTTTGGTGTGGACTTGACCTTTAACCCTAAAATGGCCGGGGGGGGGTTGAATCAACCCCCCCCTCAACATTTTCTGCGATCATTCCGCCGCGCGAATTTTTTTGACCGCGCCACTCGCAGAGTTTATACTTATAAATCTCGCGCATCTTTTGAGACCAAATTTACAGCGCCCGTGTACGCGGTTCCGAAATTACGCAACATTTTGTAAGTGCATGTCAGACCAAAAATTGCTCCAAAACGTGATTTTGTGTACAAAGTCGATGCAAATTGAGTTTTCTCATCTTATTCATAAAGATATGATTATTTTTACTTTAAACAGCTGAAAGCAATTGATTTTAGCATAATTTTGCTTCAAAAAGATTGTGCAATAAATCTGGTGAAAAAAACAAAGAAAAACAAAAGGTTGAAAAACAAAGAAATACATAGGAAATTCATAAAACAATAAAATACATAAGAAATTGATTTCCAAACCGAAGTTTATTTTAATTGCCATTGTTAAAAATGCTACAAAGAATATTTTTACCAAAAATTAGCATTCTAGGAGCTTTATTAAGTGAATTAGAGCAAAAAGTATGATTTATGCATAAATTAGCATAATTAATTCATATAAAATAAAATCTCATTATTTTGGAAAATTTTACCATACAGCCTTGTAGATTACATCGCACACTACCAGCGAGCAAATTTTTGCGGCACTCGCGCAATCGGCGGCCGAGATCTCAGGGGGGGGGTTGAATCAACCCCCCCTCCCCCCCCGGCCACAGAACAGCCAAAAAAGCCCGGCCTAGTTAGGGTTAAATAACCTTGCTAACTTGCTTACACTCCCACTTCTGAATATATAGCTTGACTGACTTTAGTTTGATGTTCTCGTTCTTACCATATACACAGCTTCTGGTGCTGGAGAAGGAAAGATCATTTTCTGCTGTGGAGGAGGAGCTTCAAAGAATAAGAAAGGTTTGTGACTAGAGCAGCGTTATCACTTCTGGGGCTCGTTGTAGAAAGAGCTGCGTTCAAAAGCAAGTCAAGAAGTCAAGCGAAAGTCCCTAATACGCCTATTTCATTGTGTTTGATTTTTGGAGTTGTGATTGATTGTAACTCTTTGGCAATGGGCCCTGGAAGTTGGTGTCCTTTGGTACTACAAAGTTTAGTGATTGATCGAATGAATAATCATACAGTTGATTGTATGCTTGGTTGCACATAATGATCAATGTTATCATGTGTACATCATCCCTTTGAAAAAGTGCGGAAAGGTTTGTGTAACACAACTCTAAAAAGTTAAATGCCTGAATTAAAGAGACTGATAGAAGTACTAAGTAATAGAGACATTATTTCCTCTCGGGCCGGGTCGAATGTACCGACCCACTAGTGCTGCCAGTCACCAGAGCAATTTTTCTGCAAAATGAAGAATTACCCTACCACCAAGGGAAAAATAACATTGGGGCTCGAGCTATTTCGCCCATGATATACTCAAAAGAGCACTGAAAAATCCTATCCACTGCAGTGTTGAAGCTTATCCAATTTTGCAGATTTATGCAGTAGGTTATGAAAAGTAGCCCTTGAAAAATTAGAATAAGAAAAGATACAAGAGAACATTTATAGATTATTGACCCAGTTGGTATTGTCTCTTGTTTGATGACCTTGTCTTCTCCCTTCAATTTTATTCTTATAGATATTAAAATTCTGGGGAAAGATGAAATTTGACCTCTGCAAGGGATTGCTCTTCAACTGCCCTCATATTAAAAATTCAACAAACATCCCAAATTATTTGATCTACAGTGTTAGTGTAGTCCCATACATGTTTATCTGTGGTATGCTCTGGACATTTCGAGTGAAGAATAAAATGAATTTGGTGCCATTTTTAAAAATGATACTCATTCTTTGCAGCAAACACCATGTTCCCATCTCACAAAGAGCTGCAATTGATCCGATCAACCACAACTATAGAAAGCCAGCAATGTCATCAAAGCACGATTGTTCAATATACTTTCTCACTAGGCCTATGATGTACATGTATATTCATGCAGTCATCGTTTTCTTGAAAATTCAGTGTGCTTCTCTTTGTTTACAAATGGCATTGATGGTTGAGGTTGATTAGATCAATGTTAACTCTTTGTAAGACAGGCCCAAGTCATAGGTGAATTCAAACATCATTTAGGATCACTGTGAGACAATTTCTTCCATTTTTGTCTCACCTGCATAGCAGAGTGAGACTTGAGTCGCCGCTTTTCCGACAGCGGCGGCGGCGTCAACATCAAATCTTAACCGAAGGTTAAGTTTTTGTCTCACCTGCATAGCAGAGTGAGACTATAGGCGCCGCTTTTCCGACGGCGACGGCGACGGCGGCGTCAACACCAAATCTTAACCTGAGGTTAAGTTTTTGAAATGACAGCATAACTTAGAAAGTATATGGACCTAGTTCATGAAACTTGGCCATAAGGTTAATCAAGTATTACTGAACATCCTGCCTGAGTTTCATGTCACATGACCAAGGTCAAAGGTCATTTAGGGTCAATGAACTTAGACCATGTTGGGGGAATCAACATCAAAATCTTAACCTAAGGTTAAGTTTTTGAAATGTCATCATAACTTAGAAAATATATGGACCTAGTTCATGAAACTTATACATAAGGTTAATCAAGTATCACTGAACATCCTGCATGAGTTTCACATCACATGACCAAGGTCAAAGGTCATTTAGGGTCAATGAACTTTGGCCGAATTGGGGGTATCTGTTGAATTACCATCATAACTTTGAAAGTTTATGGATCTGATTCATGAAACTTAGACATAATAGTAATCAAGTATTACTAAACATCCTGTGCAAGTTTCAGGTCATATGATCAAGGTCAAAGGTCATTTAGGGTCAATGAACTTTGGCCAAATTGGGGTATTTGTTGAATTACAGCCATAAATTTGAAAGTGTGTTGGTCTAGTTCATAAAACTTGGACATAATAGTAATCAAGTATCACTGAACATCCTGTGCGAGTTTCAGGTCACATGATCAAGGTCAAAGGTCATGTAAGGTCAAAGAACTTTGGCCACGTTGGGGGTATTTGTTGAATTGCCATCATATCTCTATAAGTGTATTGGTCTAGTTCATAAAACGTGGAAATAAGAGTAACCAAGTATCACTGAACATCTTGTGCGAGTTATAGTAGTTTTCAAAATCAGCACTGCTGCTATATTGAATCGCGTGATGCAGGTGAGACGGCCAGAGGCATTCCACTTGTTTAAATGACAGCATAACTTCGAAAGGATATGGACCTAGTTCATGAAACTTGGCCATAAGTGTAATCAAGTACTACTGAACATCCTGCCTGAGTTTCAAGTCACATGACCAAGGTCAAAGGTCATTTAGGGTCAATGAACTTTGACCAAGTTGGGGGTATTTGTTGAATTACCATCATAACTTTGAAAGTTTATGGATATGATTCATATAACTTGGACATAAGAGTAATCAAGTATCACTGAACATCCTGCGCGAGTTTCAGGTCACATGACCAAGGTCAAAGGTCATTTATGGTCGATGAACTTTGGCCATGTTGGGGGTATCTGACCAAGTTCAAAGGTCAATGAACTTTGGCCATGTTGGGGGAATTGTTGAATAACCATCATAACTCCGAAAGTGTATGGATCTAGTTCATAAAACTTGGACATAAGAGTAATCAAGTATCACTGAACATCTCATGCGAGTTTCAGGTCACATAACCAAAGTCAAAGGTCATTTAAGGTCAATGAACTTTGGCCATTTTGGAAGTAATTATCAAATTGCTGTCATAATTTTCAAAGTTTATAGATAAAGTTTATAAAATGTGGATATAGGGGTAATCAAGTATCACTGACAAGTCTTAGGTCGCATGATCAAGGTCAAATGTCATTTGTTGTCATTGTATGTATCATTATATGAATTAATAATTATGTTATAGTAGTTTTCAAAGTCAGCACTGCTACTATATTGAATCGCGTGATGCAGGTGAGACTGCCAGAGGCGCTCCACTTGTTCAAATGCACAACCAGAACTAAATTTTTTATTGTAATTTAATGTATCCGTCTGCAGCAAGCACAGAGTGCTATCCATGAGAGCAAAGCCCTGAAATCAAGGGTTCATCTGGCAGAAGTGGCCCAACAGGAAGCACGGAATATGGAGCTCGATTACGAGGAGGTCGTTGTCATGCTGGAAGATGAACTCAACAAGCTAAGGTCAAAGGTCAAGAAAATGCCCAGAAATATGCCACCAGAACCAGTGGTAAGTTATGCAGTATTTGTGTTCTATGGTTCTTTAAAATAATGCTTTAATTTCAATAAATTTGATAAATGAAGATGTTTTACAGGCTAGCAGTCTGAATTATTCAACACTCCATTTCGTTGACGATCAGCCATTCATTAAGTCTTTTATTAACGATGTGATAGCTGCAGCAAATCCAAATATTGTATTGAATAAACTGGGGGGCGTTTCATCAAAGTTGTCAGCACTGACTAAATGGTCTGTGCTGACTATTTCAGTGAAATCCTTGGTTTTGATTGGCTAAGAAGCACTGGCCTCTGACTGTTGCTATGGTAACTGTCGGAGAAAGACAACTTGTCAGTGCTGACAACTTTCATGAAACAGACCCCAGAACTTTATTATTCCTTGAACATTTTCTTTGATTCAGGTTTCAACTCAAAGTGCATATATTGAACTTTTTTAAACATGTTATTTTCTTTTTGAACTTTAGATACAATCTACAAAGTGACTTTTTTGTATCTTTCAAGTTGTCTTTGCTCACTCATGTAGTAATGAATATTCATATAAGTAGTTTCAGATGAAAGAGAAGACTCTAAGTATGTCATTTGTCTATTAATTTGTGATTAAATTATGATAACCTACTGAGAATTCTTGGTTCCATTATCAAGTATCCATTTTGTATTAAATTTTCAGTGTTATGCTTGCTTGATCTTTCTCTATTTATTCAATTCAATTTATTCAACCATAAAAATATGTGTATACTTATCATACAGTGTACATAATTATGCAATAAATAGTACAAAATATGGCTAGGACCATAAAAAAGCAAACTGCATGTAGAGAATGGCCCCAAGCAAGAGCATTGACAAAATTTACAATAAGAAACAGAAAACTAACAAAACACAAATAAACTTTATCAGCAGATATAAATGCAAACACATAAACACACACACAGGCACACACAAACCCTGGTAATTTTATAGATTTTCCATTAAGCAGGCCCTATACATTTTTTTAAAAACGGGATACAGTTGACCAATCTTTTAGGGAAGTTGGGAGTTGATTCCATTTTTTTTTATACCAACTAAAGCTAGTGAATTTAAAGAAGAAGAAAGTGTCACTTTCGAAACATGATGGAATAAACCTTTAAAAGAAAAGTTTTTTTATCTATCCTACCTAGCCTTTTGGACCCAGTGTGAGGGAGCTTCAGAATCGGTTAGCAGTGCTTGGTTGTGAGCTGAGAAAAGTACAGGCCAGCAAGAGAACCTATGAAGTGGCCACTGAAAAATTACTCCAGTTTGCTGAAGTAAGAAACTTTTATATTGCTAATTGAAGCATTAGAACAACTTATCTGATGCAGTTACTTATTGAACTTCTAATAATTGTACACAACACATGCATGTTCAACAAAAAAATCAGAAGCTACAGTATTAACTTATGAAGTAGCCACTGAAAAACTACTCCAGTTTGCTGAAGTAAGGAACTAATATTTTACTAAATAGGTTCATTATTGCGGAATGAAATAATCGCTAGAGGGTATTCATTTGTCTTGCAATCTACTATGGTCAACAAGGAAATTCGTGATCACTCTCGCAAAAAGTGTTCACTAGCTTTCTAGGAAATTCGTGATCACTCTCGCAAAAAGTGTTCACTAGCTTACAAGTTCACGAGCTTTCGAGTGCCGCTGCAACTCTTTATCAAGCGATTAACTAATATTTTGTTGATGGAAACAGCAATTTATCTCATGCAGTTCCCTATTGCACTGACATGGAGATAACTTCTAATAATCATACTAATGTACATGTATGCAAAGAATATTCCAAATATCTTGTAAATAAGTGAACATTACACTGTTCAAGGTTTTAATTAAAATAGTAATCAAAATGTCAACTTTTGTATTTTTGATAAATACGTGTTTGCTGTCGAAAAATTATGATGCTATACTTGCTTATTGCAATGTTCAGTGCATTGATTGAAATGGCAGAAATATTGTGCTGTGTACATTTTTTAAAATAGTTTTTCCCTCATATGTTAGTGCTTTTTTTTATTGTGGGAAGGGGTTCATTTTGCATTAGGTAATTTAAAACAATTGAGAAAGTAAACATTGAATTTGATATATCTCATGAGAAAATTCAATTTGCTTGTTTTTGTTTTGAAACAGACAGTACATGAAGATCTGACAGAAGGCCCCAATGGAACACTCAGGTACTATTATTTTTTAAAGTGACAACTAGGGGGGGGGGGGGTGTTTCACAAAGATTTAAATGTGACTTATAGGCACACTTAAATTATAGTAGCATGCAGTATATAACTCATCACCGCATTGTTCAGATCATATGCACGGGACGCTCACTACCGCGTATCCATCAATCAAATTGCACATTAAATAGCATGTGCACATTTGCGTTAAGCATGACTCTGAGTCACACTGAAATCTTTGTGAAACACCCCAGATCTTGTAGAAAAAACTTATTAAAGTATACATCCAAAGAAAATTCACGAAAGTGATGATTATATAGACAAATTATATATGAATGGAAAGGTCTTGTCTTTTTATACACAAATATGTCACTAAAAAGTCTTATTGATGTCGTGGAAATGCAAGCAATTACATTATTAGAGACCCTTCTCAGCCCCCCAGCCGCCCCCAGACAGACAATAGCGCGATCAAATACAGTCGAGAATAATGACGTCACATGATGATCGACTCACTCAGCTCTCTGTGCAAGCCAGCAGTACACTGATAGCTGATTCACCTTCCTGGTCTCTATTTTTTCGAATTTACCGTTTTCTTCATGTATTGTGATATCCGAATACTGTTTTCGACAACTTCAGACTATAAGGGAACCAGAACTGTGTTATTTTGCCCGTTTTTTTTATTGAATTGTGAACTGGAAAGATCGATTTTGTCCACTCGACAGTCTTCGTTGTGTTGCTCCACTAACTATTGAAAAACTCCAAGCTGCACGGTCCTTGCTCCCGATGCATGTTGCAGGTTACGCTGTTTGATCCAGTCAAAAGTCAAGGTAAGCATGTTTGGAAACTGTACTTGTTCTGACGATGCATTAAGGTCAGATGACAGATACAGATCTGATATAAGTTTAGAATCATGCATTTTGGCATAACTACTATTAAAATTAAAAAGTCTTTATTTTAGAAATAATGTTTTTGCACAATTCCAGCAGATTTTTTCTTCAGATTTCTAAAAGTAAAACTGGTCAGGACTCAGGCAGGCGATTAAATTATTTAGGAGCACTGGTATGGACCATGGCTGAAAATCTGCTGTTTCAGAGGAATGTTTAAGTTTTTATTATACACAGAATTATATCACCATGATGCCGATGTCATGAAGCCAGACAAATTTTCAGCAGTGATTACCCTGATTCCTGGCCAAAATCACTCGCACGTATTGCGAGGTTAGTATTAGTATACTAACCTCGCACCACGAACCGCGTTTGGCAGTGAATTTCTAACTAGTGGGTCGCGCGTGCTGGGATCTCACTTCTTGGGTCCACAACACACGACTTCTACGGCTTGAATTTTATGTGCGCGGCGGCATGTAATGAACCCTTGGGTGGGCCAAAATTAGAGTCTGGTGTTTCTTTCTGATTAGAGTGTTGCTGCATATATGCATGCGTAATGCCTTCAACAATGAAGATAAATGCAATCTTTGTAATGACACAGAGACTCAGAGAGCACCGTACCTCAAGTGATGTTCGTGTAGCCTCCACTTCACTACTGCTACAGCCTACACTACGCTATACACACCTACCCGGGTAGGTGTGGCGTACATGTACGGTAGTGTAGCGGTAGTGAAGTGGAGTGGGGCCTACACAAACATCACTTGAGGTAGAGCACCAGTGTTCTGAGTGGAACTTTTCAGGTGTCTAAACCTACTATCATTTGTTGTTGACCAGGAATTACATGCCACCGCACGCCATCAATCATCACGATAATTAAATTCATACTTTGATTTGATTATTTAAACTATTTCTTTTTTTCTCTCTTCTACACACAGATCTGCACACTTGCTGACTCTGGTGACTTCTGGTCTCTGCTTGCTACCTCAATCTGGGAGATTCCATCATGTCCTTTTACTATGATTTGGATATAGCCATTTTTTTCTTCACTCTTTCCAGGACCTACGGTTTGCAAGTTGTGGACTGATAATGATACAAAAGAAACATTTTCTTTATCAATCTTGGAAACAATTTTGAGCACAGTTTTGGAGAGAACTAAGAAATTTGACTTGGACAGGAATACAGCTTGTCAAAAATAATAACGCACAATTTAAAACGAAAGAACAATTTTAATGTTACTAGGGCATTTTGCGAGAAATGTTATACTCAATCACACGTCCCAAATCAAGGGTAAGTCCTTTGATTAAACATGTAGTTGAATTGCGATTGCAACTCGACCTTATTACGCTTGAATTTGAATTTAAGACTTACGCTTGATTTGCAATTGAACATAAGTTTCTTGCAGTGCCCCATAATTATGTTTTGTTATCAGATATTTAACGTGCTGATTTTTCTCGAAAGGTATAATATATTTGTCCTTTTAAACGGTATTTGAATATGGGTACGCCTTTTATTTGTTTTCCACAATATTTATTGCATGTATGAACAGAAGTGAAATATTTATTGTGAAGCACTGTGAATGTTGTGTGCTGTTGTGTGATGGTTCATCATTTTTGTTATCAGACTGAAAGCCTGGTGGATGTGAGGAAGTGGCCTGGATGAAAGAAAAGTGAACATGTGTCCAATTACTGATTTGCATATTCTAAGACAATTTTGTTTCTGGATAAATTTTGCTATGCATTCCCTACATTAAGAGTAATGGAGAAGTCCACGCAATCAAAAATTCATTTGAATTTAAAGAAAAATAACAAGATATTGCAGGAAATTTCATAAAAACTTTGATTCAAATTTATATAATAACTATTTTATCAGTTCCGTAAATATAACCTATTGTGATCAGATGAAGAGTTTCCTATCGTCAATTCTGCAAAGAATAAAAAACAAAATGCCACAAAAAATAGAAACGAATGTGATGTGAGTGACAACTCTAATTTGCATATCATTGTTTTGTGTATATGACTGTTTTGAGTAAAAACAACAAGGGAAATTACTCTATTCAAATAATTTTTAGTTGATGTGGACTTGACTTTTAACTTTACCCCTCCCATCCCAAATAAGAGTAGAAATAATCTAATCAAGAACTTGAAAATCAAAAGCAGCAATTAAGAAGCAAGATTTGATAAATACATGTCTGAATAGAATTTCACAAGAAAATAAAAAGAGAAAAAAAGATGGGTAGGGACGGGGAAGGAATTTTAAAAAAAATGCCCAGAAAAAAAACTCCGAGTTTCGAACCAGGGTCCTCGCACATGACAAAACAATGGCCAACGCATTTGGCCCGGACCATTGCCCTTTCGGAAAGGCATTTTTAAGATATATGAAATAAAGTCCGCTCGCCGCTGTTGCCTAATAATGCTTCGGCAATTCAACTGCAATTTCAGTCATTTCGCGATGGATATTGCCGTGTTTTTTTTGTGGTTCCTGACTTTGCTACTTAATGAAATTTCATAATTTTTGTTCAGTCATAAAGAAGAATGTCTATGCTTTATATTGATTGTAATATTAATGTGACGCAAGTGTGATTTCTACGTGAAAATATGCTTTGTTTATTCACATATATTTCTTGAAAAAAAAAATTTCTAAGCTAAATATCGGTTACCAAAATACGTTAAATGTGCACTTTTTTTCACTGTTCAGTGAATTCAAACTTTTATCTATATAACAAGACCAATCTTAAGAGCAATAAACAATTCTAAGAGCAAAAAACGCTGATTGGAAAGATCGTCTCCAATGGGCTGCTGTCCGCAGCTCAGCTGCTCACTGCTCATTGTTTGACGTCACTCAGCTGGAGCTCGCAAGAGGACCGGTGGAAGGCAGAAATATGGCATGAAAATAAATCATTTTTGAGAGCGGATTTCTGCAAACTCTGATCACTATTTTGAAAAATGAAGTTATATATCTGATTAGTAATACTTCCCCTTTACAATGATGACCACATAAAGTCATTATGAAATACTTTTGATTCTTCGGATGTATACTTTAATTTCTTTTTCGCCTATGCACCCATGTAATTTCATACAAATTGTCCATTGTAGAGTCTACCATGTCTTCAAAATTATTTGTCCTATCATAATAAATCTGTTATCAAATGAAAGAGTTATCATACCATTTTACCTGTTTTTGTGAGGTTTGTATTTATATTAACAGGATTTTCTTTGAAATAATAATTTTTGGCTATATATCATTTCAACTTTTACCAAAATATTTCATGTGTTTTTACATGTTTCCTCATCAAGTGATTTACAGGATTTGATTTTGAGGAGTAAATTCAGGCAAATGGGACCAATATGAGTGATAAGATGGCAGTATGATGCTAATATTTAGGTGTAATGAATGCAATTTTTTACTTTGACCCTTTCCACGCGTACCTCGCACCAATGCACACTCGATGCCGTGCGAACTTCGCATTTCACACTCAACAAACAATGCATTGTTTCCCTCCCAGTAATAATTCAGTACAGATGGGTTCATGGTCCAGCGCACAAAGAGTTAATTAATGCAATTCCATAATGATGCTCATAATATTTGTGATATGGAGAACGATCGCTTACTTTTCTGCGGTCCCTGTAGGATTGGTCTAGTCTTTGTGTAATGACACTGAGCTCTAAGGATGGGTCTGATCTTGGGATGCCACGACATTTGCTCCTGCGACAATTGCTCCTGGCTTAATTTCGTCTAAGATATAGGGTTAGGGTTGCAATAGGGTTTTATGTTAGGTTTAGGGTTGGGTATAGTGTTTAACCCAGGGTTGAATTTGGTCGTTTGATTATTGTGTGGAATTTAAAACGGAGGAATTGTCGCCGGAGCAAATGTCATGGAACCAATCTTTGTGTAATGACACTGAGCTCAGAGATGCAACCTTGCTATTATCGTTACTCAGTGAGAAATTATTGTAAAAGCATTTACATGTAATAAATCATTCGGCATTTTGTCATTAATCATTTCACCTAATACTCTGACTTTTCTTTCATTTTTGCTGTAGTCGTTATAACAAGGGAGAGAATGCTAGAAGAGGGACGAATGGATTCCGACCTCCCGGTTATCTTGCCAAACATAAGGGACCTATCGACCTTGCATCGGAGGCTAAGGAGACGGTGAAGGCTGTGAAAGCACTGGTTGAATCAGAACGTAAGTCAAAAACATCTACCAGTATTTCATCTCATACTGATGATCTGATCTGCAGAATCGCTCCAACCATCTAAAAAGTTTATAAAATCATTTTTTATTGTTCTTTTGTTAAATGTTATCAAGTTTATATTTCTGTTGTTGTGATTCCTTAACCTTTAAAGGTCAAGTCCACCCCAGTAAAATGTTGATTTGAATCAAGAGAGAAAAATCAAACTAGCAAAGCGCTGAAAATTTCATCAAAATCGGATGTAAAATAAGAAAGATATGACATTTTAAAGTTTCACTAATTTTTCACAAATCAGTGATATGCACAACTCAGTGATATGCAAATGAGACAGGCGATGATGTCCCTCACTCACTATTTCTTTTGTTTCTTATCATTTGAATAAATACAATATTTTCATTTTTTACAGATTTGACAATAAGGACCAACTTGACTGAACCATATAGTATTAAACAGTGCTAATGTCACATATTCAGGGAGGAATTAATCGTTGTTTCACTTGACAATGAGAAGAAAATTATAATATTTCATTTAATAAAATACAAAAAGAAATAGTGAGTGGATGACATCATCAGTCTCCTCATTTGCATACCAACCAGAATGTGCATACAACTGTTTTGTGAAATTAAACAAAACTTTAAAATGTCATAACTTTCTTATTTTACATCCAATTTTGATGAAATTTCCAGTGTTATGTTTGTTGGATTTTTCTCTTTTTATTCAATTTTTTTTTTATTGGGGTGGACTTGTCCTTTAACTTTCCTCAGATTAGTAATTAGTTTATGAGGTACATGACACACGCTAAATGTTGTGTTTATTATTATTATTTGATCTAGTTACAATTACAAACTGCTATACAGCCAGCTCACTAGATTTTCCAACATTGATCATGATTCTTTGGGTAACATATCTTCTGACACTGCTTACATTTCAGTCAAAGACTCATCTTTCATGAATGGGTATTTGTATCTGAGATGTCATTTCAGTAAAGCTTTAGACTTTGTTGTTTAACCTTGTGATGATATACCTTAATTTTGTCTTATCTTGACTTAAGTACATGTAATTAATTTGTATTTTTCTTTGGTTCACAGCTTTACCTCACGGCTGGGAGGAGGCTTACACAGCTGATGGAACAAAGTACTACTTAAAGTGAGTCCAGGGTAATGGTTTATAAAGAAAGTAACAATTGATTTGAATAAATCTTGATTTTGGAAAGCCAATAATGCAATACTGGTTGATATCAAGTTTTGTGTTGGTTTTGCATGCTCGATTCTGATTGCCTACCCTATCTCAGAGCTGCCAAGTACCAATTTTCAGTATTGACTGGATATCATGATTGCACATAGAAACAAACACTCTTTATTATTAAGTTCTTTGTTTTAATAAGTAATGCAACATTTATTGCCATTTTATACCAATTTTATTTTTGTATATTTGTAAACCCAGTCTTGTGAAGGGGGCTTCATAATAGAAACTAGTTTTTCTTTTAGTCATCCTCAGGCACTAGTCAGTGGTAATTTCTTCCTCTTGTACAATCTCTTGTTGTCTTTTGCCTGGAAATAAAATAAATAAATAAATATTAAGTACTGAAAAATGAGAAGAAATACTGATGGTTTCATGCAAAATGCTGGGGTTTTTTTTCTTCAGTTTTATGTGTTGTCCTATGGCATTCATTTGAAAATACTGATTTCCTCACCAAAATACTAATTTACAGTCTTTAAAATACTGGAAGCTCTGCTAGCTCCAACACCTCATGTGAGTTGATTGACAGCTCAACACCAAGTTAGTTTTGATTTCGGATCAGCATTATTAAGTTTGGTGCATTGATGAGGTAATAATCAGTGGTATACCAATGCCAAAGAAAATATTATTTTTTTTTCAATGCAAACATTTATTTATTTCCTATCTACATGTGTCACAGTAAGATGAATGGTTTTGGAAAGAAAACAATGTTTGAATGATGTTTTTGTTCTTTCAATTTACACCTGCAGTCATGTAACTCAGTGTACAACATGGATACACCCTCTATCTGGTGTTAACCATCTTCCAAGCATAAATGAGAGAGATAGTCTACCAGAGACAAGGACGTGACACCGATCTTGAAATAATCATCCGCAAAGAATGTCTGGTGTGAACAGTTGCTGGTATTTATATGAGGTATAATCCAGATGAGACAATGGATTTGACACTAAACCCTTCATACACCCTCCAAATTGTAGTTATGATCTTCCTAGTATTCATGATAGTGATGGCTGGCAGGATTTGCATTTGACACCAGTCATTGTTTACACTTTCCATCAGGTGTTAACCATATTCTCAATATTAATGGGGGAGATTTTCTAGGCAGACAAATAATTAAAACCAAACACCATACACTCCATATCTGGTGTAAACCATATTCTTATTATTCTTGGGATGGATGATCTTTTAAGAGAGTACTTGACACTGGACATATTCTACACTCGGTTATAAGCTGCTGAAATCCTTAAATTTGATAGGCTCAGAGCAATAATAGTCGGTGAAAGGCTCTATTTGTGTTATGAAATCCTCCTTGAATGTGTTCAAATTTGTGATATCTGCTCCCTTTTCTGTGAAAAAAAAGTTTCCAGTGTTTTGTACTCGTGCTTTACTACTAACTGGTTAGTATGATAACTGCTAGGAATAGAGAAAGCTTTAGGTACTGTACCAAAGAAATCCAACCGTGGCCATTCAGTGAAGATAACCTTGATTTTTTCATAATATTTATCTGTGAATTGTATTCTGATATATAAATGCTGTATTTATGCAGTTTTTTTTGTAGAGCTGATAATATTTTTTTCATAGGAATCATAAAGCATTACATCAATATATATATATTGTTTATAGTGATGGGTAACATTTTGTATATAAATCTTTGACAGAATCATATTTATATATTTTGTATTTTTATAGAATATTTTAAACTGCCAATCAGATATTTAGACATACATGTATTTTGGTTTTTAATTGAAATAAGATTCAGTTGTGGTTGAGGGAGTATTCATTCTGCAAATTGCATTTATCAAAAACTTGCATCTAACATATTCCCCATTTGGTGAAGCGGAAAAAAACCTGGATTTCGGGTAGGTGTATACTACGACCTGAAAAGCGCTTAAAATTCTCAATTGTTTTCCTGATTAAGCAAAGGAGAACGATAAAGTCCTTTTTAATACAAATATTTTCAAATCATTAAATCATAATTGCAATAGCCATTCAAGATCGTTGTTGCATGCACCATGAACCAAGCAGAATAGTTGTTCGATATTTTGGTGATACAGGGCCAAGGTGTTAGAAGAGCAAACACCATTACGTAAATCAAATTGAACGAAGCAAATGTTTTTTTAAACTGTATGTCATTTTAAAACATTTTTTGTATCAAATATATGACTTGTTTATGCATTCGCTAATGGAGGATTCCATGCTATATCATACAGGATATTTTTACAATATTTTGCATGTCTTTAACATGAAAATACATTTTTTGTATAAGAATATTTTCATGATTTATGGTGATCTTCAAGTAGTACCAGAAGGGGGCCAAGAACCAAGACTTAACTTGACCCGATTGAAATTGAAATGACAGGCAGTAAAATGTCATAGAGGACAAAAAAGCAACAGAAAAAAAGGAGTGAAAAGCAACAAGTGCATGGAATCACACTAATCTTTACTCATTTTGCTATGTATTTGTAGCTCCTAGGGGCAGGTCCAAGTAATTATCTCTTTGCTGACAGTCCAAAGTACCTGAAGTAATACGTTGTAAAGACATGATTTCTGGGAGTCTAAATGTTGGAAATCATTTGCTGGTATATATACAGTATAAGGCTTATTCTTCATTAGAAATTAAGATGGTATGCAAATTTGGCCGAGGAGATATTTGTGGAATCAACTTAGTTTGCAACTTTTTCTTGATGAATTTACACATTATCCCATTTACACAATTTATGACATGTTAAGTAGTGAGTTTGGTACATGATATTAGAAAGTGGGAAATATCCACCTCCCTCTTGAACTAAAATTTGAGTTATTCAGATCAAAATGGTGCATCAACAAAAAAAGTTCATTTACCCCAAATTCATTGATTTGTGTAAATTGAAAATATTTATGGCAAGTGAGATTGTTTATGTTTATTTTGTGTTGACTATTCTACAAATGTGGATCCAAAGGTTTCCCAGAGTTTTATCTCTGTTTTTTTTCTAGCCTGGATCAACTTGTCATAGAATTTTTAAAATCAAATATTTCTTGCCAACCAACAATAAGTTTCCCAAAATGAATTTGGCATATTTATTGAGCTGGTAATAGTACATGTACATCCTAAGCTTTTAATTGATATACCACTTGTCTAAATTCATCAACAAGAACGTACATGTGTACATGTACTTGTTTGAATGTAGAAGAAATTCAATGAGAACTATTCAAGAATAAGAGGGGAAAATGTTTGCAATTTTGGGTTTTCCCAAACATGAGACTTGCACAATGTTCAATCTTGGTGAAACTTTCAAGCAATTTGGAAAAAAGTGGTGTCAAAGCGGAAACACTTGTATTTCATCTCTTTGCTTAATCTTACAACTCAGAATGTTGACAGTATGGCAAAGAAAATCATACCTTCAGATAAGCTATTTTTGAAATTTTTACTTTTAGAAGACCAAATAACTATTTTAGCTTCTTACTAAGAACCTTCCTTCGCGTTTTTTTGTTGGTTTAGGGGTTGGGGGGTGGCAGGTCTTATATGTTTTGGCGCCTGAATTATGTGCGTAATATGTACATTACATACATGTACTTTTTTTCCATGAATATTATTGATATATTCTGTCCAATTACAATTCAGTTATTACACAAAATGTTTATAATGTGAACATTTTCAATCCTACTTGCATGGTATTTGATGCAAGTCATGCATGTTTTTTTATTAAGAAAAGAAACAAATTGTGTTGGAAAATTTGTTTTATATATTATTGTATCATTTTATATTCATGGAGAATTTATAACACGTGCTCAACAATTTCCTGGGGGTGTTTTGCAAACAGATAAACCCTGGCTTAGAGCTATGCTTAAGCGCTAATAAGCAGTATCGTTGATTCAAACCAAGTTAAGTGTGTCCTCTGACCATGATCATACCATGGACATATGATAGATTGGACATTCATCAGTTAATTAATGAATTCACGAACAAGTAACTGTCATTTTTATTGTAATAACATTATCTTCATATTTATTTATTTTGATCCTATTTTAGACATGCAAGTGGGAATTTAAGAGAAATTATACTGTCAAATCATTGTGAAATACCCCCTTGACTTATGTCTTTTGTCACATGAAATGTCAGATACATGTAGCTTGGACCTGACCCGAGTGTGTTATTGACTGGTCTGTATAACTGCTTTGTATTCATGATTTTATTATATTTTTTCTTGAAAAACAATGTACATGTAAGACCAGCATCCCAGGAGATTCATTCAAGTTGCAGGACCATAGCAGTTGACCTTACTGATTGATGGCCAGGGTAAACGCGACACCTCACAAACACGGCTTGCTGTTTGGTTTGAGCTGGGGTCTTCCTGTCAGAATCACACAATTAGCGACGTCATTACCAAGAGATCTATTTTTTGGTGTGCAGAGAAGGGCACTGTTGTGCATGGTATACAGCTTCTACAGTGTAAGTGCTTTATTTATGATTTTAATGATACTTTGTGCAGCCTAAAGTATGCGAGACAATGCAATCAGTTTTCCAGAGGGTAATGATAATCGTGGAAATATTGGCCACATCCACATTTTGAAAAATTAACAAAAACAATACTTATTGAAGACAATTTTGATAATTTTTTTTGGAATTATACAAAATATACAAAATTTGTTGCGTATTTCTCTCTTTTTTTTCAAACAATAACCTTGACCCTCTTTTCCCCTCTCTCCTCGCCTCAACAATACTTGCGTTATCTGTCGATCCATTGTCTGTCATATCTCATCACTGCCATGTGCTATCTGCTTTAACTGTCGCGCAGATTCTCCTTTGTTTCACATCGTTTTAACATTATATTTGCAATGACTGACTAAATTATATGCTAAAAAGACAAAAAAGACATTCTTTTACAAGGAAATTTATATATACATACATACTTGATCTCATCATTTCTATTACAAATCCGTATGAGAAAGAAGTATACATTATTTTGCGATAAAATTATTCCCTATTTCTGTGTTAATTTTGTGGACAGACTAATTTGAGATAATATTTCAAACTTTATACATTCCTTTTCCCATTCACCTTAAACCACATGTTTGTGGGAATGCCGAAATGTGTCCATGATACAATCACATAACGAGTAGAGATTGAGCGGGGGCTGCATTGGGATGACAATTTGATTGTGTGATGATGGTAGATTCTCAATATCAGCTCATCAGAATTTTTTTTTGTAATTCCTAACATTTTGGGTATAAAGTTTTTACCCATTTTTCTGAAGATTGTGTGCTTCAGTTGTTTTTTCACAATGTGGAAAAAGGAAAAGAATTGCTCCATAAATCACAACACATGTTAGTCTGGTATCTAGTTCAAAAGTGAAATGTCAAATTTTGATTTCTGTCTTGCCAGCAATTGTCAGTAACTTTTGAAGCCATTAAACAAGAGCCTTTCCATTGTCGTTTTTCATATTGATACTTGTCAATATTTTAATGGGCCTTTTGCACAGTTGTCAAATTTCATCGATGGAGTTTAGCCAAGATGGCTTTGGGGGTCATTGGCATTGGTCGAGATTGATCAAGGACAGGTTCTCTGAGTTGACCCAGGACTTGGTGGCCATTTTGTGCCTGCACAGCGAGCACAGCGAAGGAAAGAAAGGAACTTCCAAACTGCTTGAAGAGAGTACTGCTGACTTCCAGAGATTCATTTGAGTTGCAAGTGAAATCTTTGTATTTGGTGTTTTTCGAAATCTGTTAATACCATGTTTAATTGGCCTTGAGTACTTTCCGGCTGAGAGGAATGGTGTTTTTTTTTCCAGCTCACATGTGACATCTGTACCGCTTCATAACGTCATGCAAATTTTACATTTTCTATTTCTACCCACCCTCCAGTCTGTTGGTTCAACAGTGATCTCCCAGATCGCCAGCCTGCTTAACTCTTAAAGTTTTCTGTTTTCAGTGTTTTGTCAATCATTGTGTCATCTGGTAGTTTGTCCGACATTTTAAGTCATATCCCGTTTGAATGGGAATTGTGTTTATTCACTATGCTGCATTTATGTGAGGGGTTGCTTTGTTTGGTAAGGCATTTGATACATGTAGAACTTGGCACATCTGATTGGGTTGATCCAGATGTCTTTGAAATTGACATTAGCTCTGTACTGGGCTTAAAAAAACATGTTTAGTCTAAACCATAGCTTCTTCATGGACAAACTTGCACACAGCACCCTGACAGAGTATACATAGCCCTTTTTTCCAACTTTTGCTCTTTCTCCTGAAGACAAGAACCTACTTGTTAAAACATCAAGGTTTTGGGTGTTCCTTTTCAGGACCATCATATGCCAGCGAAAGAATACATGGTGTACCGTGAAAATACTACTCTTGAAAATTGGTTCTTGTCAGGGTTTTAGCTTCTGTAGTCATAAAGGATGGTGACTTGGCCTGCAAGGAGCCCGACATGGATGATTCTTTGAGACCAGAGAGTCCCGACCATGGTGATCATTTAAAGAGGCATATCAGTCCTTGAAGAGCCTCATCAGCATTCTCTCATGGTGACATCACCCTGGGAGCGGAGCGACTCTTTGAGACTCAACATGGTGAAAGAAGCTTGTCATGCATTGATTAGCCTCTGCAGCATCCTAACATAGATCGATAAATGTGGCAGGGACTAAGGGGTGCTCAAGCCTATTAGTAACCCAGTTTTTGAAAGTTTCTGTTTGAAATGTGATTGGTTGAATTCAGGAAGATTGTCCGAACTGTCAATGTTGTCATTGCTGAAGAAATGATTTCCTACATCCAATTTGTGTAACGAGTTCTGGAAATTTGATTGGGTGCTTGTCATGGATTGTTCGAACCTTTTAATAGGCTAAGGAAATGGTTCTCTCTAAGTCCAGTCTGGAATGTGTTCTTGAAAATGATTGATTGGATGTCTCTGAATTTCGACATTGCCGTACTTCTTATGGTAGATTGGTCCAACTTTCAGTGACCCTTTCATTGACCCTATTGCTACAAGTCTTGAACGATTTCGGGAAATTTTATGAGGTGCTCTCTGTGAAATTTGACATTGTGCTTCACTTGTACTAGGATTCATGCCTTGTACTGTAATGATTATGGACCATTATAAACCATTCTGGGATATGAAGTGCACTTCATCACGATGAGCCTCTGTTGAGGGTCTCTAGATTCGCAAGTCGTCATCCTGATTGCCCGATAGTCTCATCTCACAGACTTGTGTGCAGAGAAGTGATGGATAACAGTATGCAAATCAGAAACATTTGGTGGTGAATGGCCATTTTCAGGAAACGAAGAAAACACAGAAAAGAGAAAAATAAACGTCAAATTGTTCTCTCAGTGTTGGTTTCTTAATATTTTAACCATAATGCAGTGTTCATTGAAGTTCATAAAATTACATCATGTACATGTACAGAAAAGGGTGTATTTTTTCCAAAGTTTTGTAATATTTATTTTTCCATTTGGTCATTTAAAAACACAAAGCTGCCCCCTCCCCTAAAAAGAATAAAATAAATGACAAACTTTTAAAAAGAATAGATAAGACATTATTGATAAAATGTAAAAGAGTGTGATAGATAAGATATTTTTTATATTGAATATGTAAAATTGTACGAGATTCTTTAGACATTGTAATATCAGTCACGGATAGTAAATGTTGAAAGGATGTGAAATGATGGAAGATCGGCAGATATGGGTCCTGTAACATAAAACTTAGTGATTGATTGTGACATTGATTTCTATGACTGATCACATTGATTGTTGTGTATGATCAATCGTAAAAAATTGGCCTGCAATCAATTGCTAAGGTTTTTGATATGGGATAGTACCTGGATAGTACAGGGAGGTATGGAGAAAGCACAATTAGTGGGATAAACAGGTAAACTTGTAGAAAGGTTAAGAGGGGAGATAGAAGTGGGGAAGTGAGCAGATTATAGAAAATATGGTAGGGGTTTGTTCAAGGGTGAATAAAAAAAATACAAAGGACATTAACAGACTGATTCAATGCATTGTCTTGAATACTCTAGGCTGCACAAGGTATCATTGAACCTGGTAATACAGCACCTACATTGAAGAAGCAGTATATCATGCATGACAGTGTCCAGTGCCCTTATCTGTACACTATGAAATGGGACTAATGGTAGCGATGTTGCATATTGTGTGATTTTGTCAGGGAGGCCCCAACTCAGATCAGGCTGCAGGTCAGTTTATGAAGGTTAGTGTTTGCTACTTTGAATCAAAGGTCAGTTGCTATGGTAACCCTATTAACTTGAATGAATCTTCTGGGCTGCTGGTCATTTTTTTTTTTTGAGATAAGGAATGGCCCAACATGTATGTAATAAATTCTCTGGAAAATGAAATATTCTTGCTTTTCAGTTATCCTCATTTGAGTACATGTACGTACCTCCAGTATATAGTATGAAACAGTCCAGAAATGGACAGGTCCTTCTCGGTTTTATCCATTGTGATCTCACCCCCCCCCCTCCTTTTTTGTGCAAGCCAAAAGTGACATTATTCCTGAAACCTCCAGGTTATAGAACTAAGGTTCCCACATGACGCCACCATGGAGGACAATAGTAAACCTGTGCACCCGGGGGGGCCACTTACATTGACGAGTGGATACCATGCGCGACCAAAAAAACACGTAAAAAGGATGTCTTTTTCACGATAGGGCACTTTACGTACGTAACGTGATAAGGGTGTCAAAAACACAAAAATAATGAAAAAAGGGTATCTATTTCGCTAGGAAAATTACGTGTTTAGGGTCAAATTCGCGGGGATGATATAACAAAATTAAAATGTTTTATAAAGGATGTCCTTTTTGCCCCAACACTTCGTGTTTAGAGTCCGATTTGCGCGAGGTGTAGAAGGTGGGGTCGTACTAAACCAAATAAGGTAAAGTCGACGACCGAAGGACCCGTAACAATAAAACATTCCTGTACTTGTTTAGGGGTTCATTTTAGGGAACATTTGCCAAGAGTATCATTTTGTTACCAATACTTGTTAAGGGTAGGGTTTCACACGCCAATACTTGTTAAGGGGCGCATTTTCAGAATATGGAAATTACGTGTTTAGGGTGCTTTTCGAGACCCCATGGTCGCGCATGGTATCCACTCGTGAATGGAAGTGGCCCCCCCGGGCCTGTGCATTAGATCATAATAGACAGTGATTGGTCATGGTTTCATGCACAAGTTTTTGTTTGTTAGTCCTCCAACATGGCTGCCTGTGGAAAACCTCTATACATTTTGTCATGGGGCAATTCCATAAAATATGCATGTGACCCCCTATATAATAGATGTTCCTGAAATGATTTGTCTCCGTTTTGTTATAGTTCTTATAAAAATTTGGTAATTTTAATGCTCTCAAATGACATTTTGTGAAGAATGGAGAAAATGAGGGTCAGATGTACAAACATGTTGATATTTTATGGAGGCAATCCAAATTTAGAAGGCCGATATTTATCTTTATACAAATATCCTTTTTTCCAGGTACAGTTTCTATCCCCCCCAGAGTTTTAATGCATTGAAAAACTAACCTTTTATTGAGTGTTTTTCCACTTACTGTATTCCATATAAAATTATTCAGTGATACACAAAGCTTTTATTAAACCTCATCCTTTTTGTACTGTACAAGCTGAATATTTAAGCACAGTGTTTGACTCACAAAATAGGGATAGTTGTTTCACGATCCTGTTCTCTTTATTTTACTTGTCCTTTTTTCTCTTATTCTGTTCACTTCTTGAAAAATCCTTGTGAGCCCCCATGGCACTACTCCTGCCATGCCATAATTCAGCTTATACAATACTCTTCAAGGATAATGTCACATTTTGGCTTGCAGCAGGTCATGTTAATTACCCCCCCCCCCCCCCCCCCCCGTTGTGCATTGCACATCCACAAAAATCACAGGATCAAAGCAGGGTTGAGAGGCTGGAAAAAGGAAAGGGAAAGAGAAACAGAGAAGAGTTGTTATAGAGAAGGTGCATCAGATGATCATAATGATGTGATCATTTTAATAATAGAGAATGATGACAGAGCTATAGATGGATGACAAAAGTTAAACAATCACGGTGGGAAGAGGTGATTACTATAGTTGGGAAGTAAAATCCATGATGAACAAAAAAGGGAATGAGATGCAAGGGGACGTCTGAGATAAACCGGATAAACCGGAATTGTATCGTGCAATTAAAGATTTGAGGAATTACATATTTTAATATGAGAAAAATGCAACAAATAAGTGAAAGAGAGAAAGAATAGGGGGTAGAGAAAGGGACAAGATTTACATGAAATCAGTTGGAGAATAAATACAAGTAGCCAAAAGGAGGTGTAACACAATCATTTACTAATTAATCATCCAGGCAGATTAAAAAATTTAGCCCATATGTCACCTGCAGTGGAACTTATCCTCACTCATTCACCCATTTACACAAATCATTGTTTTTTTTGGGTATAAAATCAAACCTTTTTTGTTGTTGCGGCATTTGTTCTGCATCATTCAAATCTGGCAGCAATTTCAGTTTTAAAGGGAGGTGAATACAACCCACTTTAATACTCAAATCATGTATACCATAAAGTCCATAAAACATTGTTCTTTACATGTCAAAAATTGAATTGTGAAAATATATATATATATAGGAAAGTGTGGGATAGTTCGAATTTCCAATGGCAGCTTCACAAATTCAAGCGGTTTGGGGATACCGATGTAATACAGTTTTTACTTTCAAATTCTATACATAATTGCCTCAAAATTATTTCTGACGAAATTGAAGCTATGAGATGACAATTACCCAACAGTGAAACAAGTTATGCAAACTGGACCTTAGGTACTGTATTCAAAGCTTGTTTTACAATCATTGTATGGTTTTTTTTTCTTTATGAAAGAAATATGTGTACTGCATGTAATCTGAAATCTACAATGGCAAGCTATTGGGCACTGTCAGAAAAACCTACAAGAGAAAAAAAAGAAGCTAAAATCATATCCGGCAATAAGAGAATTTTTTTTTTCTTCCAAATTTTAGTCCGTGCATCTTTATCATTAATAATCATAAGCATTGTTTTACTAATCAGAATTGATCACGATTATTGAAATGCCATTGATTGAAACTTAACTTGACCCCAAATACTACAGATAATTGGATATTTTCAAAGTATTAACCCAACTTGGGGTGCAAAATTACAAAATCGTAATCTCCAAATTCTGTATTTTATGCACAAGTTAGGCATTAATTGATTAATAATAGTTTTAGTCTTCATGTCTGAGAACATCTACATGTGTATGGAACAAACTTTTGCTTGTATTCACTCATTTTTCAGACAGTTCACGCTCCAATATTGCCAAATCAATTTATGCCCAAATATTCCTTTTCTGAAAATAAAGAAATTTGACAAAACATGTAATTCAAAGATTGAACCCCTGTGAAAATTAAGTGGTTGACCCATGCCTCAAAATTTGAAATAAATATATGAATTATTGGTGTTTCTACCATATTCTATATAAAGCTTTGAATAATCTATATGGTCTCATACCCCTTTCATAAACCTATCCTCCAATTAGCCGCCTAATAGTAATGCGGATAATTCAATAAAAATTGCGTTCACAAACTCCGAAAATTATCCGCATTATTTTTACGAGCGCCCGTCCTGAAAAAGGCGGATAATCGTCATGACAACTGCACACGCCCCCTCCGATGCGGTTGTTTTGGAAAAGGGTGACCTTGTGACCGCACCATGGCAATTATCCACATTATTTGGAAATACGTTCATAAACTCAAAATCTTGTCCCCATGCTGCTATTATGCGGATAATTGCAGCATCAAAATAATGCGGATAACTCTGGTCCTCCTCCGATTTTACAACCAAATTATGCTGCTATTAGCCGCATAATTGGGTTTATGAAAGGGGTATTAGTTTGACATATAAACCAGAAATACTGCCTCCTTTTATTTTATTTTTATACTGACTGTTATTGTGCCCCGGATCGGGGATCAACTGGATCCGTGATCACCCCTCCTCTTGATGAGACTGTATCAGATGAACTCTCCAACCATGGTATCAGCTTGGTATATTCATCGACCGAAGTCAACCGTCCACATCCGATTCCTTCTCATTGTAAAACTAAGTCCTCTCAAGTGAGGGAATCGAATTGGTCCTCCAACTATTACGTCATGCTTCCTCTCACCGAAAGATAACTGCATGCAGAGGCCTTTCAAGCAACATCCTCCTATCCACCTGGCCCGCCATCATCTTGATGTTCCTGATCCATTTCTCGTTGACCAGGCCGCATGGATGGTGTGTTGCACTTATAATTGATTGATCATAACACATCACTTGCAAATCAAACCCTTTTAAACAAAGGAAGGCAAAGGTAATTGCTTGGCAATAACTTTTTTAATTGAAATATGTTCACGTTTAACATATTTTACATCTTTACAAATCATCGCAAAGGAAAAAAAATCCTCAATTATCGAGATGGAAGCACAATTTCCTTCAATTATTTATTGAAGCATAGCATATATTTTTGTTTAAAGCTGCATTATTTCAAAGTTGACAACAACCGCATCAACGTTTCTACTCTGAGTAAATCACATTGTTGCACGAGGGAAAAACATAGCATGATCCTCAGTGACATCCCCAATGCGTAAAGGAGGCATCAGCAAAATTTGAAAGAAAAAAAAACCATGTGAAATCAATGAAAAAGAGTATTAAAACCATAATCTTATGACCAAGAGGAAAACCTCACCATTATCATTGAAAAATGATCAGTTTGTCTTGCAAAGAAAAAAGCAGAAAGTCAAAAGGGGCCTAAGCTTTCGATCCTAGCAGAATCTTCGTCGGAGGCAAAATGAAAAAGCATGTGAAATGCAAATATTATGCATAATACTAAGTTCTGAGTATGAAATTTCATGCCAATTCCTGAAGCTACCTTGAGAAGTAAAATGAGAGGACATTCATTCCCGGGGGGGCCACTTCCATTGACGAGTGGATACCATGCGCGACCACGGGGTCTCGAAAAGCACCCTAAACACGTATTTTCCATGTTCTGAAAATGCACCCCTTAACAAGTATTGGCGTCTGAAACCCTACCCTTAACAAGTATTGGAAACAAAACTATACTCTTGGCAAGTATTCCCTGAAATGAACCCCTAAACAAGTATACAGCGATATTTTATAGTTGTGTCACGGGTCCGTTGGTTTTACCTAATTTACACACCATTTGGTTTAGTAAGGCCCCACCTTCTTCACCTCGCGCAAATCGTACTCTAAATACGTAGTGTTGGGGCAAAAAGGACATCCATTATACATTTTAATTTTGTTTTATCATCCCCGCAAATTTGACCCTAAACACGTAGCTTTCCTAGCGAAATAGATACCCTTTTTTCATTATATTTGTGTTTTTGACACCCTTATCACGTTACATACGTAACGTGCCCTATCTTGAAAAAGACATCCTTTTTACTGGTTTTTTTGGTCACGCATGGTATCCACTCGTCAATGTAAGTGGCCCCCCCGGGATTCATTCACTGGAATGTTTAATCATCTTTCTAGTATCACAATGAGCATTCCATTTGATCAGAAAAGTTTGATTGTAGAAATACATAAACAAATGTATGTACACTGCAAGTACATACATGTAACTTGTAAGCATCAAGATGATTCTATACATCACACGAACAATAACTATATTTTGAATACAATCCAAAGATTATTGAAAATGTATCTGGAATGTTTAACACTAGATCACACATTACCCTTTGCCCCCTCTCCTATAAAAGAAAGAAAAAAAGAAGGAATAATGATGTTTCAAGCAGCTATGTTATGAGATGGATTTTTCTTTTCACTCATTCTTTTCTTTTCTACTAATAGCTCTTCTCATGATGAAAAATTCCTGTTCAAACAAGAATTTTTTTTTTTTTCAACAGAATCCAACAAAATGTTGAAGTGTTAGTATGTTTCAATATACAATTACTAGCCAAAATTGAAGGATTCTACTTGAAAATGAGTAATTACACAGAAAAAGAGGAAAGGTATTCTGTTATTACAACAGGTAATTTATAACCCATGCCCATGGATGTTTAAATTTGTGTATGTGATTTCCAGAAGTGCAATGTTTTCAGCTAAATTTCATTTTTTCGTTGTTGGCTTGCTTACACTCTGCAAGAAGCTCCAATGATGTCAATTGACAACAATTTACCATATTTTGAAATAAATTTATCAAACTCATTGCTTATTGCAGCTGCTGAAAAACTTAGCACTAAGTATTCATTCCTAGCTTTCTTGCTCATCCTTTTTGTCTATAATTGTGAAAGCAGTTTTTACTGCAATTCCAATATGATGTTTTACATACAATAAGTTGAAATGAGAAGGTACACTATATAAAACCAAAGTCATTAACTACTTTTGTCTCATTTATAGACATGTAAGTGGATATCTAACTAATTATCTGTAAGTTCACAGTGTTGCACTGGGTTTGGTCTCAGTAAGTTTACAGTTTTGGAAATTTGCCCTTACATTAATGGTAATTGCTACCGATGGTAAAAATCGTAACAATATTTGTATGTTCAATAAATGTTAACCAATCAAGAACTTGATTTTTCATCTCAATAACGATCACATTTTATAATCTGTCCAAGTGAAAAACAAATACCAAAGAAAGAGAATATCCACAAGTAGTATAAGCACATCCTGGGCCCTGTTGCATAAAATTAAATACCAAGTTAACTTTGCTATTTGACAGTTACTTTCATGACATCCTTGATTGTGATTGGCTGTTAGACATCGTTACCATGGTAGTTATTTTTGGATGGCAAAGTTACCATGATAGTAACTTTTATTCAACAGGGCCCAGCTATGCAATCGTTTGGTTATACAGAATGATATTTTTGAATAAAATACAAAGCAGTTAAACAACAAAGCCATTTATAGAAAGCAGATATTTAGATAGATTAGAGACATTAGACTAGCAGTAGACAATTTTTCAGTCTTTTTCAACAGAAAGTGCAGTAATGGCATCACAGATACATTATTAGCACTAACAGGGCACTAAAACGTAGGCCCAGTCACATTTTTTTTTATTGTAATGTCAAATAATGATCCAAGATGTAATAATTACACTGTCATGACATAAGGCATCGCTGCCACATCACTGGCTGTACAGGACCTCTGTAACATTGTGAGCACTAACAACGTATTGGCATGGCCGATACTGACAAAAGAGAAAATTGGGAAATAAGCCATCTCACAATCAGATATAATTTATCTTCATCAAGAGCAATCATCAAGTATTTTGACAGCACTTTAAGTGGAAGAAATAAAACTGGTTTACATCATGTTATAGGGTCAGGGTGTTGATCTGATGTCTGTTTCTCATCACTGTTGGGTTGCTTGCAGAGTAGCAATGTCGTGCTTTACAACAGTTGACTTGTGACTAAAATGAAATAAAAAGAGCAAAAAGAAATGTGAATAAAGAATGAAATCAAACTGTTAAATATTCATATCATATCAAATCACATTTACATATATTAATAATAAAGAGTTTGTTTGCATAATTATGGGATTTGATTTTATCACTTCAGAAATGAATATGATTGCAAGATTATCCACAGGCCTGTACATATTTCATTAAAAGCGCTGTATTTCTGATGTCATAATTTAGATTAATAAGCAAAATGTTGATTCAACTGATTATGCAATGCAGAGTCCTATGAATTTCACTGACAGTGCATGAATCACTTGTGGAAGATTTATAGGCATTACGTATATACAGAAGACCATCTATACTGTCTATGTCAGAGATACAAAATACATTAAATTCTTTTACAATCAATATTGATGCAGTGCTGCATACACACACCCCTGCATCAGTACTCCTCATTTAGGATAGAGTTACAATACATGGGATACTTTAAATGGTGGCAGCAGGGGATAGATTATATGGTGGCAGCAGTGGGATACATTACATGGTGGCAGCAGTGGGATACATTAAATGATGGCAGCAGTGGGATACATTACATGGTGGCAGCAGAGGGATAAATTTCATGGTGGTAGCAGTGGGTTACATTAAATGACGGCAGCAGTGGGATACATACATGGTGGCAGCAGTGGGATACAGCACATGGTGGCAGCAGTGGGATACTTTACATGGTGGCAGCAGGGGATAGTTTATATGGTGGCAGCGGTGGGATACATTACATGGTGGCAGCGGTGGGATACATTACATGGTAGCAGCAGTGGGATACTTTACATGGTGGCAGCAGTGGATACACAAAGTACATGGTGGCAGCTGTGGGATACACTACATGGTTCAACAGTGGGATACATAAAAATTCAACAACACAACAATTCAGATTTAACTCAGTCTCGGATTCATCAAATCATGCAATCAGTGCTATAGAATGAGAACCAAAAATAATTCAATGCAATTAAACATACTCTGGGTTCTTGGTGACTCTATAGAAATGGTCTGCATAGTCAGAGTGGCCGAGCAGCTCAACAAACTCCTCATCGTGAGTGATGATCAACAGCTGGAAATTTCTCTGGTTTTCTCGACTCTTTAGGATGCTACGGGCAAGAAAGAAATCATCAGATTAGCAAGTTTGTACAAGAGAGCAAAGAAAAAGAATGCCAAGTATAGAGATGTGAGAGCACAGTAAAAAGCAAAATTACAAAGATGTAACCTTATCAGTACTCTGCAACTTTCAATGCAGAACTCCCAACCAATGTGACTGGAATAGAGGAAATGATTTTGCTATTTTTAAAAGAGAACAGTATTTCATATAGGACTGTGCAGTAAAGTTAATGATAAAAATAGGAAAATCGGATTAAACCAAGAGCTTAGAATGGTAAAAAAATGTATTCTTTCCTCTGAAATTCAGGATGGTTTGAGGTTATTTAATGTGTAATTACAAAAAGGCATTACAATTAGGTGCATTATGTATCTGAAATTACATCTAAATCTGACAAGTCACATCACCCAAAATAAACATTGATTATAGGGAATGATTACCGAGTACCAAGGTCATAGCAAGTCACTTTTAGGTATCCAAATCAAGCATAAGCAATCATTGATAGCTAGTCTGGTTCTTGCAAAAGAAAGAATACATTAATTTGATAAATGATTGATTGATAGAAATAATCAAATCTATATTCATTTCCATTAAAAATAAACAAAATCAATAAATACATAGGAATTAAACAAAGCATCAAAGATTTGGAATATATGAAGTGACATACCACACATGAAAAATGAAAGAAAACTTCCATTAATATTAAACTTGAATTATCAATTTCAAATGTGCAACGTGGTATTTGCTAATGAATGACAATGAAACCTCTACCTAGTACATTGTACTAATACTTCTTGAGACTTACTCTACGAGTGCATGTGCCAAGCTTTCTATGTTGTCTCTATCAAGGTTTGTGGTAGGTTCATCAAGGGCCAAGATTCCACAGCTCAAACAGAAAGTCTCTGCCAAGGCCAGGCGTATCAACAGGGATGCAAGCACCTTAAGTACGTAGTAAAATGAGAAAGGGGGATTTAATCTTAAACAAAGTAAGTACAATGGAACAGGCTTCTGGGTCCCGTCACACAAAGGTTAGCGATTGATCGTACGCTCGTTTTTCACGATTGATTGTACATTGTAGTACAGTGTAAATAGAATCAATCGTAGAAAAATATCCTACGATCATTGCTAAGTTTTGTGTAACGGGCCCCTGCTTGGTTTAAAATCAAGTTCAGATTGATATCTGGAGTTTCATTCGAGCCCCAGAACTGATCAACATGATCAAGTCTGATCAAGATATTTTCAAGACAGTCAATATTTGCCACTCTCCACCCACGTGTAATAAATGGGCACGTGGTAGGAAGGAATCCTTAAATGCTCGAGTTCCACATCAGGTTAACTATGCTAAAGCCAGGATAATGGTATGCAGTGCTTGGAAACAAATGTTGCATATTATTATCACCAACATTATTATTAACATTACTCAATATTTTGAATTTGTTCAAAGTAATTGAGTAGGTAACCAAGGTGATGTCAATCACAGTAGATTGATGCCGATCATGCTAGATTGACCTTGATCAGGCTGAATATCTTCAATCAATCTTCAATTCAGCTGAAGCGAATCTAGCATTATTCTTGAACATGGTGAATCTGAAGATGGTGGAGCAAAGGGGGAAAATGAATATGACTGACCTTTTGACCTGCACTGCATCTTCCTCTCATATCCAGAGCTGTGTCTCCTTTCACCATGACGACCTGATAACATCAAAATAAACAATATCATAGATAACCTTAGCAACATGAAATTACTAGATGATATTCAAGCATTGGATATTCATTTCAATTTATTCCACACAATCAAAATTATGTAGTCATATATAGTAGACTGCACAAATTGACCTTCAATGAGTCAAACAATCTAAAAGCATATTACATATCAGAATATGCAAAACATGTGTTAATAACATCTTGGAAGTCAAAATTCACCTAATTCAAACATATTTCTCTGATAGATAAGGGCATAACATACATATATGCAGAGCTGCCAACCTGAACACGAATATTTCAGTAATTCAAAAGCTGAAAATCACTATTTTGATGAGGAAATCAATATTTCTAAAGAAATACCAGAAGACAACACATACAACTGAAACTTTGAAAATCAGTATTATCCATGAAACCATCAGTATTCTCATTTTACAGTACTAATTAATGAAAATCAGTACTAATTGGTAGCTCTGTACAGCGTATATGTATATCTTGCACATACTCACCCTGTAATTGTACTGCCTCCGTTGAGTGGTGGAAGCTCCCGTCTCATCATCAGCGCATATCTCAATGAAGTCAATATCTAGCAGAGAAAAGGAACATAGACTGGTATAACAAGGCATACAAAGAATACAGTAGTGAGAGCATACCAGGGATATAGTCGAGGCCGGCCAGAGCCTCGGGCCGAGTCTCAGCAGACTTGTCATTCGGAAGCCCCCATCCCTCCTTAACTATATCCCTGGAATACACATGTTGAAGACATACATCAGCTCTCATGGGCAGTGAATTATAATTTGCTGACTGCAATTTCGGAGAACTGGGACCCGTCTTACAAAAAGTTGTGATTGATCAGGGCCCCGTCTAACAAAGAGTTACGATTGATCCAATCAATCGTAACTCTATGGAAATCCATCAGTGTCATAATTTTTTCTACAGGAAATTTGCAAAACGTCTGTTGTAAGCAAAGGCGAACTCTCAAAATTGTCAAGAAAACAATGATTTTATGAATATACATCATATCTAGAAAACATTTTGAATAAACGTGCATTCCAGATGTTGACGTTGCTGGCGGTCCATAGTTGTGGTTGATCGGATCAAACGCAACTCCTTGTAAGATGGGGCCCTGATCATCCATAACTATCGAAAGCCAGCATTGCCAACTTCTAAAATGCATGTTTGTTCAAAATGTTCTCCAGATGATCTATACTCATACATTCATCATTGTCTTTACAAGTCAGTATGCTTCCTCTCTGTTTACAAAGGACTTTATGCATAATTCTAGTAGGAAAAATTATGACAATGATGGCTTTCCATGTAGTTTAGGTTGATCGGGGCCCCATCTTACAAAGAGTTGATCAGATCAATCTCAAGTATATGGAAATCCATCAATGTCATAATTTTTTCTCTAGGAAATTTGCTCATTGTCCTTTGAGAACAAAGAGAAGCATACTGAATTGTCAAGAAAACAGTGAATATATGAATTATGGTCATTCATAGAAAAAACATGTATTTTAGATGTTGACGTTACTGGCTTTCTGTAGTTGTGATTGATCTGATCAATTGTAACTCATTGTAAGACAGGACCCAGGAAAGAAATGTCTGTAGAGAAGTCTGATCATTAGGAGCAGCCATCGCTAAGTCCCATTAGAGACATACTCTGACCTTGACTTCAACATATGAAGCAATGCATGGAATATACAGTGCACTAGATGTCATTTGTCATGGGAACCCCTTCCAACTTGGGTGATGGACCATTGGTATCGACTTCCCCATGAAAGATTAGACTAATATGGTCATAATTAGAAAGAGGAAAAGGTAATCAGTAATAATTTATTACAAAAATTAATAAAATATCATGTAATTTCCAAAAGGCAATTATTTCTGTTATGGTAACTACCGTAAGAACTCGGAATCAGTTTTTAGCTGGTATAATGCCAAGCTGGTATATAAACAATTAACTAATTGAGACATGCTCGCAAAATTAAGAAAATGAAATGACTGCTCTTACCACTTCCCTTGTATGTCATACGCCAGAGATCTCGAACAATCTTGTTAATCTCAGACATCTTTTGACTGTGATACGTGTTGATAGCACTGCACAAAAACAAATGAAAATTAAATGCATTAAGGATTCACAACTGTGCATGGTCGAGGTCTACACCTTCAGCATCGACATATTTGAAATATATTGCAAAATATTTCAAAATATTGCAATTGTAAAAATATTCATAATCTAGTGATATCTTCAGTCCCATATTCATTTTATGTGAGTCAATTTTTCAAATTGATTTATAAGGGTTTTGACCTTGTGGCCCCTAAATCAGGTCATGATCACTCCCATGTGCATATAAGAGCCAAGTAAACGGTGGTGGTGATTTTTTCACCCGATTGCTAAGAAAGCATGAATGCTTGTAAGCAGGTAACCAGAGGACCAATGGCTTAAGGTCCTCTCTGAGGGACCTGGTAATGAGGATTAATGCCTTACCAAGGGGCACTGGCGCACCAAGTGAATATACATCATAGCTAGAAAATATTTTGAACAAACATGCATGATAGATGTTGACATTGCTGGCCGTCCATAGTTGCAATAGATCGGATCAACGCAACTCTTTGTAAGACGGGGCCCTGAATGTACATTTAATTACAACCCTTTCAGAAAGAGACTCCAGATCACTGTCAATCACATATGAGCCATGTTTGAAGTTGATCTTCACTTATCACAAGAAAGAAATCAGACAGACGGAGAGGCAACCCGTAAACATACGATAACGCCAGCAGCAACCACCCACAGTGAGCATAGAAAGACCAAATTCAAGGTATAGAAAAATTCACTGCAGAACCAGAAAACAGATGAATAATAACTTATGTTATTCCAAATTTGGAGTCATTTTGTGACTTACCTGTTCAGGGCATTGTAGTACTTGTCTAAGTCTTTGTTAGCGATCTCTGTCGTCTGTTGGAATACAGAAGAAAATATCAATGAATGAGGCTAAATATGTTATAGTCTATCATTTTTGCGGACCTAGGTATGACCAGGGTACCGTTGTGTGAAGCAACAATTCTCTGGCAATCACCATAGCAAGAGTCAATGATTTGTGTTCCTCAAACAAAAAAAATGATTATTTTTCACGACACTAAAAAATATGGGAAAATGACTCAAACAACTGGAAATATGTAGTAGTGATGATGATGATGCACAGCATTTGTATAGCGCCAGGCGCTTTTTTGGAGGAGCCAGCCAATCTGGGTCACCCAGAAGCAGTAGTGCTACTGCTACGAATAAGACACATTCTTCTCAGCTGTTCTCTCACATCAAACTAATAACAGCAAATGGTATTCACTCACCCTACATTTGATCATCATATCATTGTAGTTCCTCTCTGCATTCTTGTATGTGTCAGTCTCTAATTCCCTCTCTTGTCTTGAGACCTCTTTTCTTAACTCAGTACATCTCCCATCAAGCGAGAATTTCTTTTTAAAAAAAACACAAGAGAAAATAGTAGCAATGGTTGCAGGATATTTATCTCTCTGCAATGACAATTTTTTAAATTTTACTGAAATATTTGTGAGAGTGGATTTCAATTCCAGGCCATACAGACTAGGTGATGGAAAAGCAAATAGCAAAATGTCGACAATTTTTGGACTTGATAACCACTTTTTTCTTCCTTGTCAAATTTGGCCAAGAGGGAAATGTTGATTGTTGTAAATTCTATTACCATTTTGCTTTTTTTTTCAGGAAGCACATGTCAACATACTCTACAAGTGACACTGTGGTATTGACATTTTTTGTCAATGGAAAAAAAATTTTGTATGAAGTGACACCCCCTTCCAAAGAAAGTTTGTACAGGCTTCCATTGTAAAAGTCCATACACAAAAAAAAATGAGTGGCAAATTTCTTTCAAATAAGAGGCAATCATCCCTCCCCCTCAAAAAAAAAACACTACTAAATCTGGACATAAAGACAGAAAAAAATCCAAATATCTGAGAGATCAATAAAGGTCTCCACAAAGAAGTTAAATCAAGCTGCATGAAACATACAATTTGCATCTTTTTATGTAGTGATTTTTTTTTTCAGGGGCTCATGATTGTTTTTTTTAATCTTTGAGTACCAAAGAAAAATTGCTCCCCAAATGACATTAAAAAAAAGGCCCCTGAAATCTTTATAGGGCCCAATGCAAACTGTAATAATGAAGTAAATTTTGGCTAGTGAGCTCAAGGAAGTAGCCCAAGAAAGTGTTTTTTATATCAATTTTTTGCCTTTTTAGTACCTCTTTATTAAGATCACCTTTCTTCCTTTCCATCTCCGTCTTCTCTCTCTCGATGGTTATCTGATTGTAACCGCCCAGATTCTCTTGTAACTTCTCAATCTCCGCCGTTTTCTTCTCCACTTCTTGTCGATACTTGAACAGGTGCAGGTTATTCTCCAGCTCCATCTCTTTTACCTGGGAAAGGATGAAAGTTTAAACAATACAAGCATTGATCAGGGCTTCGTCTTACAAAGAGCTACGATTGATCTAATCAACCTCAAGTATATGCAAATCCATCCATGTCATAATTTTTCCCTCAGGAAATTTACACAATGTCCTTTGGAAACAAACATAAGCACACTGAATTTTCAAGAAAACTATGAGTTTATGACTGGACATCATATCTAGAAAATAATGTGAACAAACATTGCTAGCTTTCCATTGTAGTGGTTGATTGGATCAATCACAACTCTTTGTAAGATGGGGTCCTAATCAATCAGCTGTGGACATTTTTACTCCTTCCTTTAAAACCTGAAATCAAACCGTAACCACTTAATTTGTAATCTTGAGTAACTTTATTCTTGAGACCATGACTCTGTCTATAATTTTCAGGCTGAGGATAATGAGGTTAATTATCTTTACACATGGTCTGTTTTCTAGATGATAGTTTCTATTCATTATTGTTGTTTTCAAATTAGTATTGTATCATTCTTTTGGTAATGCAATGCATTAAGTGTTATTGGATTATCCAATTTCTGGCTAGCATACAGTAAAGTCAGAAATTGGATATATAATTGGATGAACATTTGGATAAACATTATCAAAATTTAACTAAACTAAATGAAATGAAATTAAAAATTAAATTCATTTATTTAACTATCAAAGGGATAAACAAAACAAGATAAAGATTCACAAAGTAACAAAAACAAAAATGACATAGATGGCTCGGATACCCCACAGAAGCAATGGTTATAAAAAGGGGTCACTACACTACATAAAATGACAAAAACAATGAATTATAATACCTTTTGATTGCTGATATCATCTTTGAGTTGATCAATGCTTGCTACCATCAGACTCAGGTCCTCATTTGATTTTCTCATCTTATCATCGAGGTCCATTATCTCCACCTCCACATCAGCCAACTGAGTATCCTTCCCATCCGCAACATACCTATAAAACACAAAACAATGAAATATACATTCATAAACAAATTACCCAATTTCTTACGGAACATGCACATGCAGTGGTGCTAAAAAGTTAGCGAACCCGACCAGAAATTGCTTCATGCTTCATGTTGAATGTAGACAACAACACTACAATGTCCTGTGAGCCTCGAGAAACAAACTTTATTGAATGTAATATTCTATCCCCAGACTTCACGATTAAATATCTAAATGATGGCAGAACCTGAACACTTTTAAATAATGTACATTTTCTGGTTGGGTTCACTAACTTTTTAGGACTACTGTATGGTTTTGTTTATATATACACACAGACACTTGGGTGGTCATTTTATTTGATTCTGAAAAAAAAAACCAACATGTAATTTCCAACTCTTTACCACATCTGGCATTTATTTTAAAGCCTATCTTAAGTTGGGGAAATCCCCCAAAAGTGCATGTCACTATTCTAATCTGTTACTAGATTATATGAATGTGTGTGCCCTGAAAAGATTACGATGTGTTTCCCATTAACACTCACTTTGCAATGTTATCTGTCCCAACGCGGATATCTCTTAACTTCTGCTGGACTTCATCAATCTGAAAGAAAGATGTAAAAAGCGTGTCTCGTGTAGTCTGCAGGCACAGACCCTTGATTTTCGCAATTTGAAAAGTGCACAATGCAGAGTCTGGAGTAGTGAGACTAGATTCACTATGTACTGTGACCGGCTCTACCAACACAGGCAGAGAGATTGGAGTCTAGTCTCCACTCCAGACATGGTTTTGTTTTTAAAGTGTTAAATTTGAGTCTGTGCATGCAGACTATGTTTCATTAATGAAACATTTCAACATTCTCACAGCAATAATGCCTAATTGTGAAGTTTGGGTGAACATTGAACTAGAATTACTACATATGAATCATAAAGTTTAATAATTGAATTTAATTTAATTCAAGGATTATTACAAACAAGAGGCGAAGCCCACTGGCTGAATTGGTCATGTACACAAATCAATAGACTCATTATATATTTCAAACATTAAAAACAGATAGATTTGCAAATAATTTTAGATAAGCAATTATGTACTTAATAAGGTAAGATTACCAAAGCAACAAAAGAATAAATAGACATAAAAGATGATATGAGGAAGGGGGGAAATATGAGCAATAAAACAAAGAAGCAAGTTGTAAAAGATCATTGAAAAAATAAAAAAAACATGGATATAAAAAAGTGTTGTTTTAAGGCCATCGCCATTCAACTGGGACAAAATGGAGGACTGACTGACTGGTGTACCAAACTCTATCCTACTGATGAAGAGAAGTACTTATTCTTTCTCTCTAAAAAAAAAATTCACATACTTAATCTTGAGCATGTCTCACATAATCTCACATGGATGTTAACCAATAATGTGTCTATTAAACTACACTGATGCATTATATTCTACATGTATGTTACTGATGGAGAAATATTTTCCACTTAAAAACATTGATCACTTGATGAAGATGATGATGATAATGATGATAACAGTGGTGATGATGATGGGGATGATTAAAATGATGATCATGGTGATGGTGGTGGTGGTGATGGTCATGATGATGATGATGATGATGACGATAGTGGTGATGATGGTCATGATGATGATGGTTGTGGGGATATTAATAATGATGATGATAATAAAAAGTGGTGTTGATGATTGGTGATGGGAAAGATGATGATGGTCGTGATGATGATGATAATGACAATTATGATGGTGGTGATAAATGGTGATGATAATAACAGTGGTGATAATTATGATAATGATGATAGTGATGATAATGATGATTATGATGGTGATGATAATGATAGCGATGATACTTATGATAATGATGATGGTGATGATGATAGTAATGATGATGGTGGTGATGATGATGATGGTGATGATAGTGGTGATGATGATGGTGGTGACGATGAAGATGTTAGTGATGACAATGATGAAGAATGATGATTGTAATGATGATAATGATAACGATGATAATAATGATGGTGATGGATGTAGCTGGCACAGATAATACATACCGTCTCTCTTATTGCTCTGATTTCATTCTCTTTCTTCTGGATGATAGCAGCTTTTTCTTTTGCTAGCGTCTGAAGTTTGTACTATCAATACAACAGGATAAATCACAAGAGTAAAAAACTAATGAAAAGATGCCAGCTTCAGGAAATGAAAATGAGGAAAGATTTGCAATTGATACTTAGTCATGTGCACATATTTTACCGTAAAGGAAAGGTTATCTTGTCAGATCTAAACAGATATACGCATGACTTCCATCCATTACTTATAAGGAAAGCCAAACAGCGTAATTCATATTATTTAAAAGGTGTTTTTGTATTAACGTATATTCATATTCCTGTTGGAATTTCCTGATGAACATTAATTTTTTTAACAGTTGGCAGCTCAGGCTCTGCATTGTAATTTCGGGTGAGGGTTGAATTTTTGGGAGTCTTCAAATGAAATGGCAATGAAAGAAAAATGAAAATCCATATTTTATTGCTCGAAATAGAAATCTGAAACAGAAATTCTCCAAAAATTATTTTTGGCCAATTGATCGTGGGCCCGACAGCCACTGTGCAGTGTCAGATCGACATTACCCTATTCGATGATCTTTGTAGGTTTGCATGGTGGAGTCATAACATGGAGAAGGTTTACGGTTTCCCATGTGTAATACGAAGAAGGGAAAGGAAATACAGGCAGAATAATTGAAATGGAAAGACTAGAAAGGATGAAAAAGTACCCCACGCTCGTTTAGCATCCTTCACTCCTGAAGTTAGACAGTCAACCTGATCAAAACGTTGAGTAAACCTCTCTTCACTTCATCCTGCTACTACTCAAACCATCGCTACTCAAGCCATATTCAGCTCATCTCATCTGGTTTACAGTCCTTTTCAGGATTTCACTCACTTTCAAGAAAAGAATACCTCTAATTTCCTCTTTTTCATCCTTTCTAGTCTTTCCATTTCAATTTTTCTGCCTGTATTTCCTTTCCATTCTTCGTATTACACATGGTGAACCGTAGACCTTCTCCAAGTTATTTCCCTATCCCTTCAATTGTTGAACACCAAACAAGGTAGCAGCAACTCCCATATTTTAAACTCTTTTAGTCTTCCGCGGCCGGGGTTTGAACTCCCGACCTGTCGGCTGTGAGACGATGCTCTACCAAATGAGCCAACACACCAGTGTAGAAATAGTATAGAGGTTTCACAGAACACCATGAATTCTTTTGTGGGCATATACTTCACCTGAAAAGGACCACCCAAACTCAACTGTTCTTGTCGTCTTCAAGTGAAAGAGTGTTCTTCTCGTTTTTCATTCTTCTGAAGAGGGCAAGAACACACTTGTCGAAACGTCCAGTTTGGGTGGTCCTCTTCAGAACCAATAAATACTCACGAGAAAATGCATGGTGTATGGTAGTGGAACGTATTACCAAACACTTTTCATGAATTCAATTATCACACAATATTGTCATAAAATTCAAACTTTCACCATGAATATACAAATACCTACAAAATATAAATATGTAAACATTTTGCCAAAATCTTTTTTCTCTTTTACGATATCAGCTTCCGATCGGACCCCTCTTCGCATTTGAAATATTTTGGTCACTTGAAAATGGTATTGTATTACCGAACGTGTGCTTTCTATGGGAAAAGTTTAAAAAACAACAAAATCACTGATGAACTATTTTTTTACAATGTTTTATTATTTTGAGAATACAAAGACTTTGAAAATGTATCTTTTGACCATTTTTTACCATCTTTCTATTCAAGTTCCATTTGGAAGGATGTTGCAAAGTTTTGAGCATATGAAATTATTTTCTCATGCGTATGATGCCTGCATTCAGTAACACAGGACTCGTCGGTAATACAATCACTCACTATACCATGACAACCTCTAGACTCCGCGTTATCTATACCCTGAAATCTCAGTAAATATGATGAATCAAATCACCCTCCTTATTCTATGTACTCACCTGAATGGGTCCCTGCTCCTGTCTTGAGTACTATTTTGAGTAAAATGAGTAGGAAATGACAGTGGTATCAATAATTGGTATAAGAGGATTATAATAATAGTTTATATGGATTTAAATGATTTCTATGAGGCGCCGAATGTACCAATATTATATAGAACAATTATTTGTTATATAATCATTATTTATTAAATAATAACTATTATTTATATATAATTTACATTTTATTTGTAAATAACTACTATTATATAAAATAACATTTCTAATTATTTATATATAATTCCAAGTAATACTTCATTATTTGTAAATAATAATAGTTCGACATTCGATTATTTATAAATAATGATTATTTGTTTTTCATTATTTATAAATAATGATTATTTGTTTTTCATTATTTATAAATAATGATTATTTGTTTTTCATTATTTACAAATAATGATTATTTGTTTTTCATTATTTATAAATAATGATTATTTGTTTTTCATTATTTATAAATAATGATTATTTGTTTTTCATTATTTACAAATAATGATTATTTGTTTTTCATTATTTATAAATAATGATTATTTGTTTTTCATTATTTATAAATAATGATTATTTGTTTTTCATTATTTACAAATAATGATTATTTGTTTTTCATTATTTATAAATGATTATTTGTTTTTCATTATTTACAAATAATGATTATTTGTTTTTCATTATTTATAAATAATGATTATTTGTTTTTCATTATTTATAAATAATTTGTTGAGTTTTCCATTATTTATAAATAATGATTATTTGTTAAATAATGAAAACGTCTACTTCATTATTTATAAATAATTTTTTCGAGTGCACCATTATTCTCATTATTTATAAATAATCATTATTTAATGTTCGAGTTTTCCATTATTAATAAATAAAGATTATTTGTTAAATAATGAAATATCTACTTCATTATTTATAAATAATAATTTAGTTTCAATATCCCATTATTTATAAATAATCATTATTTATAAACAATTTTTACAGTTTGCCATTATATACAAATAATCATTATTTATATACAAATAACCATTATTTATTAAATAATGCCATTATTTATTAAATAATGGAAAACTCGCTATAACATGCAAATGTGGGACCGCCCATGATATGAATATTCATGATGCGATTTCCTTTTTCGTGATTTTTCTTCACAAATTTTTGTCCATTTCCTCTTCATAATGACATTTCTTGAAGCAATTTTCTAGGGATATGGTCTGATTGTAATATTCTTCATTTTCTATATAACTTCGTCTTCGTAGAAATATCAAAAAGTGTAATTTTATACGATTTTTCCTACAGTTCACAATCCCCATAGGCGCGCGTGTACGGTAGGGACAACCGGTGAATCGACGGAGTGCTCTTCATCGAAATACTACGTTGGTTGGTCCCCGGAAGTGGCGGGCGGAATTTAGCCCGAATCCTCGATGGAAGTCGATCAAGTGCATATGAGCTGAGAGAGTGAAATATCAGTGTACTTGTACAGGCCCTTCTACTTTTTATAAATATTTCTTGTTGCTTTTTTTGTTAAGTTAATTTTTCCTGGTGTAGAGATAAGTTTCAGTTCTAATAATGCACTTCAAATACATTTTGGATTGTCTGTTTGAGGCGTTTGGGGCGATTTCACCCTGGCCCCAAAATGCTCGCAACGACAATACGGGGGCATGATGACCCCTAAATTTTTAAAAACTTATTTTTCTATTGAAAATTATAACAAAATTCACCAAAAGTGTGCACGAAAGCCTTCGTATTTCACTTTTAAAACTCCAAAAAGTGCCTAAATGACAAACTTGGTCGCTTTCAACTTGAGAACGTTTACGCGTCTGCTTTCCCCCCCCCCCCCTCCTCCGAAAGTAATTCTGTATACGGCCATGCTCTAAAGAGCCTGGCACATTGATTTATGTATACTTCATTTTCATTATTTTTATCTCATTATCATCATGGCCTTACGCAGATTTTTTTCCGGGGGGGGGGGGGGGTGGGGGGAGCAGGACGCGCGTAAACTTTCTCATAAAAATCTTGAACAAAAAATTTGTGAAGAAAAATCACGAAAAAGGAAATCGCATCATGAATATTCATATCATGGGCGGTCCCACATTTGCATGTTATAGCGAGTTTTCCATTATTTTATAAATAATGGCATTATTTAATAAATAATGGTTATTTGTATATAAATAATGATTATTTGTATATAATGGCAAACTGTAAAAATTGTTTATAAATAATGATTATTTATAAATAATGGGATATTGAAACTAAATTATTATTTATAAATAATGAAGTAGATATTTCATTATTTAACAAATAATCTTTATTTATAAATAATGGAAAACTCGAACATTAAATAATGATTATTTATAAATAATGAGAATAATGGTGCACTCGAAAAAATTATTTATAAATAATGAAGTAGACGTTTTCATTATTTAACAAATAATCATAATTTATAAATAATGGAAAACTCAACAAATTATATATAATTAAAGAAATGTGCACTGGCATTGATAATAAATAATTATTATTTATAAATAATAGAAAACTTATTTATAAATAACGGAAAAACGAATTGCAATTATTTATAAATAATGAAGTATGTAGTGTCATTATTTATAAATAATGAAGTATGTAGTGTCATTATTTATAAATAATATAAAAACAAATAATCATTATTTATAAATAATGAAAAACAAATAATCATTATTTATAAATAATGAAAAACAAATAATCATTATTTGTAAATAATGAAAAACAAACAATCATTATTTATAAATAATGAAAAACAAATAATCATTATTTATAAATAATGAAAAACAAATAATCATTATTTGTAAATAATGAAAAACAAATAATCATTACTAGTATTTATAAATAATGAAAAACAAATAATCATTATTTATAAATAATGGAATGTCGAACTATTATTATTTACAAATAATGAAGTATTACTTGGAATTATATATAAATAATTAGAAATGATATTTTATATAATAGTAGTTATTTACAAATAAAATGTAAATTATATATAAATAATAGTTATTATTTAATAAATAATGATTATATAACAAATAATTGTTCTATATAATATTGGTACATTCGGCGCCTCATAGATTTCATCTTATTCATTATTACCTGAACCTGTAAAGGAGAGAAAATCACCACTATATAAATCATCAAAATATTCATAGTCATCAACATTTTTGCTATCATCTTCATTCGCATCATCATCATCATCGTTGTCATCAGCATTATCTTTAAAATCATTTTCACTGTCATTATCATTGTTATCATTACATCATCACCCATCATCGTCGTTGTCATTCATCAACATCAACATCATAATCATCATCGCCATCATCATCACCATCACCAACACCACCACCACCATCATCATCATCAACATCAACATCACCAACATCACCACCACCACCACCATCATCATCATCATCAACATCATCATCACAATCGCCTTCATCATCATGACCACCCCCACAATCACCATCATCATCATCATCATCATCATCATCATCACCAAGACCATGACCACCCCCCACCCCCACCACCATAATCATTATAATCATCATCATCATCATTATCATCACCAACACCATGACCACCCCCTCCCCCACCACCATAATTATTATAATCATCATCATCATCATCAACACAACCACCCTCACCCTCCTCATCATCCCTCCTACCACCTTTCAATCTTTAATACCTCAATCTCTCTTTGGAATGTTCCATTGATGGTGTTCAACTCGGCCTGATCATTCTCTAGCTTCTCTCTCTTTTGGAGCTTCGCCGATAGACGAAGCACCTCACTGGTGATGCTATTGATACTGATCCGCATCATGTTTATATTATCAACATGCTCCTGCCTTTGTCGCTGCTTCATATCAAGGGTACTCTTTACAGTATTCCTACAAGAACGAAAGGAAGAAAAACACTGTTTCCACTCATAAGATTTTTTAGTTGATCATTAACCAAGTCTTACTCTCAATTGTCCTTCTGTCTCCATCCATCCATTCATTGATTTAATCCATCCATCCCATCGTCCGTCCCTCTATCCAATCAGATAAGATAACTTCAATAGCTTATTAACAGTTGTCAGTGAGAATCACTGAAAAATCTCTTGATGAAGTGCTCCCTAGGGGAGCATTTCATGAAAAATATAGTGATTGTCATTGATAATGTTTTTCTAAGCCAATTAAATACAAGGATTTCATTTGCTTATAACAGTTTTCACAAACAAATCTCTTCAAGAAATGCTCCCCAGGGGGGGCCGTCTTACAAAGAGTTACGATTGAACCGATCAATCGCAACTATGGACGGCCAGCAAGGTCAACATCTATTATGCATGTTGTTCAAAATATTTTCTAGCTATGATGTATATTCATGCATTTGTTTTCTTGATAATGCACTGTGCTTCTCTATGCATACAAAGGACATTGTGCAAATTTTACGTAGAAAATAATTATGACACTGATGGATTTCCATAGAGTTATGATTGATCGGATTGATCGTAACCCTGGACTCACATTTTGATCTTGATTTCTTCTGTTTCAGTCTTGACTTGTTGGAGAGTTCTGGTCACATCTAGAAAAAAAAATCACAAGAAATAGAAATATATAGAAAAATCTAATGAAGGTATTAGGATGAAGAAAAATTATCAAAAAAACATATGATACACAAGTGGAACACCAGAGGCAGTCTTACCTAATCCACAAAATTCAATATACATGTAGCATGAGTGCTAGACTACAGTGTCTACCAGAATAATTTGTACATTTTATACAGCAATGCAAAATGAGAAGAAAAACTATGTTGGAACCAAAAAATTCCTAAGTTGGCCATCATAAAATATAATGAATTACATATCATATGAAAGAGGGAAGTACATGTATAACAGTTGTTTTTTCACCTAGTTGGAAATTGTGATCAGTCACGCATGAACGATTATGAATTATGAAATGCAATAATGCATATTTTCAGACCTTGCTGTGATTATTAAAGCGTAGCGCGCAACGCTTCATTGATCATGACTTATTTCCTATTTTCCAGAGAAACGAGATGATATGCTTTCATTTGATATACTTTCAGTCGGTTGGACGGATTTCGTTAAACAATAAACAAATAGACTGTCTGACTGCTGTTGTTTCATTGACTTTTGTAAATGGGTGTAATTAGATTAATTTTTCATGTTCCAATTCCTGTCAAAATGAATATTAAAATGGAAAAGAAAGTATGGCATTTGTTTTGCAACTACTTCCAAATATTGATCAGTCATGCATGAATGATTATGAATGGTTATATGCAACAATGCATATTTTCAGACCTTCCTGTGATTATTGAAGCATTGCACACAGTGCTTCATTGATCATGACTTATTTTCTTTTTTTCTTCAAGAGATGAGATGATATGCTTTCATTTGAAATGCAGTTCTTAATATTTCAGTTGGTAGTACAGATTTCATAAACGATTTTAAACGAATTGATGCCCGACTGCTGTTGCCTCATTGACTTTTGTATAGGGGTGTAATTAGATTCATTTAATATTTCATTTCCTGTAGAAATAAGTCATGATCATTGAAGCATTACGATTACGCTTCAATGATAGAAAAAAATATGAAAATATGGATCATTACACTTAATGAATTATAATCATTCATGTGTGACAGATAACAATTTGCAACTAGATGAAAAACAAAGACTATACTTTTCTCTTTCATATGGTATATTACTGTATTCATTAGAGTTTACACATTTTTTAATTTTATCATAGTCCATCCACTCAATTTTCAATGTTTTTAATGTACAGTGTACAAATAATTCTTGTAGACACTGTGTGTGATATTGAATACCTAATATTTTCTGTTTTAATTTATCCTTTGAATACATGTACATGAAATAATATCCAATAATCGTCCTTGACTGTCACTCCATGTAATAGAGAAAGATTGATCCCTTTATCGAGTGACAATGCAAACTTATTTCAAGAGTACTTAAGATCATTCATAAAATGTTAGGACTCAATGGGCAGAAATAATCAGCAAAACACATTAGTTCCATCACTGCGAGGGACAGTTGATGAGGAAACTAAATTTCATCATGTGATTGACTTTTGACCAATCCCATAACAAGATTCTTAGCGTTTGGAATATAAATCCATCGGGCAAAAAAAAAAGAGTAGAAGCTTCTTCCTCACCGGATCCAGAGAAGTGCCTAGACTGTTCTCCGATTTTGCGTTCCAGATCTCTGAGTTCCATCAATGTCTTCTCAAGGCTCTGTATATCAGGGATCATGTCCCTTGCCATTGCTTCATCCACCTGCAGCATACTCAACTCATCCTCTGCCTACAAAGATTATGGATAACAGGATACAGAAAGATAATACAAACATTAATAATAATAATAATAACGGTATATTTACCCAGGGTAGCCACTTCAGTTCCGAAAAATGTTCTCCCAGCGGGCCCTGCTATTATTATTACCCGACTAAGCTAGGCTTAGGCTTGAACAGTAGAGGGAGAACTAAACACCTAAGGCACACATGGAGAACTATACAGATCTTGGCCCAGGACCGACAGAAGTGGAGGATATTCGTTGATGCCCTACATGCCAATGGAGGCATAGCAGGCAGTAAGTAAGCTTGGCTACCGATTCAGGTGCACACAGCTTCTTGAGGAATTATTTCCTGCCGGTACCCATTTACCTCACCTGGGTTGAGTGCAGCACAACATGGATAAATTTCTTGCTGAAGGAAAACACACCACGGCCAGGATTCGAACCCAAGACCCTCTGTTTGAAAGGCGAGAGTCAGAACCACAAGACCACGACGCGCCCACATTGTCATATATTTCACCAATCTTTTTTTTCCAAGCAAATATGTGACCAGCCACCCTTAAAACACCAATAAGTTGCCAGGGAAGGTTCTCTGTAATAGTCAAAAAAGTAAATTGGTCTTCAAAAAGCCAAAATATAAAAATCAGCTTATCTGAAGAAGTATTTATTCTTCTTTATGCTGTAGAAGTTTCAAATTGTAAACTCAATTAGAAGACACGATACAAGAGTTTGTTTGACACAAGTTTTTGTGGATTGCTTGGAAGTTTAATTGAAATTGCAGTGTGCACATGTCATGCTTGAGTAAACACAATCTTCAAACGTTGTTTTCTCCATATTTTCTGAAGCTCATGCTTTGTTTCTTCTGCATTCAATCAAGTATTTCAGGGGGTTATTGATGATCAATTTAGACAAACTATATATCATTTTAAAGCTATGGCTGTGCTTTTTTAAACTAGATTAAAATCTCAAAATTGATTTTGGGCGACTCATTGTTGGATTTGGGGTGGCTGGTCATACTGTATATACTTTATTGGTTTAATGCCAGCATATTAATACAATAAATAACCTAGGATACCTTTGTTGTACTAGGGTACAAGGTATACAAACATGTAAGAGATAACAAATGTGGGCATACAAGAGATACGTACATGTAATTCAACAAAAGAACAAACAAAAAATGGTTTAAAAAAAGGTGAGTATCAATCAAATAGCCTCTCCCATAAATATAACGTCGTTTTTTAGAGCTATATAAATACACCCATAATTTCATTCTGATGGAGAATGTAAGACTTAGATTCTGGCCATGTTAATAACCTTTAGATTAATGCAATGCCAGGACTGGAAGAGAAAATGGTTAGAAATTTGTAAAACTGAACTTCGGATGTCTTGAGCCATCCTCATCTCTGTGAACGTTGTCCCACGTACTGATTTTTATGTATCCTTTTATCGGGGGATTGAGAGTGACATAGTTACTTAATGGCTCATGCTCGCTGTTGTGTTTCCACCATTACACGTGCTTCGTTATCAGTTTGCTGACTGCAACACATTTTCTTTTCTGTTAATTACTGGATCGTGTGTTGTCAGGTTTAATAAACTATAATGACCTCAAAAATTTAATCTGAGATGTTGAAAGACATCTTGAATGGTGAAATTTTAGATAGACTGAATCATTATCCCCATCGGTAACTCCTTGACGTCCGCATTCCGCCCGGCGAGCAGAACCGCCAGTCAACGACGGGATTACCCCGGCGATCACACCGCCCGTGGCTTCTGATTGGTTGGTTGCACAAATCAACAGCAGCATGGCGACTCCAGCAACCTTGGAATGCAGCTTACGCTATAAAAGACGCTTGCAGCAGCGATTGTCCACATTGCCTGACGAAAACTTGCAGGTAGCAGTCGAAACGTTACAATTCCAGTTTGCTCCATTGTGTGACAACTCAGCTAATTATCAATTATTCTATGAATAAACCAAATTGTACAACGCCTGCTTAGCTTGTTGTACGCGAGCAAATGGGAGGCTGAATATCAAACATTCGTACCATTGCACACACGACGTACTATCTAAAATGTACCGTTGCACGGCTTTAGGAGGTGACGTCACAATATGATTCAATTCATTGAGCTCATTAAAAAATGAAGGTGAAATATGCGTATAGACTGCTGGCTAAAATGCGCAATGCTGCCTGAGATCATGTGCGCTTGTGGGATTTGCATTTCGCTTTCAATATCTTTGCTCCCTTTTCATAGATTACTGCAGGGAAAAGCTCTTATTTTTTTCATATTTTCGCTAAATTCCGAGGCGTTGTACAACACAAATAGCGAATATTCTTATTCGTGCAATGGTGCGAGATTTCGCATTCGGTGAAAGAGACACTCTATTCAACTTGGCTAACGCCTCGTTGAATAGAGCATCTTTCTTTCACCCCTCTTTTTGGTGGGCGACTTCATGACACATAACCATACTATGGTATATTACGATAATGTCATTCATTTATAATTCTACATGTACATTGTATCTTGCATTTCTTTGGCCATACAAAATAATGGTAACGATAATAAGACCATAACATAACTTTCACAAATATTTACTTAATAGATGCCCCCCCCCCCCCTCGAACAAATTGCTCCTTGGTACACATAGTAGGTTTTGTCTTTAGAGAAATCTTTTCACATTGCCAATGAAATAAATGTAATTTCAGATCAACATTCTGCTTTTGTTTTGTAATCCTGTAATCTGACTTTCTTACCTCGCTGATGGTAGCATTGAGTTTCTCAATATCAGCATTGACGGCAGACAATTTCAGTTTCAGATCTGGGATCTCACGGGCCGATAGCTTGGTTACCTATAGAGGGCAGCAAACAGATATTTGAAAAAAAAAATTTGTTCAATAGTCATATATAATTTTTTCAATTTACACTTTTGGCAGCAGACAGTTATAGGTCTAGAATCTCAGTCTCATTGCTTGTTCACATATAGAGGGTAGCAGATAGAAATAATTTCAAAAATTTTGTTTAATCATCTTCCGATTCTTTGCTCTATAATGAAGAGAACTCATCTTTGCGAAGATTTGTATATATCCGATATGATTCACCCCCACGTTGACCATGTCAAATGGATGGGATATTTATAGACAAATCCTCCATGTTCGAGACAATTTTATCCAAATAGAGCAAGGAACAAAAAAGTCCAGATAATTCTAATTTTTACATTAATTTTAGTGAAACAGTTCTACACATCTCCTCAAGAATATGCAAAGAGGGAGCTAATGATGTCATCTTACCACTTTTTCTATTGTATTTTATTGTATGAAATTATTCATTTTTTTCCTACAGGTATGTAAAATTATGGTTCACGACAAAGTTACTGTGTAAAATAATTATTGCTGAAACTTATAAATTAAATGATTTTTTCTTGGTCAGATTTGGAAGTTATTCCATGAAAATTTAACTCGAACTCACAGCATCCTTGATAGGTCTAAGAGCCAACAGCCGATCAGATTTTTCCCTCTGCTTCGTAATAGCACGCTCTTTCTCAGCTAGCTTGCTTGGAGCCAAGCGCAGTTTGTCTTGAAGCTGAGAGGTAAAAAAAAAACAGAAAAAAAGTATAGTTTAGGAAGGCATCGTATTATAATTATTTTTCTTGACGTTTTCAAACAAAGCTACAAGAGTCCTGTTACACATAAATCTTGAAATCAATGACTGATTAATAACCGATAATTGTTCTAATCCTTTGCAATACTGGATTTCTGGAATAGCCATGGATACAAATGCTTTCACAAACCAATTAATAATCAGTGATTTTCACATCTGATTGGTCAAGAACAAATCATCAAGTGAGTATCACTGATAAAAATATTTTATGAAACAGCCGCAACGACAAAGAGGACAGAGTGCCTAAGACCAAGGAAGCATTTCATGAATCAAATGGTCAATAATTTTTTTTTTGCTGACAACTGTTATAAGCTACTGAAATCCTTGGATCTGATTGGCACAGAGCATTTTGGTCAGTATCAAGCTGCTGTGAGAAACAACCCCCATACCTCTTGAATGAGTTCCTGAACTTCTTCTCCCGAGTCAAAGCCACGATGGCAGAGAGGGCAGAGTGCCTCCGATCGCTGCAGGGATTGGATATATCGATCAAATAAATGCTTGCTGCCAGTCAGTGCTCCACGCTCGCTGGAATAATGAGAATCAGCAGAAAACATGGTGGAAACTATGAAAAGGACAGTAGGATTTTCAATCTTATTGAGTTTTAGCCTATCATTATCATTGTGCCCATACATATAGACAAATATCATGACATTCACTATCATAATCATTATCAATATCTCAATCCTAAATATAATTACCATATTAACAGTTATCATCATCATCATCATCATTCATGGGCATCAGCACAGAGGATTATCTTTTTTTTTTTTTTTTTGGGGGGGGGAATCTATTGTTGTGTCCCCCTCAAAAGACAACAGATAATCCCCTGCTGTGATGCCCATGCCACCAACATCATCACCATCATCACTATCACCACCATCATCATAATCATCATCACCATAATCATTACCATCATCATCATGATCATTGCCATTTTCGTCATCATTTTCATTTTCATCATTATCATCACCACCATCACCATCATCATCATCATCATCATCACCACCACCATCATCATAATCCTCATCATCATCATCAACATCATCATCATCATCATCGTCAAAGCACCACAAACTCACTTTTGGAGACTGTTGATCGATTGAGTGACTTGTTGTATTGAGTCGTCGATATCTTGCGTCCCACAAACTGACATCAACTGATCTTCATTGGTTCTCAAATCACCTTCTTTCCTCTTCAGATGGTCCCTAAAACACACAGGTATTAACCATAAAAGCAATAATAATTACTAGTAGTAATAACAATAAAAAAAAACACTTAGTGCATAACAGTAGCTCAGCTAAAAGTATTCAGCATTTATTACAGATCTATCCGAGACTTTTAACCCTTTCGTGACCATTGTCGCCAAATTGCGACAAGCGGCAACCCTGCGCCATTTACCAATGTCGCATTTTTGCGACGAGAATCAGTCCCTCCGAAAAAAAGAATATTTCACGAACCAAACACCCCTACAAGTCGAGTTTGGTATCATCCGAAAGCTCATTGTCCGGCCTCTCGTTCAGTGACTGTCGCTACACACACTTCTATTGAAAGTTTTTACGCAATCCTTCATCAAAGTTTGAGAAACTATCGAAGAATTTCACTTTTTAGCGTTGAGAAGGTCCACGATGGCGGAGCAACGCGGAGAGTATTTCGCAGACATGTCAGAATCAAGTTCGGATCATTCTGACAACGCATTAGATCGAATTCATGGTGATTCTGAGTTTGAAAGGATGGAAACTTCTTTGGAGGATGAACTTCTTGTGGGCCATTCCCCGACAAAGAGACTCCATACACGTCGGCGGAGAGCTGCTCAAAAGCCTGAATACGAGCGGACTCAGGATTCTTCGGATGATGGATTAGGCTCTCTGCCTGGTCCGAGCAGGCAACGTACACATACAATACACGTAGCCAACGCTATGAGTGACGTCATCGGACGCGTCGAGTCTTCACTCCGTTTTCAAGCACCATCTTTTCTGTGTGCGAGGTCGCATCGAGTCGCTCGCACAGATTTTCGTAATGTACACAAATCCCATAGACGCGTTGATATTTCGTTTCGCGAGGTAAAACGATGTTTATTTTCCTTCCCCTGACCTAAATAATTGGAAATACATTTTGTTCAAGGTAAGACATAGAAGTTCATGATATACTGAATATATATTATGTTGACTACATGTGCCAAAATTGCTGTTCTGACCACTCTATCCATCATGGAAATCATGGAGTTGTTTGGCACATGTGACACGGAATGTGACCCGGTAAGCCAGGGCGAAACATCCGCTGAGCAGCTGGTCACGACAGGGTTAATAAAGAGGCATTGGGCACTATTTAAGTAAGTATAATTATAATTAATTATAATTACTAATAAGCCTGAGTCGAATCGATTTTAAAATCGGTGTTCGATCGATGTCATCGAACGCCGGTGTAAATTTTGCAAAATCGGTGCATCGAAAAAAGAAAAAAAAATACGTCGGCCGGCCGATTCGTTTGGTTCACACAATCAATCATCAAAATATCAGTAATTTCCAACTTCACTACTACTTACTTGATTTATATTGCCCCCAAAATGAAACCAATTGTGTAATTATGATGCCTATTCACCATTAATTTGAAGTTTATTTCGATCATAGTTCGAGTCTTACTCGTCTGCTCGTGCCGAGATAATTTATGCACGATGAATTCATGAATGGAAGTCATCGCCATCGATCGTGCATGCGCAGTACTGTGCTTTAATCAAACCAGAAAATGGCCGGAAATTGACGCGATCCACGTAAAATTAAATCTTGCTTTCATGAACAAGATTCATAGAAAATTATTCGTAATATAATGCAATAATTTGCATATGATAATCATTAATATGAATTTAGAGCTTAATGTGAAACGTTTGTATTTCGTTTCAATTTTAAATGACGGACATCACATGACCATCGACTTGAGTGCACTGCACTGAGTGCACTGCACTTGTCTAAAAAAAATAATTATCACGTCAGGATTGATCCTCGAACATTGTCAACATGTAGAAACTCTTTTCAAGATCGTAATATCACCATATACATGTAATAACATTTTACATGACAAAACAGAGAAAATTGCGTTTGATATTTTTTCCCATCAATTTGAAGCTAGTTTGTGCCCAACTTTTGGCTCTGATTTCATGAATGGAAAATATGTCATACGTCATCGAACGCGCATGCGCATTGTGCTTCTTTTCTCGGAGCTCGGAGCCGGAGACTGAGATGGAATAAAAATAATGCCAGTATTAATTCTTCCATATAAACATAACATACTTTGCTGACATCGTCAATATTTTAAGTATGACCATAAAATCTTATAAAATCGTAATTATTTAACATCCAATAATAATTTATATGAATTTAGAGCTCGATCCGAGACATTTGTATTTATTTTGATCGCATGCTCTTGTGCCCCAAAAAATGGATTATCAATATTATTATCAGGATTAATTCTTGAACATCGTCATAACTCATATTCCACAATCTTTCCTCACAATCGTTATATCAGCATTGAATAGCAATTCAAATAACCATCCAGAGAAAATTACGTATTTATTCCCATCAACTTATTTGGAGCTCATTTGGATCCAACTACCTACACAATCTCAGGCAAGTTACAGCGCTCTCCGCTGGTTGCACTTGTTTGCTGGCAAGCACGCCTGTCGTTTCGGGAGAGTGAGTGGACGGGGCTGGTGTGTGCGAGTCTGGACTGCAAATGCTAGTTGACCGAAAATCATTCGGATCGACTCTGCGTGATTCATGTCTTTAATATTGTTTCATTTTAAACTTATATATTGTCATCTGCAATTATCATTGTTGAAGATATTTTGGGAAGAATTCTGCATTGGTCCCCGGCCTTTTTTGTGTTTTTGTGATCATGGAAAATACAAACGAACTTTGCTCTGTCATCTGCTTGTGCAACGCTCACCCGGCCAGCGCACACCGTCAGTGCATGCATGCAGTGCGTGCATGCATAGCGCATCGCCTTCAAAATTCGATGCATCGAATTAAAGCTGTCGAACACTGGTTTTCAAAATAATCGATATGACTCAGGCTTAATTACTAATACTTATTATGTGTATCAATAACAATAATAAACACACAATACTTAAAACTAAACTTCAGGGATGCCAACCCCATACAAATCATTGCAGTATTTGAGCGTTAAAAAAACCCACAAGGATTTTGGATGTAAAGAGAGTATTTTCAACTCTCCTGATAGATAAATATACAACTATAACACGATTTTGAGAAAAAAAAGCATTTTTCATGAAACCTGACGTATTTTTATTTAAAAAAAGGATAAAATACTGTAAACAACAAACTCTGCAACTTACATGATTGAGTTTCTGTTAGCTTCCTTGGCTGATAGATTCATCCTAGCTTGCTGAAGTTTGTTATTGCATCTCTTCACTTCATCGGTCTTTGCACTGGAATTAAAGGTAAAAGAAAGAAGTTGCAGCAAAAAAATTATTTCACGTGAATGTCTTTTAAATCAAGGTTTATTGTCACCATATTATCATATTTCTACATCTGGTTAATTAATGGAAATTTATCTTTGTGAAATCCTGAAATCTTAGTTCATAACCGATAATTCTGATGATCACTAACACAGAAAAGCATATGTGGGACAGCATATTAATTTTGTTTGGAAAAATACCAGACATCTGATGGAATTTGTGCTTATTTTACTCATTTAAAAAATTTACGCATTTTCTTCCAGAGCTATTTGGCACATATCTTTTATTTATACATACAAACACTTGGGTGGTAATTTCATTGGATTTTGTTTGAACTAATTTTTAGAACGTTACCACAGACTGAGCAAAGTTGGCTCAGGCCCCGTGTAGAGTAGAGTCACCACCTTTGCACGTTAAGAACCCACTGCACTATTCGAAGAAGAGTAGGGGGAAACCCCGGTGTAGTGGTCCACCTGCATTCCCCCAACCACTTATATCGGGAGGAGAGACCTGCGGGTCACAGTTCTGTGTGCGCGCCCTTCTAGGCGACCCAGATTGGCTGGCTCCTCCAAAAATGCGCCTTTGAATGTCTTTGACAGATATATGGCGCTATATAAATGCTGTGCATCATCATCATCATCTTCTTTATCTTTAATCGTATCACGAAATCCTAAGGATCCTATTACATGGTCATCATTACATATAAGGACAAGATGACAGTTTTCTCAAAGTAATTACAAATATTCCCTTCTTCTTTAATGATGAAAAGCTAATATGGCATTTTCATTTTCATTTCATTAACTGTAGTATGAAAAATAATCAAAAGCACCTTGGACATTTTTACAAATTATTTCAAATCTACCAATCAAAAATGGACAAACTTAACTGTTGTTTATTTGTTTTTCAAGAGTTTACAAAAAGGCTATACAAACAGAACAAAATGGCTATAAAACAAAAATTTGCTGACTGCGATTTAAAGCTCCACTGATCTCGCTATTAAACAATAATTTTAAGAAAATGAATGAATATCTTACACCAGATAATTTGAGAGCTTTGATCTGATATTCTCCGACGGGAAATGATTAAGAAGATGGAGCATCTCTTCCTCATGCTTTGCTCTCCTGTTACGAAACAAACAAGAATACATGATGATAAGCAGGGTTGATTTCAATATGTAACCTCCATCTCAAGGCACACAAACAATCAACCCAACATGAATCTTAAAATTTGTTACAAGTTTGCAAAAAGGTAAATCCAAAGCTTTAAAATGACATAACCGATCAAAAATGGAATAATAAAAATGCATGTATATCACTGATTGAGAAGAATTAAGCATGATATTCGAGGTCTACATGTACAGGTATTTATACAAATATGGGTCCAAGTATCAATTCTCTTTAATCCAATTTTGGAAAAGATAATAAAAATACAAGATTAAAATAAGACAATAGGCCTTTAAGATCCATAACAATTAAGGTCATATTAAAAGCAGTGTATCTACATGTAGACTCATATTTATAAACGAAACTGGTGAAAAATTTGAATTTGAATCAGAAATGTCTTGATTGCAATGGTATAAATAAAACATCATTATTACTTTTACAGGAAACTTACAGTCTCTTTATTTGATCTTCTTTGATGTTTTTATCTTTCTGCAATATCTCAAGCTTTGCTCTGGCTTGTGACTGTGAAGAGATGGTAGTTAATTCATTCCTGTAGAAAAATTAAATGACAACATTGTTATAATCAGAACAAAGAAAGTCAGGTGTTTTGATTCCAAGATTTCAGTGAAAAGGAAAGCAGGGGCCCTTTTCCCAAACGTCGAAAAATTTGGAAGACTAGATATATAGGTAGTAGTACGATTTACAAGAGATAATTGAATGGGTTTTCCAAGAGATTCTTGGTCGAGTGGTCTAAGAGGCTGGTCTAGTACGCCAGAGGTTGAAGGTTCAAATCTCTCCAAGACTGCTTATGATTATTTTCAGAGCAGTCACTTGTCACACAGCAGTGCCATGAATAACATGCATTTCTGTCTATAAGTTTAACAGCGTGTATTTTTGTGAAACTGATCGACATGCTGAAAAGACTATAATCAATAAATCTGAAGGGTGTTCCACAAACACTTCACAGATATTGATCACATGTGATGCAACTACATGTGACCAGCAACCCCAAAACCAACAATAAGTCACCATGGAAGGTTCTTTGTAAATAGCCAAAGCATCAATTAAAGAGAAAATAGCTTATCTGAAAGAGTAATTTTTCTCCTTTATACTGTTCAAACTTCCAGTTGTAAATCTGAATAGAAAACAAGATAAAAGAGTTTCTTTGACACAAGTTTTTGCAGACTGCATGAAAGTTTTATCGATACTGCACAGTGAGCGCATCTCATGCTTGAGTGAACCACAAACTTTATTGAAAAGTACCATTTGTTCAAACCCAAGTTACAGTGAGATGATGTACATGTAGAATGCATTGTTACAGGCGTAAGAATTCATATGAAAATATTGCGGGGGGGGGGGTGGTTTTTACAAAGATTCATGTGTGACTTTAGATGTCTTAAATGATACATGTATCAAGCACACAATCTCATTGATTTATGCACATTCATGCCTGTCCTCTTGGCATCATCTGACCAAAGCGGCGATGAATTATACACCACACACGACTGGGCCCCATCTAACAAATTGTTGGGATCTTATCAACTTCAACTATATGGAAATTGATCATTGTCAAAATTATTCCTTTGTAAACAGAGAGAAGCACAATGAATTGTCAAGAAAATCATGAAATAATGCTTATACATCATATCAAGAAAATATTCTGAACATGCATTTGTGATGTTTGACATTGTTGGCTTTCCATAGTTGTGGTTGACTGGATCAATCACAACTCTTTGTAAGACGGGCCCTGGAATTCAAGTGCGATTTTTAGTCAAAATGTGAAACATCCCTCTTGATAGGGATGCATGGTTGCCACAAGGTAGTTTTGAGTTTTGGTCTTGTGGTGTCACTGTTCAAAGTTGCAGTGGAAGAATGGCTTTTTAATATTACTTACGTGAGCTCCGACATCCTTTTGTCATACTGCCTTGCTTCCCTCTGTAGGGAATCAATTTCTTGTCTGATGACATCATCATTCAGACTCCCCTCGACCTGACTCAGCTCACTTTCCTGAAAGGCAAAGCAAGGGGCCCGTAACACAAAGATTAGCAATTGACAGACCTGCCAACCTCTGGGAATGAAAAATTGTATTCTGTGATAAAAAAACTTCATTTTCCCCCAAAAAACTGTATTTCATAATAAAATGTGTGGCGCACACGCTCATCGTGGCGCTCAAGCTGCATGCAAGCTAAAATGCGCACTGCTCTTGCAGATGAAAAAAAAAACAAAAAAACATTGAAACATGTGTATATCTCACCCTGGTTTTAACAAAATGATTGAAAAAAAAATCACCTGAAATTACATTGATCCAATAACCATATTTGTGTAAGTTTGATAAAATAGTGACATATAGAGATGATTTTTCTCAATAAATTACGATTTTGTATTTTTAAAAGAAAAAACGTACTGTCATATTTTGGTTGCAAAAACGAACTAAATACGCCAAAAACGTACTGGTCAGCAGCTCTGAATTGATCATATGCTCGATTTTTACGATTGATTGTTCATTGTAGTCAATGTAATCAATCGTAGAAAAATGTTCTATGGTGATTGCTAAGCTTTGTGTTACAGGCCCAAGGTATCCTAGCTTCTATTCAATAGATCAATTTCTCAGTTATAGGCTGTGGGTCGAGTCACTTGTTATGTTAGGAATGCTACATAGATTATTGCTAATGGATGCATCGAAATCCAGAGTAACAGAAACACAAATGAATAAGTTGAAAAAAATATATATGCCCCTGTAGCATATTCATATAAAAGATAGGAATTGTTGCATCTTAAATAAAAGCAAAGACAGTATTATACGCCTAAATTATGAAGTGTAATTTATAGAAGTATCATTAAGAGTATTAGAGAGAAGCAAATCCTTCATATCCATTTGATAACAACAACAACAATAATCATCATAACAATAATAATAACAACAATAAAATGATAATAATAATAACAACAAGAACAACAACAACAACAATGATAATGATATTAATAATTGAGTTTGTATATTGCATATTTTCTATATCAGGCCCCCAAAATAATCTTTTTTAAGGCTACTTTTCGCAACTTATTGGCTCTAGAAAAAAAAAGGTGTAATTGCTGAGAAATGAGCAAAATAGGCACGGAATTCCATAAAATGTTGCGTACTTTACCAAGCAATATTAATACACTGTCCCACATGTGCATTTTTGTGTAGTTATCATCAGAATTATCGGTTTTCAGCTAAAATTTCATGGTTTCACAAAGATGAGTGGATTTCAATGTACCAAGCCTATATCTATCTTAAAATGGTGGTAATCAACCTTGAACACATTCTAATGAAATTGTTTTCTGCAATTACTTTCTTTTAACCTTTAAAAGGTGATCAGGAAACAATAATTTAATTGACTTAAGATAAGCAAAACACTTAAGATATTGAATGACAGAGAATCATATATGAGTGGTTCAGATGAACTTACAGCTCTTTTCTTGTCATTCTCGAGTTCCTTGAGTCGCTGAGAGCTCTCTCCCATGGTGCTCAGCTCCTCCTTGATCTCTCTTAGCTTAGTGGAATTATCTCTCTGAAGAAAGAAATAGAAAAAAGTGTGTATGAGAAAGGGGGAGATAGAAAGAAAAGGAAAGGGATCAAGAGAGAAGAGACAGATACAGAGGATAGAAGTGTTTTTATGTATTTATAAAAAAATACGTGACAAATGGCTCTGGAAGAAAATGTGTCATTGCTGAGAATGAGCAAAACACAGAATTCCATCATATGTTGGGCATTTTTCCAAGTAATATTAATAGACTGTCCCACATATGCTTTTCTGTGTTAGTAATCATAAGTGTTGTCAGTTTTCAGCTAAGATTTTGTGATTTCACAACGATAGGTTCATGTTATCGTCCAAGATCTAGATCTATAATAGGATCTATACTTTTAAAGACTTTTGGGTTAAATAATTGTTTGCTGCAAATGCATTTTTTCACCCTTAAAAGTTTTTCAAAATGAATGCAGTGTCTCACGCCTCCTTACAATGGTAGCCATTTTGCTCTTGATGGTTGTTTCTAGACGGGTGAAGGTATCCCTAAGATCCTGCGACTGCCTCTCGACCCCCATCTCCTTCTCTTCATGTTGAGTCTTGATCCTCTGACTTTCCGCCCTCTGCGCCTCCATCCAAGCCTTGGTCTCCTCTATGAACTCGTCCGCCTTGGTGACCTCGCCCGTCTCGCTGTAACCGAGAAGGTGGAGCTGGTTGGCGAGGTTACGCAACCGCAGGTCTCGCCGACGGATCGTCTCTTGTTGATGCTGCAGACCAAGAATGAAAGGAAACTAGTTTTATAAAGAGTGATTATATTACCGTCCAGCAATGTATTACTGAAATCTGAATGTGTGCAATTAAAGATAAATTCCAGTTGTGGGAACGATCTCAAAATGACTTTTTACAGAATTTAATATAATGATCACCAAAGTGTCTGTTTGTATGGATAACAAATATGTGCCAAAGGATTCTGGAAGAAATGTGTAATTGCTGAGAAATAAGTAAAATAAGCGCGGATTCGGTCACTTCCGTGGGGTCTTTATTCCAGCAATAATAATACACTGTCCCACGTGTGCCTATCTGTGTTGGCGATCTTCACTGTGATCGTTTTTTAGCTAGATATTATGATTTCACAAAGTTCAGTTTATGTAACTGTACCAGATCTAGATCCACGATGATATATCAATACTTTACCTTGGTTTTACAGACTTTCTCACGAAATCAGTGTTTTACTGCAACTACGTTCATTTAGCTTTAAGGGTCAGAAAATAATTTGGTATCCTTAAAACTACCGGTACGCAACATTCTCCAAAAGGGGACTTCAAAGGAAAGAAAACAAAAGGAAACAAATTCAATCAATCCAATAGTCATTTGATATAGTGCCTTTTCCTTTGTTACAAAGTGCTGCACACACACAACCCCATGTTTGGGCCAATAAAACAATTATTCAGCACCTCAGAATGATCAGCTAAGTCCATGCAATCCATTGTAAAACAAAAACACAAAATGTAATATCTTTCTTTTCTCAAAGTGAAATTGTAAGTAAATGGTAATTGGTTTGTAGTACAATATCCTTTCAAGCTACCAAAATCTTACTAAGGCAAGGAGGGATGTGATTATACGTTAGACAATTGATATCGGCAAAATGTTTATCGCTTTATTTTCTGTAGCTATATGGTGGAAGTTTCATAAAATTTTAAGAGAAGATCGTGTTTTATATGATTGAGTTAATGAAAAGTGTTTTGTAATACTAATAGGCTATGTCTCTACACATAGTCAAATCACGATGATACATGTACAATCGCATCAGGCACCTAGCTTCACAAAGAGGATATCACACATGCCTGCACACATCTAATCAAAGCTAATCAGTTGACAGGGATCATGGAGTAAATTCTTCCTGATCATCTACATGTAACAGTGTCATTCATGATTTCTGAATAATACCTGCCTATTTCTTGAGGCAGGGCCATTTCCAATGGTTTATTTTCAATTAATCTAATGCCAGTTTGTCCAATTACCAACTCGTCTAATATCAGCTGGTCTACCATCAGTTCGTCCACTATCCACATGGTCTCATTGCCATTTCGTCCACTCACCATTTCGTCTAATAATCAGTTGTTCGATGGCCATTTAGTCCATATACCATTTGGTCTAATTGGACTAAGTGTTAATTGGGCAAAATGAATGAAAATGAAATGGATATTAGACAAGCTGGTGATTAGTGAAGTGATGATTGGACCAAATGGTTGTCAAACAAAATGTTGATGGACGGAATGGCATTAGACTAAATGAAGGTACATGTAAACCATGCGGTGAGTGGACGAGTTAGCAATAGATGAATTGGTAATTTACCGTTTCCAACTGTGGCTCTTGGCCTCAGTCTGCTGGCATGTAAAAGTCAAGGACTCGATTTATGGTATTGAGCGCAGATATCTCTTAAATGTTTCATTCATGAATAGTAAATGTAGAACAGGTTTTTTAAACAAATAGTCTAAATACATATATGAACAGATAGATTTGGCCTATTTTCACATTTTATTTGTTTATTGTTCATCATAACATTTTCAGGATATTGGTGTTTGCTATTTCTTGCAACTCAGTAATCAAATTAGTGCTGCAAGTCAGGCGCCATGTTCAGGTTCGGTTCGGTTCGGTTCGGCAAGGTTCGGCAGAAATTTGCCGAACATTGGTTCGGTTCGGGGTTCGGTAATGATAGACTGATAAAGCTATAGTTCATTCAGGTATACGTAGCGTACCGGTAGACAATTTGTACTTGATTGACTGCATGTGCTCGCGTGTACCTCTGTCACATCAAACCATTTTATCTCTATCTTGTTGACATGAAACTATGAAAGTTATAGCGCTCAACGAATCAACTGTTATCTCGAATTTGATTATCTGATGACAGATTTATTGGGTAACTCACAGTTCTAAAATGGCGACTCTTCCTAGTCGTCCATACCTGGACCACACTTTGGATACTTGCCAAATTAACTACGCTCGCACTCGTACCAGCTAGGCCAGCGCATGCAGTCCCCTTGTAGCGGGACTCTGAGCTCATGAATATTTATATTTACAGTCCGGCCAAACGTGATTGGCAATTGCATCACATACGAGGCGGCCAGTGCCAGTCCACTGCACTGTAGGCATAGTAGGGCCAGGGGCGTGTCGAAGAAAGCGTGCTTATGTAATGCGCCTTTCGCTAATTGGCTCGATGGGTGAACTAAACCACCAATCGCATGTCGCTGATTGTCGCATCGGTACATACAGCCACGTGCTTTGTCTGCTCGCGAAACTCAGCTCACTGATTGAAGAGCAATTGCCGAGATTTCTATGATTTCATTGGTCAGATTTCATTCGACCATGAACATACAGACCAAGTGGGATGCAAAGTTTTTTTACGACTGTAATGGGACAGGGGGAGTAGAGTGATCATCGAACTGTTTATGGTTAATTTGAGAAGTTGATAAGAAAGGGAAAAAAAGTAAAGATTGGGGGTCATTTTCCCCCAAGAGATGAATGTTTCCGCATGGCTTTATCTTCATTCAACTTGTCAACGAGGGGAAGGGGATCTTGCTATATGCTATACCGTAATCATTCATGAGTGTTTGATTTTTATTTTCATCTGATTGTTAATAATAAAAAAGATAACTTCACCTCATCTCATTTCTATATTATTTGTTTTGTGTCTCTCCTTTCCATCTCTAACAGTCACTCACTTTATTTCCCACTTTCACTGGATCTCTCGTTTTCAAAACTCTTTACTTCTCTCTAAAATCATGAAAACTAGACAGTAGCGAGCCGACACCTCAATATTAATGTCAATCACCTCAATCAGATCTTTATTCTCCGCCGCAACAATACACGAGTTACGATCTTAATCACATCGTATCGTAATTCGTAATATTAATGGTACTTCATCTTTCACTTTCAGTTTATTGAGCTCGTTCATTCAAAATACTTTGAAGATTTTCAAACAAGAATCTTGTTCGCCACCTAAAAATAACAATATTTTAGATAATTAGATTTAACCAATGAACACTCATACAGATTTGGTTTTCTTTACCATGCTTCGGCGATTCGGCCACAGAGTGAGAGATGATGAAAGCCAGTAAAATTATTATAGCGCAAGCTCGCGCAACATCATTCATCGGATCTCCTTTCTTAATCAGGGCCGTAAAAACCACAATGTCAACATGAAAATGAAAACAAAATCTAGTAACCGCAAAATAAGCGCATACTTCCAACATACAATTGCAAAGAAGATTAAATAGAGAATGCGCAAATATAATGATTAGAAAGGGTGTAAACTTATAAATTTATTAGCTGAAAGCCGTTTTTTTTTTTTTTTGCCGAACTTCCGAACCAAGTCTTAGTGTTCGGTTCGGTTCTGTTCGGTTCGGAAGTGCCATGTTCGGCGAACTACCGTTCGGTTCGGCTACAGCACTAAATCAAATCAGGAAAATTTTCATTTGTGTTTGAGGCCTTGCAAAAACAGCACTAGGCTTTTAAAGCTTGATTAAAAGCCAACAATGGGTATTGTGGCGAGCGACCATGGAAACTTACAAATTGAATCGATGTAAAGGATTGAGAAGCAAGACCTATTTAGGTCTCTTGGATGATGACGTTAAAGGGCTGTATCACATCTCATTGATATAGATCTGTACGCACTCAATTCAAGCAAAACATGATAAAGATACACAATGCAAATAACTAAAACCTAATCTCAATTAACCAGCAACAAAAAAATAATCATGTTATAAATAAATAGTTTTACCTCTGCTTCTTGTTTGAGGACTCCTTGTTTGACGAGAAGCTGGGACTTCTCATTGGCTATTCTCTGAGCCGACTGTGCAAGTCTCACCCTCTTATTCTCATTCTGTGAAAACGAACAAAAAAATCTGCCAAAAAACAAGGATAACTTTCTGCAAGATCCGGGGTACATTTCATAAAGATTGTTACTTTACTTTACTTTACTTACTATAACTATTGTTACTTTGCCATTATGGCAATTACCATGGTTACATGACTCAGCAGCCAATCAAAATCAAGGTTACCATGGTAAATGCCATAATGGCAAAGTTACAACAATTGCAACTCTTTATGAAATGGGACCCTGATATTATTCAATAAAAACCTTACTATGGGGGGGGGGGGAATATTTAAAAATGGTGACCTCATTTTGTGGTTAGGCTCAAGAACTATGGCTTATGGAGGCAGAATATTGATAACATATTACAAGTATTTTCACAGTGTATCATTATTTTTCAAATATATCTTTTTATATGTAAATGTGTTTTGATGACATTTAAAACTACATGTATTTATTTTTATTCATTTTAATATTTTTAATTATGGGAGAACCTTCAATGGGAACTAGTTTCCTTTTGGCTATCCCTGGCCAGCAGTCGATGGGTCTTTAAATTTCCTTGTATTAGTAATTTCTTGTATTCCTTTTGCCAGAAATAAAATACAATAAATAAACAAACAAATAAATAAATAAAAAACTTTAGAAGATACATGTAATTACTCACATCCCTTAATTGGCAACATAAAAATAATGAGAATTGCTGTTTCTGTATCTTCAAATTGCAACACTTCTAATTTTGAAGCACCAACTTCATCAACATCTTGCTACTAGAGTCAAAGTAATTTCATTACGATAAGCAGCAGTGAGAGTAAACTAAAGCTGTTGCCAATTTGATGTATAAAATCTGATCAAAGGCCTCAAATTCTTCATTATCCGAAATCTAAAAGCGAGTTTATAGCACTGTGCTGACAGTCATGACTGTAACGTAAGTTACATGGAGGAATGAGTATTACCTCTTGAAGTTGATGTTCTTTCTCAGTAATCTTACTCTTATGAGTGCTGTAGATCCTTCTTAATTCATCCAAAGAACCTAGCGAAAGAAAAGAGATGTTTACATTTATTTGTTGAATGTTTTTTTTTTCTGTTTTGGGTCCAAGTTAAATATTCATCCATCAACCTATCCATCTACGTACCAGGGAAAAAAATCCTTTTTTTTACAGGAGCCATTTTTCTTACTGGTTACAAATCTATGGGAGCCATTTTTCAATTTCCAAGAGCCATTTTTGAAATAAAAAAAGGAAACATATCATTTGTAATTATTATCATTTTAGACATGTTAAATTTGAAGTATTGTTTGTTGTATTTTAATGTGCCATCCGTACTATTTCTTTATTTCTTTTACCAACAAAAGTAATGATTGCAATAATGCCATTTAATTTAATGTGCCATCTCTACTATTTTTTTTTTACTAATAAAAGTAATGAATGATTTACTTAGATATATATTGCCATTTGTCTTTATTCAGTGCTATTGTAGAAAAATCTGATTATCAAATTTTTAATGTGGCTGTGTGAGTGATCCTGAAACTTTGAAAGAGATAAAGAGAGGTTACTATACAACTGTAAAATAATACATGAAAGGCTGGTATTCAATATGTTTTGTACAGTATCCAATAGAATAGAGTACACTTCTCATGGATTTTGATTAGTAAATAAACATAATTTGGTGTGCAGTTTCCTTAGGAACAAATGCTTAATGCTCATAATAAATGAGGAACGTGGTATGCCTCATAGCTGAATGCTTTTTCACGTGACTAGAGCCTGAAATGAACTGATCACCAAAGCTCACAACTACCCCTTTCTGATGTGGACCGGAGCGAGCAGCATACGCACGACAGGCCTGGCAGTAGACCACAAGCTTCAGTCTCTGTATTTTGATTGTACCGCTGAACTGCGTTGGCTCACTCACCAATACATAGACTGAAGACCTTGGAGGCCAACGTATTAGCAGTAACGTTAGATCTAATATTCGGAAACCCGATTTTTTTCGATCGTTTTTTGTACATAAAATGTCACATTATGAAAAAGAAATTACATCCATATTTACAAAAAAATGTATAAAATTCAGAAGTATCGTACCTTAGACCGCAATTACCTTTCGATCCTTTCGTTGGTCAACATAAGTTGCCATCTTGGATGACGTCATCATCCTTACAGACGTATTTACCAGTCGCTATATATCGCGATTTGTGCCGCTGCTTTGCGCTTGTAATCTACGTGTGTGCGTTCGGAACTTGTCGCTCGCATTGATTCGCCAGGATATCGAAAATTCTAATCGGAAAGCCTTGATAAAAGCACACCTCATTGAACGTAGAGGGCAGAAACACACGGCTGCCATTTTTTCATCTACCGTACGTACCGTACTAGTGCGCTCACTGCGCTGAGCTTTGTGAATGGTACATTACGTGCACGTTATAACCCACGCACGAAGGGAAGACAGCAGATATGTATGGCCGAGCTAGTTACTGTACACAAGATCACGGGAGCGATTTTTTTTTCCCGATCGCTCTCTCTATTGGGTTTGCAAGTGCAATTTCAAAGCTTACGAGAGCGAAATCGCTCAGCGCTCCCGTGTATTTTTTTCGTTGGTACGTACAGTATCTATCTATCAATCTATCTATCTATATATCTATCTATCTACCTAGCTAGCTAGCTAGCTAGCAATAATTTATGGAAAGTTTCGTAAATGTATGTGATTTTCAACTGACTTCTTTGCTGTAAGCCAATCAAATGAGAGTATTTGCAGTTGCCATGGCAACATTCATTGAAAATCACAGACTATTTGTTTAGTGACTACTCTTTTGTTACATAAGAGTCTGCCAGTCAAGAACATCGAGCTGAGAGGTCGATGAAGTGAAAACAAAATCAGTGGCCTGTAACACACAGCTCAGCAATCATCGTAGAACTTTTGTGATTGATTGCATTAATAATAATAATATATAGCATTTATGAGGCGCCGATTATCTAGTTGCCTATTCCATGGCTCCAGCTGCTAAAGGCGCTTGGTGCATTCAAGGAATTAATCCTGCCAGGTACCCATTCACCTCACCTGGGTTGAGTGCAACACAATGTGGGTAAATTTCTTGCTGAAGGAAAACACCCCATGGTTGGGATTCAAACCTATGTCTCTCTGATTGAAAGACGAGAGTTGTAACCACTAGACCAGGAAGCGAAATTATTTTTCCCACCGCAGTTCTGGAAGCCAGTATGAATATTCATGACTTACGTCTACGGAATAGGAGTTAGCATGCGCGTGGACTTGATCTTTACAAAATAGTGGTCGTTCCCGTTGCCATGAATAAATCAGCACCTTCAAATTGCCGGTACCCTTATTGCCTTAGATCTATATCTAGATCCAATTCTTAAACACTTATCAAATTGCCATTAATGACAGGAAAAATGCTAGACTAGGCTATGGCTAGCCTAGGCTAGCGCATTAACTTTATCTCAAATCTGGACCTGTCTAAAAATACCTGCGGCTGACTAATGCTATGGTTAACTTTGAATTGGTTAATTCCAAACTTAATGTGTACTTACATTAGACAAATGAGCTTGGTTGCCTTGGTTTAATAGGTCTAGTCCATATACAAAACTAGATCTAGTAACACAGTTGCCGATTTTGAGCAAGGGAAACTAAAAACTTAATAATTGGTAAAGACAATACAGATCGATCTATTATATTTTGTTGATCAAGACGGGGATCAAAATCGAGTTTACTCTGCGATTGCAATAGTATGCAGAGCCATGCGTTAAACATAGACAGTTTAGGTGCATGTTCTGCTCACTGTACCTGAATACGTTCCATATGCTGATACAGTGTAGATCAGAGTCTATCAAGGTCTAGAGACTAGACTAGATCGAAGATAAATTTATTGAGATCTGGACTAGTTCTGTATACGGACTAGACCTATAAAAGGCTTCTAAGCAAATTATTCTAACCTAATTAAACGTAAAGTTCGGAATTAACCAGTTCGAAGTGAACCATGGCATTAGTCAGCCGCAGGCATTAGACAGGTCCAGATTTGAGATAAAGTTAATGCTGTAGCCTAAGCTAGCCCTAGGGCCTGGCCTAGCATTTTGTCTAGTCATTAATGGCAGTTTGATAAGTGTTTAAGAATTGGATCTAGATATAGATCTAAGCCTATAAGGCCTATGTAACTAACACAGTGAGCCAGACTGGTTTGGGTGATTCCTGAGAGGTCGATGAAGTGAAAACAAAATCAGTGGCCTGTAACACACAGCTCAGCAATCATCGTAGAACTTTTGTGATTGATTGCATTAATAATAATAATATATAGCATTTATGAGGCGCCGATTATCTAGTTGCCTATTCCATGGCTCCAGCTGCTAAAGGCGCTTGGTGCATTCAAGGAATTAATCCTGCCAGGTACCCATTCACCTCACCTGGGTTGAGTGCAACACAATGTGGGTAAATTTCTTGCTGAAGGAAAACACCCCATGGTTGGGATTCAAACCTATGTCTCTCTGATTGAAAGACGAGAGTTGTAACCACTAGACCAGGAAGCGAAATTATTTTTCCCACCGCAGTTCTGGAAGCCAGTATGAATATTCATGACTTACGTCTACGGAATAGGAGTTAGCATGCGCGTGGACTTGATCTTTACAAAATAGTGGTCGTTCCCGTTGCCATGAATAAATCAGCACCTTCAAATTGCCGGTACCCTTATTGCCTTAGATCTATATCTAGATCCAATTCTTAAACACTTATCAAATTGCCATTAATGACAGGAAAAATGCTAGACTAGGCTATGGCTAGCCTAGGCTAGCGCATTAACTTTATCTCAAATCTGGACCTGTCTAAAAATACCTGCGGCTGACTAATGCTATGGTTAACTTTGAATTGGTTAATTCCAAACTTAATGTGTACTTACATTAGACAAATGAGCTTGGTTGCCTTGGTTTAATAGGTCTAGTCCATATACAAAACTAGATCTAGTAACACAGTTGCCGATTTTGAGCAAGGGAAACTAAAAACTTAATAATTGGTAAAGACAATACAGATCGATCTATTATATTTTGTTGATCAAGACGGGGATCAAAATCGAGTTTACTCTGCGATTGCAATAGTATGCAGAGCCATGCGTTAAACATAGACAGTTTAGGTGCATGTTCTGCTCACTGTACCTGAATACGTTCCATATGCTGATACAGTGTAGATCAGAGTCTATCAAGGTCTAGAGACTAGACTAGATCGAAGATAAATTTATTGAGATCTGGACTAGTTCTGTATACGGACTAGACCTATAAAAGGCTTCTAAGCAAATTATTCTAACCTAATTAAACGTAAAGTTCGGAATTAACCAGTTCGAAGTGAACCATGGCATTAGTCAGCCGCAGGCATTAGACAGGTCCAGATTTGAGATAAAGTTAATGCTGTAGCCTAAGCTAGCCCTAGGGCCTGGCCTAGCATTTTGTCTAGTCATTAATGGCAGTTTGATAAGTGTTTAAGAATTGGATCTAGATATAGATCTAAGCCTATAAGGCCTATGTAACTAATGTAAGGGTACCTGTAATATCAGGGTGCTGATTCATTCGTGGCAACGTGAACGCTAAGGATGACCACTGCACTGACAATTAATTTTGTAAAGATCAAGTCCACGTGCATGCGTACTCTTATTCCAAAAACGCAAGTCATGAATATTCATATTGGCTTCCGGAGCTGCGGTGGGAAAAATAATTTCGCAGGGCAACCAGGACGCCCCCATTTTGACTACAAGGTGCAATTAATCTTGAAAATCGCGCATTCAATGAATCGCTAAACTCTGTGCTGTGGAACCCAGTTCTCATCGTGACTTCATGGTTAATAAGTCAAAACAACAGAAGTACATATTTCCATGGTTACCTTGGAAGATGTTTTCAAGACGCCCTTCTACATTCCTCATGCTCTTTATCAGCTGGTCTCTCTCTCCTTGGTACTTGGCTGGTGACACAAAGAAAGTGAAAAAAAATCAAGGGAAAAAATTATGATTAGCCACCCTAAAACTAACAGTAAGTCCCCCTAAATGAATTTTTAGATTTTCATTGAGTTTGAATAAGCACATCCTAAGCTTTAAAATGATATATAACTTGTCAAAATTGATCAACAATAACCTCCGCAAGTACTGGATTGACATCAACTTTACAAAAGAAAACTTGAAACTTCCAAGCAGTCTGCAAAAACAGTCAAGAAAAGCTTGTGGCAAAGAAACTCTTATATTCTGTTTTTTTAACAACTTTACAATTTTAAATTTCGACAGCATAAAGAAGAAGAGTTATTCTTTTAATAAATAAGCTAATTTGTCATTTTTTGCTCTTTGAAGACCAAGCTACTCTTTTTCTGCTTTTTACAGAGAACCTTTCCTGGCGACTTATTGTTGTTTTGGGGTGGCTGTTCACAATTCATATCAGTGAACTCCATAATAATAATAATAATAATCTTGTTACTGAAAGATGCTTTATACCAAAGCACCAATCTATTCAATTTTCCAATTGCGAAATATTGATATGGATGGTATAAAAAAATATAACACCTAGACTTTGAAAAAGAAAAAAACAAGGGCATACTTTTCTTTGTTTTGTGCATCTGTAAACCATTTTCCATAAATCTTTACAAAATTTTTCCAAAGCATATTTTCAATATGTTTCAACATTAAAACCAATATTGAATCATGATCTAAATTAGCTGTGATCAAATATATATTCATTTTACATCTGCATACCATTTCAAAATACAAAATTCAGCCAAAATTATTTTTAATATATTTCAAATTTAACACCAATAATAAATCATAATCTAAATTAGCTTTGAACAAATATCCAGAAATATTTTCAACGACAAAATACTTGGTTACAATACTCACATGAATGAAATTAATGTTATTCCGTTTCATTCACTGATGAACAACACCTCAGCCACTAAATTTTAAAATCTTCAGTGTAAGGTCACTTTTCAAAAGGGACCAGTCCTTTTCTACAGCGCGAAATGGGAAATATTAATACTCAGTTACCACTGTCACGATTTGCGCCACGATTCAAATGGTAGGTCTTAATCGTGAAGTAATCGTAGTGATCATATCAGATCATATATGTTCCTATTAGATCAGTTAAGGCAATTTTTAACGGTTCAAATGATTTTCGTGCTCAATTATGAAAGGCCAATCATGGTGTTCGTAAAGGATTGCACAACAATGGGAACAAGGCATTAACAGATCACATAAAATACCCAATGACAGTGATAGGGGCATTGAGGCCGATCAATAGCGCATTCTTGGCCATGGAAAAGCCATACATTTTATGCAATCAGAACTCCCTTTTTCATTGACTGATCAAAGCGGCACGATGAAGACAAAAAAACTTCTCATTTTATGAGCGGGCTTTCTCTGCCGCAGCACCTTCTCTTTGGAATAATTTACCGTAAAGTGTAATAAATATCAACGTTCAAGTATACACTGGGCCCTGTCTTACAAAGAGTTACGACTGATCCGATCAACCTCAACTATATGGAAATCCATCAATGCCATAATTCTTTCTACAGGAAATTTGCACAATGTACTTTGTGAGAACAAAGATAAGCACACTGAATTGTCAAGAAAAGGATGAATTTATAAATATACATCGTATCAAGAAAATATTTTGAATAAACATGCATTTCAGTTGATGACGTTGCTAGCTTTCCATAGTTGTGGTTGATGGGATCAATAACGATTTTTTGTAAAACGGGGCCCTGAAGTCAATATCTTTTGGATAACATCAGTTCTTCGTACAAAGACACTCATTCAAACTCTGTTATTCTTTCTATTTTCTTAAGCGCCTCAGAATAGAATATTTATAGGTATGGGCATTACATGTATGTAAACGCCTATTATTATTATTATTATTAATTTTATTATCATCATTCTCTTACCAACTTCATTAGCCAGCTTAGTAATCTGATGGGACTTTCTGACCAGGTCATCATATTGTTCCTACAAAGAGAGACAAGAATATATTTATAATATATTGGATGGCTCAGAATGGGATATCAAATATATTGCATGCATCAGTAGGAATATTGCACAAGCTGAAGATGAGCGAAGTATTCATGCTGATGAATGTTATATATCTGATATACCATAAAAGAAATCTAATATTATTACCATACATACAACCACTTTCCATGACAACAGCAATGCATTTAGTTTAAAGTAACAAAAAATTGAAATAGAAATCATTTCAATCCTTGATTGATGCGACCTACATGTAACTCTTTATGACATCATATAGCGTCATTGCGTGTTGCACTGTAGAGCTTGGCATATGGCACATTGGCATAGGGGTAATGGCCTTGCAGAGTTGAACATTGTAATATTGCACTCATTTTTCTTGATAAGGGTAATGTATAATAAATTAGACAGCAACATTGCATGACAACAAGCAAATATCCAGAAAGATAAAACAAATGTTATTGTCTCAAAGTAGTGTATTGACTGACTGGCCTTGAGGCGAACATCAAATATATTGCCCATAACAGAGTCATATTGACCCACGTCTTTAGATGAAGAAATTATGGGTTTTTTAAGGGCAATATATTTGATGTTCCCAAAAAAGATGAGCCAGTCAATATCGTTATTTCAAACCAATCAGACATCGAGGACAAAAATCATCTATTGTGTCATATTTAAATAAGGAGCTCTGAGTTTTGCCATTGTTATGTTATCGTAAGGGCAGGTGGCAGGGAACGCATGCCCATTGTAGTCTTATCTTCATTAACATTATGAAATATTGTTGCTGTGTAGACCGATATGACGCTTATCTCTTTCTACTGGCTGTCAGATGCCCGGATAAGAGACCGATAAAAATGCAAAGTATGTACCCCACTCATCACCAACATTCATGCATACTAGGGGAATGATAAGAAAACAGTACCTCGACGGGTCTCAGCTGACCGTTGATTTTAGTGACCGATTCTTCAGCTGCTGCTAATCTTGCCTTCTTGTCATCCAAGTCTCTGGATAACTTTATGTAAAAAATATATGAACAAAAATCCATAAATAAAAATTATTATACATGTATAATCTTATCATGTTTATTTAATGGTGTATGATACCAAGTATCAAAGCGCAGTTGAGTATATGCACATAGTAACTGCGCTATATAAATGGACATATCATTATTACTATTATTATGGTGTTTGATAGATCACTTTGTAAAGTTTTGTCTTCTCAAAGTATTAGCTCTTGTAGTAGGCTAGGATAAATGCAATGTATTTCAATATAAATCACATGGAGAATTATTATAATGTGCTTTTTTATCATCAATATTATCACTATTAAACTAGGAATTAGATGGGCCAATATGACAATGGTGCCCTTACTTTCCGCACTCAGTTCAGCTATTCATATTTCTATGTTCAGCATTTTAAAAACTTAGTCATAACAAATGTTTAACATCTCTTTACCCTTTTTTCACTTATATTAGTGTCATCTGCATGTGCAGTAAACACCAAGAGAAACTAAAATCACTGGCAGAATCAATTGTTCGGAAACCAATTTGAAAAAAAAAAAGCTGTGACCTTTGACCTCTCAATGTGAACAATTTTTTACACCATGCTGTACACTAAACTAGTGCATAAAAAAAAAAATCTCAGCAAATGATAGGTGCAATATTCTCTCCAAACAATCACATTCCCCAACGGTGAGATTTATTGAATTTAATTTTAATGTAATTGTTATTCAAATTCAATTTCATCATCATTCTAAAAAAAGAAGAGCAAACTTAAATTGCTGACTAACCTGTTTTGCTTTTTCCCTCCAGTCTTTAAGATGTCTCGTCTCTGCGATGTACTCCCGAATTTGACTATTCTGAATAAAATGTATGAAAACAGAGTGGCTAGTATACATACAAATCCAAAGCAAGAGCAATTAATCAATTGAAAATTAAAAGGAAGACAATGCAACAGTTTCATATTAATGGAACGAATAAGAGGACTACAAATTGTTACTGATAAGTGACAAATCATTTTAATATGACAAATAAAGTAAAATATCGGCAATTGAAACATAAAAACTGATTGATGAATAAAAAAAATATGAATAAGTATTGCAAATAAATAACAAGTGGAACGCCTCTGGCAGTCTCGCCTGCATTACGCAATGCGATATAGCAGCAGTGCTTCCTTTAAAAATAGCTAATGAATATTATTCACAGAAGAAAACACAAATATGATAATAAAATATTATGCCCATTGACCCAAAATGACCTCTGACCATGATCATGTGACCTAAGACATGTGCAAAACAATCATTCATACTTGATTATCCTTATGTCGATGTTGCATGATCTACAGTGCGTATAAAAAAACCGGGACAGTTTTGAAAAGTCTATAAAAAAATTGTTTCAAATTATTTTATCTATATTTTGATGTTAATAGATGCTCATAGAGCTTATCTTTGAAATGCCATTTAAAAAAATTAATTTTGTTCATGCTTGAGCGAACACAGGACGTTTTTGTCGGGGGTTCAAAAAGAGGCTTGCGCCCAAATGGCAGAAATTAGAAAATTGATGATTAGACTTTTGGTTTATCAGCAGACTTCCTCTTAATCGTTTCATTATCTGAGCCATAATTTTCGAATTATGCTGTCAAATTTCACTTACAAATTTATTTATTTACCTGAATTATTTTGTTTTTCATTTAAACTTCTTTCACCTTTGAATTTTCCTTCATAAGTAAGAAAAGAAGACTTTTAGTCAACCCAAGTAAGAAGGTTTGCATTATTAATTGGGAAAATTTGAAATTATTCAAATCCTTTTATTATGTGAAACAAATTATGTTATGGTACCTATAAAAGACATGAATCCTTCACCAAGTTTAATTATGTGCTTGACAAGACAAACAAGAAAGGATTCACGTCTTTCAATGGCAATGGTGTATTGAGTCAATTTTGAAGGAGCAAGATATGGCAGATCGGGTAAATGTATTAAAAAGTTGTGAAGCGAGCAAGCAAAAATTTCTACTTTTTTTATTAAAATATCAAATTTTGTGATTTTGACATAATATTTAGAAAATGATATCATATTTCACTTTCTATGTTTTCTGTTATTTTCCTTTCCACTTTTGTTTTCTTGGTCATGATTTTTTTTTATTGGGGGGGGGGGGAGCGCCCCGAGCCCCCATCCATCAGTATGCCACTGTTCAAAGGCACCATAACCTTTGTAGCACACGATGAAAGGATTTGAAGAAAAAAAACACGCTCTCCCATACTTCGGTTAAAAAAAAATGTTCTTGCATAAAGAGGGAATATTCAAAGCTAAAAGAGAACATATTAAAAAGGAACAACAGAACTATTTAAGCAAATAAGTAGATTTGGAAATGAATTTTGACCGCATAATTCGAAAATTATGGGAAAGATAATGAAAAGGTTAAGAGGAAGTCTGTTGATTAGCAAGAAGTCCGACCATCATATTTATCATTTTATGCCATTTTGGCGCAAGCCTCCTTTTTAACCTCAGACAAAAACATTCCGCGTTTGCTCAAGCATGAACAAAACTAAATTATTTTAATGGCATTTGAAGGATAAGACTTTAGAGCACCTATTGACACCAAAATATAGAGATCATAATTTGAAACAAAAAATTTATAGACTTCAAATCTGTCCCGTTTTTTTGATATGCACTGTAGATCCATAAACTTCCTTAGTTATGATGCCAATTCAACACATACTCTCAACACGGCCAGAGTTCATTGACCTTTAAATTACCTTTGATCTTGGCCATGTTCCTGAAATGCATACAGGGTATTCAGGGATACACTGCTGCTCTTATGTCAAAGTTTCATGAACTAGATCCATAGACTTTAAAGTTATGACAATTCCACAAATACCCCCAGCATTACCAAAGTTTGTTGACCCTAAGTGACCTTTGACCTTGGTCATGTGACCTGAAACTCGCATATAAATATTCAGGGATACATGGTTGCTCTTATGTTATGATGACAATTCCTCAAATAACCCTAACATGGCCAAAGTTCATTGACCCTCAGTGACCTTTGACCTTGGTCATGTGACCTGAAACTCGCACATTATATTCAAGGATATATGGTTGCTCTTATGTCCAAGTTTCATGAACTAGATCCATAAACTTTTAGAGTTATGATGACAATTCCTCAAATAACCCTAACATGGTCAAAGTTCATTGACCATAAGTGACCTTTGACCTTAATCATGTGACCTGAAACTCAGGCAGGATATTCAGTGATACACTATTACCCTTATGTCTACGTTTTATGAACTAGGTCCATATACTTTGAAGTTATGACAACATTTCAAAAACTAAACCTTGGTTAAGATTTTGATAGTGATTCCCCCAACATGGTCTAAGTTCATTGACCCTAAATGACCTTTGACCTTGGTCATGTGACCCAAAACTCAGGCAGGATGTTTAGTAATACTTCATTACCCTTATGTCCAAGTTTCATAAACTAGGTCCATATACTTTCTATGTTATGATGACATTTCAAAAACTTAACCTTGGTTAAGATTTCAATGTTGACGACGCCGCTGTCAGAAAAGCGACGCCTATACATGAAGTCTCGCTCTGCTATGCAGGCGAGACAAAAATGATAAAAAAAGAGAACATTCTGCTTTTTAATTTGGGAGTAGAGACATTTTGATATGTATTTTACGAAAATCAACAGGGGTTATCTCTGGGATGAAGGAATCTTTGAGTGCATGCCACATGCTATTCTACACGACTAGTGTTTCAACATTACTCAAAACAGTGAGAATATTTTGAAGTGGCTGCAAATTTGTGGCAAGATGATGATTGAAATGGTGACACAACAACTGCTCCTGCAAGAGTTGCTCCAGGATGTAGGGTTAGGGTTGAAATAGGGTTTTATGTTAGGTTTAGGGTAGAGAAAACTATTAGACCCAGGGTTGTAGTTGGTCATTTGATTAGTGTGTGGAATTTAGAGTGGACCAATTATCACCATTTATCACCAGAGCAAATGTTATGGAACTGATTGATTCACATACATGTATGATTGATATATATATTTGAGGTGCATGCATGGGGAAAGATAAACCATATGGACAGGAGACAAAGACAGAAAGAGAGAGAAAGAGATCAAGAGACAGAGACAAAGTCATTTTGTTTTAACTCAGAGACAAAGAGCAGAGACAATAGACAGAAAGAGTGAATGTTAAAGAATGCAATGCTTATTACCTGCTCTGTTCTCAACTTCCTAATTGTTTCAAGAGCTTTGATGTACCTGGGGATGAAATGAACCAGAAAATCAACAGTCTAATCGGAGGTTAATAGGGCCACAGAAGGCCGACATGTACAACTTGAAATTTGATAAGCACAAGAACTTTAACATTTTCAAAGAGCATGCTAAAAGCGAAACGGTAATTTCACCTATTCATTGAATGTACAGGTGTACATGTACCTTGAAACAACAACACAAGGGGTTTTGCTATCTCTTCGTTTAACTTCTTTGACAACATTAAAATTGAGGTTTGACTTCTTTCATCAATTCAGACAAATTACCAAGAATTGCTTCCAACAATAAAGGACAGATAACTCTCCTAAAACTTATGAGTAATCAGCGGTTAATAGGGCCATAGTAGGCCTATATTTACAACTTGAAATTTGATAAGCACAAGAATTTTAACATTTTCAAAGTGCATGCTAAGCTAATTTCACCTATTCATCGTATGTACAGATGTACCTTGAAATAACAACAGAAGGGATTTTGCTATCTCTTCGTTTAACTTCTTTGACAACATTAAAATTGTGTACTAAAAGCAAAAGAGGAGGTTTTACTATCATGTGGTTTAATTTCTTTCATCAATTCAGACAGATTACCAGGAATTGCTTCCCCCAATAAAGGAAAGATTACTCTCCTAAAACTTATGGGGTTTGAAAAAGATTATTTGGGGCTAAAATACAATAACAATTTACAAAAATTTACCTGGTAGCAGCAAAAATCTCATCAAACTTCCCTTTCAGACTCTTCCCATCACTGAGAGGCCTGAGAAAAAAAAAACAGTATTAATCAAGTTTCAATATTTCAACAAAGAATGCCTTACTTCTATATATATCACAACTATATCTATCAACAAAAGCCTGTACTGTATTTCAAATTTCTTATTTGGATATGGCTACCATGACGTCATGGCTTCACTAAAAGTAAAAATGATCATCTGGTTTAATAACAAAAAATTTAAAAATAACAAAAAAAGGGATTTTCCCGAAGTTGAAGAAACAATATCTTGTTCTTGTTCATAGATTAAAGGTCTCCGATAAGTGTACTAATAGCTGTAATAGGGTCATGATGTAGGGACAGTGATTTTCCGTTTCAAAAAATTGCCTTTTCCGTTTCAGAAAATCTCAAATTCCGTTTCAGCATGTCAGAAAACGGAAATTCCGTTTCCCCATAGACTTTGTACACACGGAAAAGTGACAATTCCGTTTACACATTTACATGCACTGGTCAAAATTTGTATCTGCTAATGTACCAACAACACAATAAAATCCGTTCTAATCGGATCTATGCGGGTGAATAAAATATTTTAACACACCCATTTTGCATGCATACATCCTCACCTTTCATATTATTAGCATTATTTCACGGTGAAATGATATTTCATCGATAATTTTGGGGGTTTTTGGACATCGTTATCATCAGTCAACGTCTTTTCCCAATCCGCCATTTTGGATTTTAAGACCACGACATCGTGCTGTTACATCTTCAAATGTAGAGGGCAGCAACACACAACTGTGTACATGTAGTTGAACGATACATGTGTGCATGTGAAGCCCAACCCGGCCGGCCGCGCCGGGTATACGGGTACGGTGCGGGGTACAATCGAGTGTGCCGATGTCGAGTGCAGTCACGATGTGTGAATTGTCATGATAGTAGCGAAGTGAGATCGTGTTTTCTGGGGTTTTTTGGCCATTTAATATTCTCATTTTGTTGTGAATTTGGAGTAATTTCTGTTGCTATTCTGTGTATTTTGAGGGAAAATACGTTTTCCGTGATTTTCCGTTTGAAATGCCATTTTCCGTTTCAAAAGGCCCTTTCCGTGAATTCCGTCCATTTTCCGCGATCGCGGATAATCACTGTCCCTAATGATGATACTGGCAAAGGGACTTTCGGTTTCAATACAAATGCAATGAATTGAACTCCAAGTGCAAAACAAATAACTTTGCAGCCAATAAAATACAAGAAACTTTAATATGATGCTTGCAGCCATGTACATGTACATGTATAGTTCTTCGAAGCAGAAATCATTTAATTTGCAATGACGTGGAATCATCAAAATCGCTGTTTTTTCATATGAATAAGAATCAACAACCATTATTACCAATCTCATCTTTTCTGATACAAAAAACTTCAAAAAAGAAAAATCAAACACTGAAAGAAATCATTTTTTTTGTTAAATTGAGAAATGAAGAGAGAGTTGTTTATGTGACAGATTGTTCTCTTCGAAGGTCAGAAAAGGCGCAGGCTCTGAAAACTTTGCCCCCTCCCCCAAAAAAGTGAAATGGGTACCTGGTAGGATGTGAACGTCAATGTGATTAGATTGGCATGTGTGCACCGATAAACGGTTGCCTGGCCAGGATACTCCCAAGGGAGTGGAGACGGTGCACTTTATGTGTGGAACAGTGATGGATCCCATGACCGGAATAATAATAATCACGATGCAATGTAAAGCGTTTAGCAACCACCGTATGAAGCGCTATATAAATGTACCTATTATTATTATTATTAAAGTAAATCTTACCAGTTGGCTTCCTCTTGATGACAAAAGATGACATTACTCAGGACTGGTTTGGAGACACCAAGACTCTCCACCATCTACACAAAGAGGAGGGAAAATATGATCATGAAGAATTAAAACATAATAATTTGGAGAAGTGAGGAAAGCAAGAAAAAAAACAAAAAATGTGCTAATGACTGGTTCTAATGACTAGTCCTATTCAGCAGTCATGGTTTTGCGATAACAATGGTTTATCAAAGGACAAGAATCCACATACTTATTGTTATGTAGTATATGTAGTTCACTTCCCGTTATCCTTTCACTTGTTTACAAACTCCCCCAACACCATCTTGGAATCCCCAAACCCCATTAACATTTAACTCCTAAACCCTGACCATAAAAGACCAACCCTCAGTGATGTCAGCTAACTTTAAGGAACAAAGGTTCTAAGAAAAAGTATGACTCACAATACCAGCCCCAGTCACTGAACAGAGAATCACCACACCCCTTATACCAGAGAAAGTTTGATAGACAGTTACCTGTAGACCAATCAGAGCAAGTTCAGATCACTCACTCTTTTTAAATTGTTACACCCCAAAAACTAATGATATAAATTAGACTTCTTGATTATTAGATATACACCATACAGACAAGACCCACACTCATCCAGATAGACTGACTGACATCAAGACTTAAACAGAATCTTAATCTTTTATGTCTCCTGTTTTATCCGAATCTTCAATATTTTCATGTAATTTGAATTGTAACTGTAGCTGATTATTGATTAAAAAATACCATGATTTTGCACTGCATATAACTTTCTCCAGAGTAGTCAGGTCCAGATTTGAGAAAAGTAGACTGCCTTAGGCAAATCGTGTTAATGCTGAATTGAGAAGTGTTTTAGCATAATTCGCGGGCGCTGAGTCCAAATTTGCTGTTTGCCAACCTTGATTTTGATGTTAAAATCCTCAAATTGGCAAAAACAATATGGCCGCCATTCTACACCAATTTTTACTCTATTCTGACCCCCAAAACTTGTAACAAAAATGTTTGTCAACGATTTTTGGTACTATCTGATCTCAGGAATAACATACTAAAAATCCACCGAAATCCGGATCCGGGAAAGTAGTTATTTTTAAGATGGCGTCTAAGATGGCCGCCATCAACTGAAAATTAAAATAACCGGCATTTTTTTCTACCCTAGACACCTTTCTTTGGTGCATACATGTATTCAATGGTGTAGGGGATGAAAGGAAAGAGTGAACATAAGCACTCCAGGGTACCTGAAAATCAAAGATTTCGTAAAAAATGGCTGCCATGGCCCAAAAATTCACAATGAATCTATTATCTATTTTAGTGTCTTTTATTTTGGTTTTATTCATTGGTGATTTTCAAGGGTCAAGAAGTAAACCGGTACAAGTTACAAGGACAGTCGACGGTCCACTATGTCCAAAAATCCAAGATGGCTTTCAAAATTGGAGTCTAAAATAGCTGTTGTTATCTAAAAACCCTAAAACCCGACATAGTTTGTTTAATATCTGCCTTGGGGATATGATGTTGGTGTCTAACTAATCATTTAATGGGTCAAGAAATACGTTGGGACAAGTAACAAAGATAGTCTATGGTCCTCCATGTCCAAAAATCCAAGATGGTTTGCAAAAATGGAGTATAAAATGTTTGTCGTTAATTACAAACCGACATAGTTTGTTTAATAATCGCCTGGAGAATATGATCTTTTAGTATAAAGCATGGTTTATAGGGTCTAGTATTAAATTGGGACAAGTTACAAGGCCAGTTAGTGGTTCCAGTATGTCCAAAAATCCATAATGGCTTCAAAAATGGAGTCTATATAGGCCGTTCTTACCGAAAAACTGACATAGTTTGTTTAACATCAGCCTGGGGTATATGATTTTGGGGTTTAACCCATGGTTTAAAGGGTCAAGTAATATATTAGGACAAGTTACATGGACAGCCAGAGGTCCAGCATGTCCAGGAATTCAAAAAGGCTTCCAAAATTGGAGTTTAAAATGGCTATTGTTACCTAAAAACTGACATAGTTTGATTAATATCCGCCTGGGGTGTATGATTATGTTGTCTAAACCTTCGTTTAAATGGTCAAGTAATATATTAGGATAAGTTAAAAGGACAATCAATGGTCCCATATGTCTAAAAATCCAAGATGGCTTCCAATTAAGGAGTCTAAAATGGCTGAGCTATACTTAACAATTGACATAATCTATTTAGAATCCATCTGAGATATATGATTTTGGTGTCTACACTACGGTTTCAAGGGTTAAATAATACTTTTTGATTAGTTACAATGGCATGAAGCTGCCTATTTTACCTATTATTTAAAGATTGCTTTCAAAATGAGTCTAAAAAGACATCCATCACCTAAACATAGTCATAATTAGGTGAACAAAATCTACACTTTTGTGGTTTGAAGGCTGAAATAATAAATCGGGACAAATAAAAAGGATGGTCAGTTTTTCTTTTTGTCATAAAAAGTCCAAAGCGACTTCTAAAATTGCGTAAAAATGAATTATGTCCCCTAATCTTGAAACCATAGAATGGTCCTAAGCACATAAATGACATGTCTTGAAATACTTATCAGTGAATTATGGAATTTTTTAGGCGAAGTGTACCTTAGTTTTAAAGGTTTGTGTTTCGGATGTTTGCTTATTGTTGCACCACCATCTAATGATATTATGTCACCAATTCTTGTAAAACGTATTGTCATGAGTCTTAAAAACAGAGACACCAAAATAGTGGCACTAGATGGGATATGAAGTATTGTCATTTTTGTATTAATGGTGGCCAATCCGAATTTTTGGAGCGTTCTTCAATTTTTTTACAAAATGACGGTGTATCCATGTAATTCGTTTTCTCCTATATTATTTGAACTTTGAAACCATGAGGAAGACACAAAAATGTTTCTAGGTAGATAGTATATGCACTCAGTGCAGCCAGATTTTTAAGAAATAACTATTTTTAGGCCATCATAATTTTTTTTTTCAAAACTGCACCACTGATAAACCTTGAAATTTGTCCAATGTAATTTTTTCCCTTTGGAACCATGATTTTTTTATAAGTTTTATATTATTCTCGGTAGACCCCAAAGGTATTTCTACCAGGTGTATATATTATGAATTTGGACCATTTCAAAGATACAATGTCCAGACGTCCATTATAGACGTCAGTTTGGAAGGTTATCTTGGATTCGCTGACGCACTCACTATCTTCTAAACCTGTCCTCATTCATTATTTGCCTTGAAAGCTTTTTGGTGGTTTTGATTTTGAGGATTTACTTTATTTTTGGAGTTGATGGTACAACGGCTGCCGTTGTGGACGTCATGCTGGATTTTCATGTAACCTTGACGACCTTTTTTTAATTATATTACCTGTCTCAATAGATTATTTTAATCCTAACATGCCTAAGTTTCATGAAAAAGACATCTATACCCTAGAAGTTATGACATTTCAAAAACTTAACCCCGGTTAAGATTTGATGTTGATTTCGCCGCCGCCATGGTCATCGCCGCCGTCGGAAAAGCGACGTCCATGTCATGCTTCTGCTGTGCAGACAAGGAAAAAATGGCGTTAAAGATATCACAATGTGAATATGCCAGCGTCGCCCAAAAATTATTAAACATTTTGCCATATTATTTATCAATCAGCAGCTGTGAATCATGGCAGCCATCTTGGAATTAAAGATGGCTGACGAATCAATCGATCGGATACATTATGTTTGCAACCCTGGGTATCAAAAATAACGCATAGATCCCAATTTCTGAAATACAATAACCCATAAAAATCGTTTAATATGGGAAATTGCTTTAAAAAAAACCGCCATTTTGTTTTTTGCCGATTTGAGGATGAAAACGTCGGAATCACGTTTGGCAAACAACATTTTTGGATTCAGCACCCCTGTATTACCTTAAAAACGATTTATAAATCAGCATTAACACAAAATACCTAAAGCACTTTTTCTGAGCACATTTTTTAAAATCTGGACCTGACTAAGAGTTACTTCATTACGCTTCCTGACTAATTATAACTCAAGATCCCATACACAACACTATCTTATTAATACACATAATGCTTGGGAATTAGAATAATTGCACACACCTCTTTACCAATCAAACATTTAACTGTTCAAAGGGTACCTTGTGCATGTAATATTTTTTTTTTTACTATTGCCCTTGTTGATGTACATTATTTGTATCTTATTACCTCTCTATCTATTTCCGCACATCTTGAGCTGATGCTGTTTTTCTGCAGATATAAAAGAATGGATACAAAAGAAATGCACATTGGTTTACGTACAAGCCTTGTCACTTTATGATGTCTAATAAAAGTTTCACTCTTATTACCAATTTATAACAGACAGTGTTTGACAGTCATTCTATTTGTTTACACATGCACATTTATAATTATAATAATTAAAACATATATACCAAGGTCTATTATCAGTCAATCACATTAAACAATATAATTAGCTTTAAACTGTTATTACAATTTTTTTTAACAGACTGCAGATTTGCAATATTACAACAAAAGTGTATATTTCAACATATGTCATACATGTGTAGGAGTTTTTCAGCAAGAACAATATTAATCACTGTCCACACAATTTAGTTTCCTAACAAATTCTGTTAGATGCTTCTATCATACATATTTCATAACAATAATTCCATCTCTGACTCACCTGCCCAAAGTTGTCTACCCTCAGAATTGTTCCTTCCAAAGACTTGAACTCAATTTTCTTAACCTACAAAAAGAAAACAAATTATAGCAAATCAGTAACTACATTTGCCACTCTCCAGTTTAGTAAATGGGTACCCAGTAGAAAGGAATTCCTTGAATGCTCTATTAGCTGAGCTTTACAGGTATATTACCAAGGTCATATCCCCAGGAAACCCACATGCAACTCGAACACAAGAAACGCGTAAGCAATTTTGATGCAGGTACCTCGCAATGCCGTACGTTGCAAGTTACTAAGGGCTTGGTCCCACTGCACTTTACGGATGAAGAGAGGATGTAAGAAGGAAAAGATTCTTGTCATCCGTTGGAAAACGTTATGTGTCCATTGTGTACTCTATGCATAAGTGTTTCATATGCTCAATATCCATTGAGCATCCGTCCACTGTGATTTCATTGTTCGCCCATTAGTCCATTGTGTGGAGCGGACGAAAACGAATGGAGCCACCCCGAAATTTTGCTTGTCCGCTGTATCCGTTATGAATACGTTTACGGTTTTGTGTCTGTCGGCCAGTGGGACCAGGCCTTAAAATGAATCAACTTCTACTTTCCCATGCATCATCCATGCAGGTCACGCAATACACGGAGCAGACAGAAATTAGAGCCAAAGCAGAGATAGATATAGAGTGCACCTTGGAATAGAAATATTTATATCCTACATGAATTGTATTCTGTATGCTGATTGGTTTAATTAGCATCATGTGACCAAACATATTCTCAATATTTTGCGATGTTGAAAATGAAACACCCACTGAAGAAAACCTACTATTCCGTGACGTAAATGACACAGATCATGCAAACTCTCGGGTGCATCGGTCAGCGAGATGACTCTACCGGGCCAGTCCCATGAAGGGACGGCACAGGCATCCTCAGTTGTAGGCCTACTGGCAAAATGACTATTTAAATAGTAATGCCAGTACAACCTCGGACATATAATTCCCGCTACACTTAGTCAAAGCCTGGTATATTTGTATACTAGATCAATGTCACTATACGAATGCCTCATCATCCTCACTAGCGTTCTCTGACAGATTTAATGTGTTTCTTTTGTTTGGTTTTGTTGTTCTGGGGGGTGTTAGAGTCGCACTGACATATAAATGTCTAGTTCCGCGCGGTATAAAAGGCATGACAGTATTGGTCAGATCATGCCAAGAGGACACGCACTACTGCGTATTGATCAATAAGATTGCGCGTTACATATCATGTACGCGTCGACATCTAAGTGCGACTCTAGGTCATACTTAAATCTTTGTGAAACACTCCCCAGGACTATAAGAAATGACTCTACATCAGGGTAAACGACACATTAACACAATCACATCCCAACAGTACCCATGCACTACTACATCATAAATGGTACTGACCTTTTGAGTAGCAACCAGACTTCTGGTAACGACGACGTCCTTCCCTGCCTTGTCCTTGAAACGCAACTTGACCTGGGCTTTGACCTCTGTTTCATGAGCAACCTGATCATGTGACACAGAAGACAAATAAAAAAAAAATAATAATTTGAAAGATTTATTTCATGAAAAACCCCCCTCAAATGTATTATTATCGAATACAATTTTGAATCTTCTACATCATGAAAGATTTCACTTAAACACGATTTAAAAACATTCAACAAATGGCCTAATAGAGGGTGTAATGTTAGCTTGATTCATTTGGTGTATCATTGTACTTTCTTTTGTTACTGTCACTGCCAGATGTACACGATAGCTTCTAAATCTCCAAATGTCAACATGTACTGAACAGTGTCTTTTTTTAAATAATTTGCAGTTTCTCTTAAATGCTATTTATCCCACATGGAGTATGAATACAACAAAAAACACAAATTCCAAATGCAAGATATGGTTCTGATTCTGAAAAACAGACTCTTTACCTTCCACTTTTACATCACTACACACTCTAAATTGGCAAAGCCATGAAAAACAACAAAATTATGATTCATAAAATATCCTTAAAAACAGAAGCTTTTCGACATGCACTCATCGGACTTAAATTGTGTTTGTTGTAGCTAATTTGAATCTTTTGATAACACTATCAATAATTTTCATTCATGCAGTACATGATTCAATTTTTTTCATGATGTTAATGAATAGAAATATCAGCGAATGTGGCCAATATGAGGATCAACAGCATATTGTGACCTTATGAAAGTACTTTACCTTGGGGTCATGAATGAACAAGGCTCCCTTGCTCCCTGGAGGAAAGTCTCCTGAACAGATGTACTTCAGGCATTCAATGATTGTCTGTCAAGATGGATAAGAAATTAAGTGAGAAAAATAGCAAAATAACAATATCGTTGGGGGAAAAGAGCGGACAATCTAGCATTTTTGTGGTAAATTGGATATATAGCTCTTTACTCAAAGGGAGATGAGGAAACATTTTTACTGTGCTGTTGATGTGTCAAGACTACAAGTCAACTGAGATGAGGGGTCTTGAGAGTGACTTTGTGTTAAGTGCAGGTGTGAATGCAGTTGGAAAACACTCCATCCATCGGAAAGGACGCAAATGTCGTTCCCGTGTGTAGGAGAGTCACAACCTATGCACGTTAAAACCAATACACTATTCGTCAAAGAGTAGTGTGTTCACCCAGTGTATTGCATCTGCCGGTCCCGGCAAAATTCAGGTCAAGTACCCATTGCGTTTTTGCACAGAGGGCCCTGCATCGTATAGATCCAGATCCAGGAATGTATGGTTTTACACCTAAAGCCCTACGCACACTAATCGATCCAATGAGATGCGATAAAAAAGAATTGCATACTACATTAAATGTGAAGGTTCCAAGAAGTAACATTTTTTTATTTGAACTTCGGCATTATGTTAGGAATAATATACCGGTAATCATACTTCGGATTTGCGGCAAGCTCTGTGGTCAGAATAAAGTCCAAATAGGCTTCGAGTCACAGCCGATGATGATGTAATTACGATTTGAAAATTTGCTTTCATTACAGGGAGGCTCAAATTAAACAGAATTTTAATTTCAGTAGTCCTATCACTATTCTGAACTCTGATGGCTAAGATTTTATTGGTTGAAGTGTTCATCTCAAATGTGATTCCAATTTCTTTGAAATTCAGATGGCACTGGGCTTTAAAGGTCAAGACCACTCCAGGAAAATGCTGACTTGAATAAATGGAGAAAAATCAAACTAGCACAGTGCTGAAAATTTCATCAAAATCGGATATAAAATAAGTTATGACATTTCAAAGTTCGCTTGTTTTTCACAAAACAGTGATATGCACAACTAGGTGAGTCAGTCAATGATGTCCATCACTCACTATTTCCTTTGTTTTTTATTATTTGAATTATACAATATTTAATTTTTTATAAATTTGACAATAAGGACTAACTTGACTGAACCTTATAGTATTAAACAATGCAAATTCCATATGTTCAGGGAGGAATTAATCGTTGTATCACTTGACAATGTGGAGAAAATTAGAATATTTCATATAATAAAATACAAAAGAAATAGTGAGTGGATGACGTCATAGTCTCATTTGCATACCAGCCAGGATATGCATAGTTCTATAACTGTTTTGTTAAATTAAGCGAAACTTTAAATTGCCATAACTTTCTTATTTTACATCCAATTTTGATGAAATTTTCAGTGTTATGCTTGTTGGATTTTTCTTTCTTTATTCAAATCAACTTTTTGTTGGGGTGGACTTGTCCTTTAAACACCTCCTGGCAAGGTTTGTTTGGGAGGACTAATGTGTGGCCTTCACAGGAGATGCATACATTTCACAAACAACAAAAAGAACGTCTCGGGATGCAGGAGTTAAATGGCAATTAATTAGAATTGAAACTTGTTTGGAACTTTCAGTTCCAATCCTAAGCACAAGTTTTTTTGCACATTTTTTGCTGCATAATAAGCGACTGTTTGACTATTTTGTCCATTGCCAATTGGAATTGCAAAGTTTGGGCACCTAGGCCTAGTTCTAGTCACAACTGCACTGTTACCACTGTCTCTAAAATTGGATACCAAAATTCCTTACAAAAGTCTCTGATATTGGAGATAATCTCCAACATTGGAGATAGTCTCCAATATTGGCCGTGCGCCTCTACTGGTTAGTCAGTTACTGTCACGTTAGACCTACTAAAAGTACTAGTACTCTTTCCTTCAATGGAGATAATCTATTATATAATAATATTTGACATGATTTTATTTAAGTTTCGCGGATGTTGTGCCTTAAAAATTTCCTGTGCACGACGCCCAAGTTGGGACCTTGAGAAGTTGAGTGACTCAGCTGACAAAAGACAGCTCTGACTCTGACTCTGAGCTCTTTCCACGTCCACTGTCTGTTGTTTACAATTACATGTCCTGCAAAAAAATCCAAAGGCAAAGCCAAGCCAAGGCCATGCCATGAACTTGATGAAGGCAGCCAAGTCAAGATTAAGAATACCTACCGTTTTCCCTGCTCCATTTTGACCCACTATGAGGGTTAATGGATGGAAGAACTGGATGACTTGTCGGTCACCATCATCTTGGCCAAAACTTCTGATCCCTTGAATGCTCAATTTCTCAACTGACGACATTTTAAAAGATCTAACGTAGGAACTGACTGTAGTCTGTACATTCAAAATGTACATGCACACGCGAGGATTTTACATTACCCGCGAGGCCGAGGCTAGCGCGGGATGAGCCAACTACTAGTACTATCAGACTCTGATGATAATTATTTAATAATAGATACATGTAATTTCAGTATTTTAATCTCTGATGGCATTTTTTAATAATTATACACATTTTTTTAATCCTTTCAATACAAGCAATATTTGTTTAAAATTAAATTTAGGCTTCTATAATATATTTTGTCAGAGTAATCACCTTGATAGAGACTTTTAAAAATGGGGAATCCCCCTACTGGAAATCCCACTTGTTTCTGTCACAGTGCAGTGCAGCGTACGACCAGTGACAGGGCCTGAAACTCGGGGGGGGGGGGGGGTCAAATATGAATCGCATATAAAAATAGATATATATTAAATTAAACCAAAGTCAGAAGTCAGCAGAAGATTCAAAATACTATTAGAACTATATTCTATTTTTTTATTTATAGCGTCACATGACATGCCAGCATGCAGCTTCCCCATAGGCCTACAGTGCGACTCAGAAAAATTTTACACTTTTTAAATTAAGCTAGTATTTTTGAAGAAAATGTGGAATTTAGAGAGAATTTCTAGCATTTATGGATAGACTAAATATTCCTTTGTCACTTGGTAAATTTTTTTTTCAGTGTTGTTGTTATGGTTGAGTGCACAATGTTCAGCCATTTTTATGAAAAAGTGTTAAAACCCATTTGCGCCAAGTCAGGTGATTACCTGCTGAAACAGAGACAAAATTAAGCATTCGCACAAACAATAAGCAAAAAGTTTTTGAGTACTGTATGCACTGGCGTAAGCGCGCTCACTCAGTGATTCGAAAATTTTGCTGGTGCCCCCACAATGCCGTGACCCACGGTATGCCACTGTGGACATATCAATTACAATTCCTTGCATATCTAAAAACATGATAACAAAAAAAAAGCCAAAATATTTCAGTCATCCCCCCACCCCTCAACACGGATTTACGCCAGTGGTTTATTAATCAAGAAAAATAAAAAAGAGTACCAGTAAATCAATAAATTATCTTCACTGAAAAGTTCATTTTCATTGTCATTTGGCCACAACTTGGACAAAGCTTCCTCCCTTCAATCTTCCACATGTTGCTCTGCCCGGTTGCTCTGATGATGCGCTGTTGAAGTCATCCAGATCTGCAGGTGGGGTGCTGTACACTGTTGAATTCAGGTACCCCAGACGAAGACTGGCAGCCTTCGCAGGGCGCCATGGCAGCAATGCTCCATCGAGCTCAGAAGTGCATCGAGAGAAATGGACAACGTGCTGTGGAAGATTGAAGGCGGGAAGCTTTGTCCAAGTTGTTGCCAAAATGACATGAAATGGAACTTTTTAGTGAAGATAATTTATTGATTAACTGGTTCTCTTGTTTATTTTTCTTGAATAATAAACATATGCCTTAAATTTATGCTCATTGTTTGTGTGAATGCTTCTATCTTTATTTCAGCAGGTAATTACCCGACCTGGCGCAAATGGGTTTTGACACTTTTTCAAACAATGGCTATTGTGCACTCAACCATGACAACAACACTGAAACAAATTTTACCATGTGACAAAAGGGGTGACAAAGAACTATTTACTTTATCCATACATGCTATAAATTTTCTCTGAATCCCACATTTTCGTTAAAAAATACTTAATTTAAAATGTGTAACATTTTTTCAGACTCGCACTGTATAGAGCGCAGTAAAAAAAATTTTTTTTTAAATAAGCGAAATTATTTTTTGTAATAATTGTACCTTCAGTATATCAACAGACAAATCGTTCCTGATCTGACACCCGCTCCTAAAAGAGAAAACAAAAAGTCATGAACCATTAAAAATTGAGGTTTATGCATTTTATATAACAAAACATATGGGGCAGTTGCTCGTTGTTCCTGACGTCACAAAAGTTTAAAATTCTGATAACTTCCTAATTTGATGAATTTTCCTTAAACATGCACGAACATGTTTATTTTTTCCGGTAATTTTACGATTCATGAATTTCCTCTTTTAAATAATTCGTGAAAGTGATTTGTGAAAACATAGAAACAGTTATATGGATAAATGTGGACGTTAATCATGAAGGGTAGCCCTACATAGAATTTAGCCGAGAAGGTTGATTTGAAGATCCAAGATCTTTCCTTACCAAGGACAATCCCTCGAACGGCATGACCACCCCCCTTCCAAGGCCACACACCATAAAAATATGGTTTATAAATTATGTATATAGCAATAGGCCTAATGTAGCACGGTATAAGGGCGGATCCATCTTTCGCTATTGGGGGCAAAAAAAATTTTAACCAAAATTCCCCCCCGATCGACCGCTTAAACTTGATTTTTGTTTGTTTCTTTGAATTAGGGTAGTCCCAACAGTCACTTCTTAGCTTTATTCTTATAAAACAACATAATTATATAATCTCATAAGCCCTATTTAAACTAGTGAGAGCTAAAATTTTCCGAAATTTCAAATATTCTGTCCTGAAAATTGAACATTCTGGGTAATATTTTTGATCCTGAACAAGATGCGTATAAATTTTTGATATACGTTCTGGCCTGATCGGAAAAGGGACCTGATAAGGGGTGTTTGCAATTATGCCATGAAGACGATACATATTAGAACAATCAAATAATGTGAGCGTGAAGCGCGAGCTGAAAATTTTTGACATTCCGACCTAAAAAATTGACATTCTATGCATTTTTTTGTAATCGCACGAGCGGATTTTTTTTAAAGATTTAGACCTAAAAACGGGACACTCTGTTCATGTTTTGTAAACCACGAAGATAGGTAATCTGGTATCTTCCTACATTAATAATGCGAGCGCAAAGCGCGAGCAGAAAATTTTTGATATTCTGATCTGAAAAAAGGTAAATTTAAGCACTATTTCAAGCACTGAAAATGAAAATTGTAAAATGGATATGGATCGCACGTAATAGATGATGCGAGCGCGAAGCTCGAGCTGATATCTTTAAAATCATTTTAACCTAGCCGGGGACCGGGACATTCCAAAGTCATTTTTTCATCATATGAAAATGGTCATCTTCCTATTCTCTTCCTAAGCGCGAAATGAAACTTGTCGATATTCCATTCTGAAAAAGAGACAATTGAATTATGATAAATTCATTAAAATATTATTATCTTATTCATTAATCTAATAAGCCCAATGAGAGCGCGAAATATGTTGATATCAAGGCTTGAAAACTGGATATTTCAAGCACTTTTGTGATTATAAATAGGATGCATGTGTTAATATTTTTTAACAAGTAATGCTAGCGCAAATCACGAACCGAAATTTTTTGTATGAACTGTCATAAAAAGGGGATTTTAAATAGTTTGTTTAAGAATTAATATAGAGGTATACCTAACTCACCAATCAAAATGCGATGAAAATGTTGATACTCAGACCTTAAAACGGACAATGTACAGCTGCACTTTTTAAAAAATCAATCTGTAAATCAAACAAGATAATGAAAGCTCGATGTCACTATATCAGCCTATTGAGCAAAATACGTATCTCAGACATCGAACATGCCGCGAGCGCGAGCAGAAAATTTATATTGTGATGTGAAAGAAACTTTTTCCCAAGTCTTCCCCTCACCTTATTTTATCAACTCGTATTTCTTCTCTTTTTCCCCTTTTTTATCCTCTCTTTTCCATTTTTCTTCTTTCCCTCCTTTTCTTTTTTTTTTGCTCTGCCAATGGGGGGGGGGGGGGGGGGGGTGCGGGCCCCTCGCCCCCCGATCCGCCTATGCTTGACTTAGGCTTTTTTTTTTCTTTCGTTAATCCTTATATCATCATGCCGGGGAAAGTGTTGAGAAACGAATTATGATATCAAGTACGAAATTTTAACCCCCTTTAAATAACTTAATAAAGAAAACAAAAACGCTAGAGATGTCTGAAATGAACTTTTGTTTATATTTATTTGTTTCATTTTTTGTCCTCATGCCGAACCAGATGGAGAAAGTCGGAAAAAATGATTTGTTATTATCAGAGAGTTTCTGTACGATCAGTTCGTTATTTAGTTTTTTTTCTCTTGGCGCGAACAGATTTTTGCGAGCTTAGTTTGTAAAAATGGACAGTGTTCACCAAAGCATAAAATTCTGTCAAAAATTATACTGTCATATGATAGATGAAACCAAAGCCAAAACATATATGCGAACATAGTATCCACATATTGTATTTTTGTTCAATTTCCAAGACTTCTCAAAGTAAACGGACTGCATAAGTAACGTATAAATCCCAGGGCCATGGTTCTGGGAAGCGGGGTTGCTGAAGCACCCCAAAAATTTTCCTGGTGCTGCGTGTGCTATTCTCCATAGGCAGCACCCCCTGGAACTATTGAAGGTGTAGCAAAAATGTAACCAAAATGACCTAAATTTTTTGACCCCCCATTTTTTTTTGCCTTCAAATTTATCAGGACCAAAAATACCTGCAATTTTAGTTAAACATTTTTTTCCCCTTGTCTTTACATCAGTTTAAATTATTAAATGCACTTCCTTCAAATTTACAAGTTTGTACCTCCTTGTTAGTTTTTAAAAACTTATGCAAAGTCTTTCATACGAATTGATAAAGAGCGAAATGATATTCCATTGATTTACAATGCTATGTATGTTTAAATTGTCACTTCCCACTCTATATTTTGGTGTTAATTGTTTCTGATGTAAGATATTTTGTATTTTGTATTTTTGATGTTGTTTGTTGTTGTTGTTGTTGTTCATAGTTATCTTGACATGTATTTTAGCCTGCAGGGCGCCTTTGTAAAGCAGTTTTAAGAACTGAACAGGCCTACCCTGCAGTATAAAAAAAAAATAAAAAAAATAAAATAAATAAATAAATAAAATCAGTGCTCCGTGTAAAAATATAATAACGAAAGTGAGGACCCTTTTTTTTTGCTTGTCAAATTTTTGTGTGTGGACGAAATGTCTTTTGGTTGAAAACTTTTTTTTGCATGTCAATTTTTTTTCTCGGGAAAATGTGCCCCCCCTTGGAAAATCCTGGATCCGCCCCCCCTATAGTAGTAGCAGGATACGTTTATTCCCCCGTCCCCCGGGATGCTGACTATATGTGGCATGACCTAGCCCAAGTATATAGCCAAAGAGGATTATAAAATATGAGTGTAGGGCTACCTTAATCCTGTTCTGCGGGGCAAAACGAACCTCCCCCATTATGCTTCTGTACAAAATTTGAAAATCGGGGGGGGGGGGGGGTAACCATTTAATAAGTCAGAATCAGATGATCATATATAAGTTTTGCATCGTCAGATTTGGGCTGAAGTCCCCCACCCCCTGGTTTCGCGGCTCCTGCATTATGAATGATTTTTTTTTTCAATTCAATTCAATTTATTTTTTCATTCTTCAACATAATACAAATAAGTACAAGATTAATTATTTCAATTTAAATAAAAGCATGAACAAAATTCAACATTGAATAAATGATATACATATTCAATGGGTGATTCAAATATAAATTAACATGCATGTCAAATTTAAATCAATATAATCAAATATAATTAAATCAATATAATTATATATCATGAGAAGAATGGAGGGGCCCACTGAAAAGAAAAGCTTGTAAAATGTGGACCCCTCAAAAAGTTAGATTAGAAAGAATATTGAAAAATACGTAAAGGAATACATGGAGATAACGAAAAGAGCAAAAAAATTCTTATATAAGGATTGTGAAATTCAGAGACAAAAGACAATAACACGACACAACACAACACAGGTACATGAGGGTGGACAATAGTATATGACAACTGCCTAGAACATAGAAAGAAAAATAGAGATAGGGAGAGGGATGCAAAGCTAATCTGCTGCATATATATTATGTCTACACATACATACACATCATGTACACACACACACATCCCCTTATATATATATTGTGTGAAAGAAATGGATGAAGAGAACAATGGTAGGCGTAGCTTAAATCAAGGTTCCCCAGAGCTATCTACCCTTTTGGAGAAATTGGTGATGCCGAAAAAATGTCTCTGCCGGGAATCGAACCCGGGCCCCCAGCTTTGAACGCCGGTGCCTTAACCACTAGACAACAGAGACGGGTTAGTGGCTAGGGCGACCCCGATCCGATTGACCGTCAGAGAGACAGATTTTCGACACCATACCAATTATAATTTCCTTTGTCGGGTGAAGGTGGGTGTTGAACAATGACAATGGGGAACCTTGATTTAAGCTACGCCTGCCATTGTTCTCTTCATCCATTTCTTTCACACAATATTTAAATAAAAGAGTTGCCAAAGCTGTAGTACATGTATAACTTCACACATTTATATATATATATATATATATATATATAATAAACACAAGTTCACAAGGTTGACTGAAAGTCAACCTTGTGAACTTGTGTTTATTATTCAAAGCTTTTCCTGTGAAGGGCATCGAGCACTCTATACAAGGATAGAATTCCCGAAGTATATATATATATATATATATATATATATATATACAGTATATATATATGTGTGTGTTTGTACATGATGTGTATGTCTATCTGACGGTCAATCGGATCGGGGTCGCCCTAGCCACTAACCCGTCTCTGTGGTCTAGTGGTTAAGTCACCGGCGTTCAAAGCTGGGGGCCCGGGTTCGATTCCCGGCAGATACATTTTTTCGGCATCACCAATTTTCCAAAGGGTAGATAGCTCTGGGGAACCTTGATTTAAGCTACGCCTATCATTGTTTTATGCTTTATTCAACATTAATTTTACCATATTTAAATTATGGAGCAATTGTTTGGGGAAATACACACTCAACCTACCTTGATAGAATATTACTTTTACAAAAGAAGGCATTGCGTGTTATTTTCAACTTGTCCTGGAGATCTCACACAGATGAGTTGTTTTTTAACAATAACATTATAAAAATAAAAACACTGTACCAATATAACTTAGGTCAATTCATGTATCAGTTAAACAATAATATGTTACCATTCATATTTAATTCTTCATTTAACAAAAACAAAACTATTCACAAATATCCCACACGTCAATCAGATGAATTCCATTTACCACTACCCCGGACCATCCTTGCAAAATCTATTTTTACTTTTGAAGGCCCTAGACTCTGGGGAACTATTAATAAAAACATCAAAGAATCACCAAGCCTTAATTCTTTCAAATATAAGTTCAAAAAATTTCTCCAAGATAACCATTGAATTTAACTCTTCATCACTCAAACTCTTGTATTTATTTTTAAAATCAAACATGATTATCATGTCACGTACGCTTTTCCATCTCTTTCGTTTTCCTGTTGACCAACGAGGTCCGTCTGTGAGTGCTGGGGCTGGATTCTGGAGACCTTTAATCTCTCTTTTTCTTATTTCCTTTTCTATTTTAATTTCCCCTATTTCCTTTTAATTTAACTGGTTCATGCTCTAGTTGTTATTTTGATTTTTATATGTTATGCAACTACAAGAATATTTATTAGGAGGCTGCACTCTACAAGCTCCGCTTTTTAGCAGCCTCCTCCATTTCCAACCTGATATGTAATAATCTTGAATATAATTTTTGTACAGGAATACTTGAAATATGTTTTGTTATTTATATGTTAAAATGTACAAAATAAACTGTAATTGTTGAAAATGGAAACGAAATGAAAAAATGAAAATGAAAATTGTTCTCTTCATTCATTTCTTTGTATATATATATATATATATACATACATATATACACACCCTCACATACACACGCACCCTTACACACACATACATACGGACATACACGCATACACATATACAATATAAAAAGTAGAATATAATGTATAGACAAGCTTTAACTTTTGTATTTTAAATCTTATGTCTAACTGGAAAAAAATAAGGCTTCATGTTCTGTATAAACATAGATAATAGACTAGCAATAAAAGATACAAAATTTTAGTTTAGAATAATGAATATAATTCATTAAGATTTTAGGAGCATAAATTTTAGTCTGTTTTTAAAGGACAGTAAAGAACGGGCGTCTTTAATCTCATCAGGGAATTCCAGAATCTTGGACCTGTATATAAGTAAGTATTTTGTGCTAGAAGCGTTCTAAGGAGGGGCAAGTGGTATTCATTTGATGAAAAGAGTTCCGTACCCGGTTCCGTATAAATAGATTTCATTATAATTGTTGAATAAAACTGCACACCCCCACGCACACACACACATACGTTTCGGAATTACGAATCTTCGGAATAACGAATCTTCGGAATTACGAAGTGTAACCGTTATGAGTAGGGGTAAGGACCACTCTCGATGTTTTCATGACTCATCATAATGAATTTTGTGTACTGCTGATTGACATATTGGCCCGTATTCTGAAGTCGGGTTTAACTTAAACACAGAATTATAGTTGTGGCTTAAGTATGGAGAGCCAATTGTTACATAAATCACTAACAGTAGAGATATCATACTTCAGCTCATTTGGCTCTCAAATCATTCATAATTATTGTCTAGGAAGTATAAAAAGATTATTGTCTTCACCATCGATGAATCAGGAAAGAGCACAGTAAACATAAGAAACATAAAAAAAAATTGATACTTTTGGCTTCCCATACTTAAACCACAACTTTTTTAACCTGAGTTTCATTTAAACCCGACTTCAGAATACGGGCCATTATGTCCTCATTTAAATAATCATTCAGATTGAAACTTTAAAAAAATGACAATTCAGGAATTTTGTATATTGGAGCAAATAGAGAAAATGTTTTTAGTTTTTAACTCTAAATCACAATGTGGCTTATATTATTTGAAACCATCCCCATTTGGTTATCTCCTCAACTGAATTATTATTATTTTAATTCTGTTTTTATTGTAACAAATTAAAGTCAATTAAAATATTTAAAAGTGATTGCAAATCATATTAACACAAGTTGGTTAAAAAACAAAAAATAACAAAAACAATAATAGAAGGTTTTTAAACGAGCAAGTATATCGAGGAAACTGAGGTACAAGTTTTATGACAAAATATGAAATCTGATGTCTACAACCATACAAACTGAATTTCTTCTTTTGATTGATATAGAATTCAGGATAAAAATACGGTGGTTTAGCGTCCTTTGGCCAAATTTTATTTTCAGGTTGCAGATATAGGCCTACATCCATTTTATTGAGTCGCAAACAAAAATCATGCATACAACATCAGCTGATTATCATTTACAAAAGATTATCTAAAAGCTGTCTATAAAAAACATAGTTTTATATGGTGAATGAAGGAGCTTTAAAGGGATGGTCCGGGCTGAAAATGTTTAATCCTAATAAAATTAATAGAGTAAAATTCACAGAGCAAAATGCTGAAAAATTCATCTAAATCGTATAAAAAATAACGAAGTTTTTTTATTTTAAATTTTATCAATATTTTGTGAAAACAGTTATGTTCACATCGTCATGGATATTCATTTGATGGGTTGATGATGTCACATCCCCACTTTCCTTTTTCTTATGTTATTAAATGAAATCATAAATGTTTCATATTTTCATACATGTGTAAATGATGTGTCTCCATAATTATGAAATAAGTTGCGGAAGAAAATAACTAATGCACTTAATCAGTTGTCGATCTAATTGTTTAGTTCCTTGTAGAAAAATGTTGAATAAACCTAATTTCATATAATAAAATACAAAAGAACAAGTAGGAATATGACATCATCAGCCCATCTAATGAAAATTTATAAAGACATGCCTAGTACTGTTTCACCAAAATAATGCAAAGCTTTAAAATTAAATAACTTCGTTATTTGTTCAGCATTTTGCTTTGTGAATTTTACTCTATTTATTGAGATATAATACCCCCAGCCTGGACTATCCCTTTAAACCATCGCAATCGAGAAATCAACGGCCATCACCGCCTTCAGTGGTGTAATAAACCAAACATTTTTAGGGGCCCCGATATGGTGTATCTCATTACAGAAATCAAATCTGTGATAGATTTTGACATTATATTCAGAAAATATTATCACATTTCACCTTTCTCTCTTTCCTTTTCTCTCTTTTTTTTCTTGGTCATGCATTTTTTTTTTTTTGGGGGGGGGGGGACAAGCGCCCCCAATCACCCCGTCTTCTTGAAACTAGATAGGTTTCAGGAAATAAATTTACTTCCCGTACTTCCAAAGTCCATTTGGGATACCCTGATGTTGATGGCGTCCATTTTAGTTTCTAATTTCGCGTACATGACTGTATACCTTCAAATTTATCATGTGCCTTTTTGTACGTGCTTTATAATTGCATATATGGGCTTTAGTAGTCATTGTACACTGCAAAAATATCTGAATTAGTAGTTAACACTTAATATATATAGATAGAATTTATCATTTGTAATTATTTCTCGATTTTCGTGTGGTCCAGTGGTTAGAGCATTTGACTCATAATCGTAAGGTTGTGACTTCGAATCCCCACTCTGCCATTGTCTCCACTTGGATAAAAAAGGCCCGAGAGTATAGTCGTCTATAAGGTCAGCCACTATGACTGATCAACCTAGACGTAAATGTTTCCTAGGTAATAGGTTATATACCAGCTTGGCGTTTACCAGCAAACGCTGTCCTGCCGAGTTCCTACACGGGAGTTACCAAAAACCAGACAATTTAACTTGCCTTTTAATTTACTTGATTTATTTGGGTTCAATATACATTTACGAAAATTCACTTATTGCTAGCTGAATTCGATTAAGTAAATCTAACTCCAATTAAGCAAAGAGAATTATTACTTATATAATCATGTTGAATGTACTTATATTTTTTAATTAATGCCGTATCTGAATAATACCTGAAGATTCATTAAGAGCAAGTAAATGTATTTTTTTATATAAATAACTGTCATATCTATCTGTGTTTGAAATTGTTTTTGACTAGGGTGTACAACATATTTTATTATTTTGCTGAATCAAAGAAAGAGCAACATTGAATAGTCACTCGGCAGATTTCTTTTTAGGTTTTCGGAAAATGCCGATATCATTCTCACTGTTTTATTTGTTAGGATGAACCGGTCGCGTATAATTATTAATGTAAGTACCGCAGGGGCGGATCCAGCTTTTTATAAAGGGGGGTTGGGGTGGTATGCGAGGGAGCGTAGCGACCGAGTCCAAGCGAGCGGAGCGAGCGAGGGGGAGGGTGTGGGAGGGGGGTGTCCCCCCTCCCACAGTAGGGAAAATTTTTGAAAATCTGTGTGTGAAAATGGCGTTTTCTTGCATCTAAAACACCACTCTTTTTGGTAATAATAATAATAAATGAAATAAATACATAATACATAATTATAATTGTTGAATAAAACTGCACACCCCCACGCACACACACACATACGTTTCGGAATTACGAATCTTCGGAATAACGAATCTTCGGAATTACGAAGTGTAACCGTTATGAGTAGGGGTAAGGACCACTCTCGATGTTTTCATGACTCATCATAATGAATTTTGTGTACTGCTGATTGACATATTGGCCCGTATTCTGAAGTCGGGTTTAACTTAAACACAGAATTATAGTTGTGGCTTAAGTATGGAGAGCCAATTGTTACATAAATCACTAACAGTAGAGATATCATACTTCAGCTCATTTGGCTCTCAAATCATTCATAATTATTGTCTAGGAAGTATAAAAAGATTATTGTCTTCACCATCGATGAATCAGGAAAGAGCACAGTAAACATAAGAAACATAAAAAAAAATTGATACTTTTGGCTTCCCATACTTAAACCACAACTTTTTTAACCTGAGTTTCATTTAAACCCGACTTCAGAATACGGGCCATTATGTCCTCATTTAAATAATCATTCAGAGTGAAACTTTAAAAAAATGACAATTCAGGAATTTTGTATATTGGAGCAAATAGAGAAAATGTTTTTAGTTTTTAACTCTAAATCACAATGTGGCTTATATTATTTGAAACCATCCCCATTTGGTTATCTCCTCAACTGAATTATTATTATTTTAATTCTGTTTTTATTGTAACAAATTAAAGTCAATTAAAATATTTAAAAGTGATTGCAAATCATATTAACACAAGTTGGTTAAAAAACAAAAAATAACAAAAACAATAATAGAAGGTTTTTAAACGAGCAAGTATATCGAGGAAACTGAGGTACAAGTTTTATGACAAAATATGAAATCTGATGTCTACAACCATACAAACTGAATTTCTTCTTTTGATTGATATAGAATTCAGGATAAAAATACGGTGGTTTAGCGTCCTTTGGCCAAATTTTATTTTCAGGTTGCAGATATAGGCCTACATCCATTTTATTGAGTCGCAAACAAAAATCATGCATACAACATCAGCTGATTATCATTTACAAAAGATTATCTAAAAGCTGTCTATAAAAAACATAGTTTTATATGGTGAATGAAGGAGCTTTAAAGGGATGGTCCGGGCTGAAAATGTTTAATCCTAATAAAATTAATAGAGTAAAATTCACAGAGCAAAATGCTGAAAAATTCATCTAAATCGTATAAAAAATAACGAAGTTTTTTTATTTTAAATTTTATCAATATTTTGTGAAAACAGTTATGTTCACATCGTCATGGATATTCATTTGATGGGTTGATGATGTCACATCCCCACTTTCCTTTTTCTTATGTTATTAAATGAAATCATAAATGTTTCATATTTTCATACATGTGTAAATGATGTGTCTCCATAATTATGAAATAAGTTGCGGAAGAAAATAACTAATGCACTTAATCAGTTGTCGATCTAATTGTTTAGTTCCTTGTAGAAAAATGTTGAATAAACCTAATTTCATATAATAAAATACAAAAGAACAAGTAGGAATATGACATCATCAGCCCATCTAATGAAAATTTATAAAGACATGCCTAGTACTGTTTCACCAAAATAATGCAAAGCTTTAAAATTAAATAACTTCGTTATTTGTTCAGCATTTTGCTTTGTGAATTTTACTCTATTTATTGAGATATAATACCCCCAGCCTGGACTATCCCTTTAAACCATCGCAATCGAGAAATCAACGGCCATCACCGCCTTCAGTGGTGTAATAAACCAAACATTTTTAGGGGCCCCGATATGGTGTATCTCATTACAGAAATCAAATCTGTGATAGATTTTGACATTATATTCAGAAAATATTATCACATTTCACCTTTCTCTCTTTCCTTTTCTCTCTTTTTTTTCTTGGTCATGCATTTTTTTTTTGGGGGGGGGGACAAGCGCCCCCAATCACCCCGTCTTCTTGAAACTAGATAGGTTTCAGGAAATAAATTTACTTCCCGTACTTCCAAAGTCCATTTGGGATACCCTGATGTTGATGGCGTCCATTTTAGTTTCTAATTTCGCGTACATGACTGTATACCTTCAAATTTATCATGTGCCTTTTTGTACGTGCTTTATAATTGCATATATGGGCTTTAGTAGTCATTGTACACTGCAAAAATATCTGAATTAGTAGTTAACACTTAATATATATAGATAGAATTTATCATTTGTAATTATTTCTCGATTTTCGTGTGGTCCAGTGGTTAGAGCATTTGACTCATAATCGTAAGGTTGTGACTTCGAATCCCCACTCTGCCATTGTCTCCACTTGGATAAAAAAGGCCCGAGAGTATAGTCGTCTATAAGGTCAGCCACTATGACTGATCAACCTAGACGTAAATGTTTCCTAGGTAATAGGTTATATACCAGCTTGGCGTTTACCAGCAAACGCTGTCCTGCCGAGTTCCTACACGGGAGTTACCAAAAACCAGACAATTTAACTTGCCTTTTAATTTACTTGATTTATTTGGGTTCAATATACATTTACGAAAATTCACTTATTGCTAGCTGAATTCGATTAAGTAAATCTAACTCCAATTAAGCAAAGAGAATTATTACTTATATAATCATGTTGAATGTACTTATATTTTTTAATTAATGCCGTATCTGAATAATACCTGAAGATTCATTAAGAGCAAGTAAATGTATTTTTTTATATAAATAACTGTCATATCTATCTGTGTTTGAAATTGTTTTTGACTAGGGTGTACAACATATTTTATTATTTTGCTGAATCAAAGAAAGAGCAACATTGAATAGTCACTCGGCAGATTTCTTTTTAGGTTTTCGGAAAATGCCGATATCATTCTCACTGTTTTATTTGTTAGGATGAACCGGTCGCGTATAATTATTAATGTAAGTACCGCAGGGGCGGATCCAGCTTTTTATAAAGGGGGGTTGGGGTGGTATGCGAGGGAGCGTAGCGACCGAGTCCAAGCGAGCGGAGCGAGCGAGGGGGAGGGTGTGGGAGGGGGGTGTCCCCCCTCCCACAGTAGGGAAAATTTTTGAAAATCTGTGTGTGAAAATGGCGTTTTCTTGCATCTAAAACACCACTCTTTTTGGTAATAATAATAATAAATGAAATAAATACATAGAAATAGAATAAAATAAAATTACAAGTTAAAAAAAAAAGATAAGATTTAAAAAAATGGTCCCCGGATTTTTTTTTTTTTTTTTGGGGGGGGGGGTTGCAACCCCCCCAACCCCCCCTCTAGATCCGCTTCTGAGTACCTATCATGTACAGGTAAGGAGCAATGCATAAAGTGTAATACTGATGAATGTCTAATATTGACATTCATATTCGGAAACAGGCAAGGTCTATCAACCACTCATTATTTAGTATTTGGTAAAATTATTGCATTGTGTATTGAACAACAGTGAACAATCTAAATCAATATCTATACTATTGTTTGCACAGACTTTTCCAAAGCCTTCGATAGACTTGACCACAATATAATGATTAAAAAAAATGAATATAACGTAAGACCTAGTACAATTATTGAGTGGATAGTTACACTCTAAAAATATTTGGGTAAAAGTGCTCCATGAGGGTAATTATATGTCCAACCAATATTGGGCATTTTTATTTATCCAGTTTGATGAAAATTTTGCAAATTTTCAAGTAATTGCTGCTTATTTTTTAACCTTACTGGACAATATGTTTCCCGCATAGGGTAAAATACTGCTCAAAATTGGTTGGACACAAAGTCATAATTACCCTCGTGGTGGTAAAAAGTTTTACCCAATATTTTTTTACAGTGTAGTTTTTTAGAAAATCGTTCGCAATCATTAGGGCGTATTGTCTTCGTATATCACACATCATGCTGGAGTGCCTCAAGGCACAAAATTAGGCCAGATATTATTTTGGATCATGTTTAATGATGCATGTCAGAATGAATCTTCACTGAACTTTAAATATGTTGACGATCTTATAGTTGAAAATCGTTCAATACAAACTCCTTCTGTATTACACTGTCATCTAAGTGCACTTGTTACCTGGTCATCTGATAATCATATGAATTCAAATCCGAATAAATGCAATAATAATCAGAGTTACTTTTTCTAAAAATCCACCATTACCTGACACTTCTCTGCAATATACATATACTGTTAAAATACTTGGTGTTTATATTCAGTCAAACTTAAAATGGGATACACGAATTTCAGATATTATAAAAGGTGCAACAAAACATTGTATAATTATGTTCAGACTTGTCAGACCATTCAAACTCCCTATGTCACTGAGACTTTGTTCAAATTTACATTGGATATACATGTATTCGTCCAATATTGGAGTATTGTGTACCGGTATTCAACGTAGCACAAACTTCTAAACATGTTACGGACTTGGAAAATACAGAAAAGAGTTTGCAAAATAATTCTTGGTTCAGATTATAGACTATGAAAATGCACTAACAAAATGTGGATTAGAATGTCTAGAAAGGAGACAAGAAAATCTGTGTATTGACCTTGCTAAATCTCTTTAAAAAAAACCCACTGTAATAACTGGCTACCGAAAAAGAAAAATGTCTCAATCTCATTAAGAAGTGTTCCAAACTTTGCTCAGATGAAATGCAAAACAGATCGTTTTAGAAAAATTGCAATACCATATTTCATAGATTTACTAAATTCTGAATAAATTTCACTTTCATAGTCTTAAAAACAACTCAAATTTTTGTCATTGTTTTAGTCTCCACTTCAATCAAATTACTATTTTAATTTTTAATTGTCTAATATCACATTTTGATGTTGTATTTATTTATATAGTTTTTTTTTTCATTCCATCTCAGTTTATTTAATGAATTCTTATTTACACTTGCTATTTTACATTATTTATCATCTATGTACATCACACATCCTTACATGTACCTGTGAAATTGTTGCTATTACCCAGGAATGAATTGTAAACATTTTATTGTATACATGCTAATTTCAGCCTTTTAGCTGTGTAACATGAAATAAACCATGATTGAATTGAATTGAACTGAATTTGGATAAAATATGTCTAAGATGAAAATGAAGCCACTGAAATTATGACGATGGGGAGCGGACTTTTGAATCACGAAAGTCCACTCCCCCATTTAAAAAAAAATTCAGTGATACTCGAGTAAAATGGATGCAAAGAAAATGAGTAAATTTTACTTAAAACTGCCAAACTTATAAATTCTTGAAAAATCAAGGCATTTTTTGCCTCAATTTTACTGAGTAATTTCAAATATTTTGTTACAGTGTAGTGCAGGGGCTTTAGAACGAGGAGTATGGGTGCTTCAGCTCCCACTTTTTTCATTAATAACGTACATAAACGTTCAAAATGACAATCAACTTTAGATCTTATGAATGTTCACCCCTTTTCTCGGCCCCTCCGGTGTATGTAGATTTAATTCCTTTCAATATAACACTATGGAAATGATGTTGGTGAGTAATGATAGACCTCAAATTATTCTGACATCTAATTTTAACAGAAATCCTAATCCATTTTTTTTTCATCAAACTGATGTAAGTAAACTACATGACTTCTATAAACTCTGCTATCATTATAACTACGATAAAAGCAACCGTCGTCACCTTTTAATTAAATCAAGGTTGCTCTGGTAAAGTTACCATGAACGGTTCATTTCATCATAAATTTAACGTCACACGGGAATGAGAATCCACCGAATGGACTGTCCACTAGCTCAATCAAAAGTTGCCAACAAAATGGGCATAATGCAGCCGATTTAATTTTCAAGTCGATGTGCTGTTATAGATGTTAATATTTTTCTTGTCGAACGACGAGTCTTTCTTAAAAATCGCACGGTAGTTTGCCGTCTCATTCAATAATAGAGAGGAGTCTCGATCCCTTTCTACATTGAGAAGAAAGACACGATCATCATTGCCTCTGATGCTGTCAGGTCGGTTACTACTTGGAGTTGGGGTTCCTGGAGGCGAGTTTCCTGCAACTCTTGTGCTGACATTTCCACGCGAACTTAGTTTAAACCCAGCAACAGTGATCAGGACTATGAGCAAAAATGCACTTGCTGCAATACCAGCAACCACCGCGATAGTAAATGAGTTTGTGTCGCTCACATGAACCTGGTAGTATAACGCCTGGGTACCATCCGAAGAAAGGCAGGTGTATTTACCAGATAGCTCAGGGGTTGTCCTCCAGATGACCAAAGAATCTCTGTTGGTCAAGCAGAACGGATCACCGCAATCACCATGCTCCCGGAAGTGACGTCGATCAGGGGTCTTCCAGGAGGCACCAGTGAAGGAACATGTCAGTTCCAATTGCTTTCCCGGCTCCACTGTCTGGACCGTGTTGTTAGGTTGACACTGAGGAAGACCGTCTCTGTAAACCGGTTCAAGAAGTTGGCCATGTAGATTATCAGGTGTTTTACAACTTCCTACGCAGGAAGAACTTTCTAGCCACGATGATAACCAATTCAGATGGCAGTCGCATCTCAGTGGGTTATCGTCAAGTTTAATCATCAGAAAGTCCCGATGAGCTTGAAATTCCTCAAGGGATCCAATGGAAAACAAGGGCTGAGGCATTCCTTTGATCATGTTCCCATCTAAAATCAGTGTGTCCAATTTCGTCAAACCCGCAAATGCGTGTTGATGAACTTCTCTTATGATATTCTTGGACAGATTTAATTTCGTTAACAGTGGTGCATGGATAAAGGTACACGCTTTAACTTGAACCAGTAGGTTATCTGAACAATCAAGATAATCCAAGCTTTCAAGATCGCGAAAATATTCTTCGCTAATGTCCGCTAAGGCATTGCTCTTCAGGTAAAGATGCTTTAAATTTCTTAAACCGAGGAACGTCCCATTCTCGAGAGCATGGAGTTTATTCTTATTTGTAGGCCTACCTTCAAGCTCAAGGTTTGTCAAGTTCTGTAGATTACAGAACACGTTCATTTCTAGAACACGCATGGAATTATCATACAACACCAACCTTTTTAGCGTTTCTAGCCCTTGAAATCCACCAGGTTTGACAAACTGCATGCCCGATATATTCAAACGAATCAGCTGGTTAAATTTTTGAACGTTTCCAGCCCTGAGAACGATTGGCTGAGAGTAACGAAGTTCTAGTATCCTACTATTCTGGAGTATGTTTTCAGGAATGATCCCATTTTCAGAACAGACACAACTGCTCCTGTATTCTGAGTCAATGTATACTGTTGGTGAACAAGTGCAATTTTGTTGACATGCATTAGCATTACAGACGTACAAGGGTAGAATGATCACGAGGCACTTTAAAAATTTTAAGCAATGTGTTTTGACGCACCTTGCCATTTTTGCCAGAATTGATGTTTCGGAGGAAACTGATTAATACAACGAGATTATCTTCACGACTGATGGTGCTGGGTTATCCGGTAATGTTGGGCTGAAATAACAGAAAAAACAATAATGACAATAAAATACCTTAAATAAAATAATTATATTCTTGATTATAGTGAAAATAAATGAATTCACGCCAGGGTTCTATTAAGTTATGGAGCTCTGAAAAAAAGCAATTCTAGATTAAACTTAACACATTTACATACTCGTGATACTACTGTATATACTGTGTATATGCTGTGGAACCAGAATCAACGGAACTTACGGAAGGATTTGTTTTGATGCAAAGGTATACTAATATACCGTGGTAAACGGATTCAACTGAAACAATAAAAATTGAATTTGTATTTCGTATATTTGTTATAGAAAGAATAGTCATAATTTAGAAACTGAACAACAATGCATAGCAAGAAACGGATGTGTTTCGAGGTCTGACAATGAGGGTGTGAACTGATAGGTAACCCAATGAATAAATCCACCTACCTTCACACTAACAAAAACATTTCTATTATGTTATATAAGGATTTAGTAATGAACAATGATGTTACATTTATGTTTTATTATTGTTCGAAAAGCAATAACAAGCATTGTGGTTGCGGACCTTTTAAAATATAGATTGAAAAAAAAAGACTTTTAAGTCTATCAGATTGGGATTTTTTTTTAAAGTCGGATTATCTACTTAGTCATAAGGATTATTTGAATTTACTCACATGATTATCGACCCGTATAGTTGTATATTCGCCGATTATCTCTATATTCGTATGTATAATTAATTTTCATAATGACGTTTTCACTTTCAGTTTCTTTGTTGTTCTTTTACTGAGATATCTTGTACGTAATGGCCCGTATTCTGAAGTCGGGTTTAACTTAAACTCAGGTTTAAAGTTGTGGTTTAAGTATGGACAGCCAATTGTTACATAATCACTAACAGTAGAGATATCATACTTCAGCCCATTCGGCTGTCAAATCAGTCATAATTGTGTAGGAAGTATAAATAGATGATTGTCTTCACCATCGATGAATCAGGAAAGAGCACAGTAAACATAAGAAACATACAACTTAATAAAAATTTTGATACGTTTGGCTTCCCATACTTAAACCACAACTTTAAACCTGAGTTTAAGTTAAACCCGACTTCAGAATACGGGCCGTAGTCTTCTTTTTTTTCTTTCTTCGCGCTTTGAAACGTCCGTATAAAGCGCTTTTTAAATTTTGTATATTATTATCACTATTTTCAATCTCATTTAAGATTGGACTCGAATTGCATTCTAAAGAAATTAGAGAGTGAAAAACGTTATACAAGTACCGATATTTAGTTGTTCAAGTGAATATGCATATGGCAATGAGCCAAATATAATATACCGACAAGATCGGATACGAATAGTTCCAAATCGTTAACGCGATATCATTCACAACTTGTTCCTGCACTAAAGTTTCATTAAAAACATGGGTATAAATCCATGATTAAATCAGTAAAACAATCTTACTGATTCAAAGATCGATATTGTCATAGTAAAAAAACTTACCAATTTAAGCGACAAATAGGATTATAAGAATCCTGCAACGCTGTCACTGCTTTCTGAAGACGAGTGGTATGTTTGATCTAACATACGCAAAAACACAATGAGTTCTACATCCTGATGTAATATGACGATTGTGCACTAAATTGATGATCGAATCTTAAAGTTTAGTTTCAGTTGCTGAGAGATATAAGAAAAGGGAAAAAACTTGGAGAAGAGAAAAGAGGGAGAGGGAGGGAGGAAGATAGAAAGAGATCGAGGGGTTATAGACAGAGAGGAAGAGGGGAAAGAGAGTGGGGGCAGGGGCGGATCCAGGATGTTCCAAAGGGGGCACATTTTCCCCGAGGGAAAATTTGACAAGCAAAAAAAAAAGTCCTCACTTTCAAAAGCTAGGGAGGGGGGGGGGCACACTTGTGTTTTAACGACATTTTGACATTACAAATTTTAATTGTGCCTCTCGAAGGGGCGGGGGGGGGGGCGAGCTGGCTGTGCCCCCTTCCCCCCGTGGATCCGCCAGTGATAGGGGGTACAGTTCAAAGAATATTATAAAGAAGGAAGGGGAGAAAAAGAGGACACTGTCGTACAGAGGGAGGGGGGGTTGGGCCATGGACCAATAAATTGTTAACGACCCCCCCCCCAAAAAAAAAAAAAATACTATTTTGATAAAATCCATCGCAAAATTGAAATTTGTAATAAAATATTTCGAATTTTTGCTCGCTCGCAATTAAGAAAAAAATAGAGCCCGATACGCCATATCTGGCCCCCTCAAAACTTTTGGCTCATTACGCCACTGAGCGAGGATGCGTTATGATGATGATCCACATCATTTATATTAGTCTGGTCTGTTAGTGAAGTTTTGTGGACACAGTGGGCAAAAGCATGTTTTTCCCCAGACGTATGTATAAGGATTGAAAATAGGGTATGCTAAAAAAAATTCTGACTGCAGGAACAGTGGAAAATGGGCCAATATGTCAGAATTTATGTGTTTAAGGTGGTCTGATATATAGACTAGTGCCAGTCCAAAACTTTATAGCAGCGCATTATTTTACATTTGCTTAGTATTTAGATGCAAACTCCGTTTGAACAATCATTCTGTTTGTTCTGAAATCTTGCCAATTTCACGGAGTTAGGAAGGGATTGTGAATGTTGCCTTTGCTGGTGGCACCATGAATTTCAAACAAATAACACTTTCAAATCATTAAAAATGTAAAGTTACCATGGTTACAATATTTTTTTTTCTTTTTTGATATACAAAGAGTTAATAAATAACTCTTTGTTAACAGTCAAGGTGCGAGTTTCTCATTTTCGACTTTTTATTTAACACCACCTTCAAGTTTGTTCTACCGAAAATAAATTATGTGCTATAGGTGTCACGCGCGTAAAACATTCCCCTTAGCCTTGTGTGTTAAAATTGCACTTTTGAAACATTCATAAAAAAATAAACGTGAATTTAGAGGGTCGAATGTTTACTACCATTGGATAGGATATATATCTGACATTCCATATCTGACCAGAGAAGGGTATCGTAGCCAGCTCATTTTAAAATAAATCGCCATTTATGAAGATAACTATGATGGGATCAAATTTATAAACTGAAACAGTAAAATAGACCTAATTCTTCCGCCAGTCAAAACAAAGTTCCAAAGTCATTTTATATCTTCCCAATTGGGGCAAAGGAAGTTCAGTAGTTACCATTTCTAGAATCAGTGTTAGATTTTCAATTATATTCATACACTTTTGTCAGTCAGCAATATCAAATTGAAAAAAATTCGAATATCTTTAGCCCTCCTGTTGTAAGTAGGCTCATGGCACCATTACGAATAGGATGACCGTTGGAGTCCATAGACATTTCCCGAAGAAATCTTTGAAATCTATTAGAAAAAGACATTATATAAATGTTTAAAAAATATCAGCGAATGTTTTCTTTTTAATAAAGTGAGACAATGTACCCCCATTTGCCTGGTAAATGAACTTTCTTTGTACATGTAGGCCCTATATGTAGTTGCTGCCTTTAGTTCAGAATCATACAAATGTGGCCGCTATTTCGGCATGAAAAAAAAATCTTGAAATGTTAATGAAATGTACCGTAATGTCAATAAAAACTCGCTTCTCTTGATTCTCTACACATGACGTCATAAGTTGTGCAATGTATAACGTACTGTGTGAATGGGACAATGGAAAGTGAGGGTATACAGGGCCTATGCTATGTTATTCTTGCTGGTTTTTCCCTTCCAAATACCGCATATAAAACCGAGAATATCACCACGGGATGTTTAGTGCAACGCATCCTTTAAAACTTCCTGACTGATTTTTTTAGTCCAATGTATTACAGACGGATGGTAATTCTATTTTTAAATAAAAAAGTACCCTTACAAAAAATTCCTGCAGTACTTTAGTGGTACTCTGTTGTACCTGTGTGATACTTCTGTCATACACGGCGGTACCTCAGAATTACCACAGGACTTCTGTGGTATCACTCTGTGATAGTTCTGTCATACTTCTGTGGTACAGGAAAATATGAAAATTTCCTGCAATACCTTAATGGTACTCTGTCGTACCTGTGTGATACTTCTGTTGTACAAAACTGTATATAGAATTACAACAGGACTTCTGTGGTATCACTCTGTGATAGTTCTGTCATACTTCTGTGGTACAGGGAAATATGAAAATTTCATGCAATACCTTAATGGTACTCTGAGGCTGTTCTCACTCAGTTCCTTAAACTAGTTTAGTGGAAACTAGTTTAGTGGAAACTAGTTTAACGCTAAGTGAGAACGGTCGAAGCGCTCTTGGAAGCGCTCTTCCAAACCAGTTTGGAAGACCACCTCGCGATGTAGTTTTCAAGATCGCTTCGCATCGGAAAAGTGGTTTTAGCGTAAGTGAGGACACAACCGTTCTTCGGGAAGCGATCTTCGCACATTTTGAGCGCGCTACTCCACACGACAGGTGTAGAATGCCTATGCTGCGGTTTCGAATTTCGCGCGAAACGTGTCACCCCACTGAGAGCGTTTCCATAGCAACAAGAGCGCTTTACGTGAAGTGATTTTGAAAACCACTTTCGTGTGATCAAGTGAGAACGCTAGCAAAGCGATCTTCCAAACTGGCTTTCTGAACCGGTTCCCAGTAAACTAGTTTTAGGAACGTAGTGAGAACAGCCTCTCTGTCGTACCTGTGTGATACTGCTGTTGTACAAAACTGTATATAGAATTACAACAGGACTTCTGTGGTATCACTCTGTGATAGTTCTGTCATACTTCTGTGGTACATAAAAATATGAAAATTTCATGCAATACCTTAATGGTACTCTGTCGTACCTGTGTAATACTTCTGTTGTACATAACTGTATACAATATCACTCTGTGATAGTTATGTCGTACTTCTGTTGTACATGAAAATTATAAAATATCCTGCAGTACTTCTATGACAACCCTGCGATACTTCTGTTGTATATGAACATTTTTTAAATTTCCTGCAGTACTCCTATTACTAAGCACTTCTATGGAAACCCTGTGATACTTCTGTGGTACATGAACATTTTGAAATTTCCTGCAGTACTCGATCCTATTAAAGACACTTCTATGAAAACCCTGTGATACTTCTGTGGTAAATGAAAATTTTGAAATTTCCTGCAGGACTCAATATAGGCACTTCTAAAATTCTATGGCAACCCCAGTGCTATACTTTCAAAATTTCCTGCGGTACTTCTCATGCAGCCACCCCAGAAATATGACTGAAACTGTATCACAGACGCTACTGGTGTATTTTCTGTGGTACAGTACATGAAAAAATTAGTTTCCTTCAGTACTTGTATGGAAGCCCTGTTTGTACCACAGACTAATTTTTTTATTTCCAGTGAGGGATTTATCTTTTTTTTCAGTTTCGGGAGAGGTCAGTAGCGTATTGAGTCTTATATTTTTAGAAGGCCATATGGCTTAAAAGGGCACCATTCATTTTAAAAAGTACAATTTTTTATATGAAAATTTAATTTTGTGATAGCTAGATTGTGACATATAGGCCCTATTTCAAAATTATATTTCACCCTGTCCCATTGTGTAGGTCTATATCAGCGAGGGGGGGGGGGTTATGCCTACTGAGACTCAGAGGTTTTAAGTTTGATAGCTTCTATTTCTACGAGAAAGGGTACTATACGTACTAGATCAAAACTAGGAGCAAAGCGCGAACTGAAAAATGCGAAAAATTATTGACCCCAAAATGGGCAACTTATATTTTGAGGACTATTGTTCGTTTTCAGGGTTATTTCTTTTTCATGCGCTCTTTTAAATTTCAATTATCATTTTTGTTTTGTTTGTTTGCCACTTATTTTTCATAAAAAACAGGATGAATAATAAAAAAATGACTATATTTAAAAGGGTACGTGTTGAAATATACAGGACACACCTAACACTCTTAGAGCTTAATGGTTGTGAGGAAGCCGGGTTGAATTTCAAAGAGATATTGTAATGAATAAAAATATAAGCATGAATGTATTATTCTACTTCATCCATCTCTTTCTAACAATACAAGAAAATAATTGAAGGGGAGGTCAACGCTAGAGATAATCAATAAATAGAGTAAAATTCACAAAACAAAATGCTTAAAATTTATTCAAAATCGGATGACAAATAACGAAGTTAAGTTGAATTTTAAGGATTTGCAATATTCCCATGAAACAGTTTTATTTAGGCATGTCTCATGAATATTCATTAGGTGGGCTGATGATGTCATATCCCATGTTCTTTTGTACAATATATGAAATTAGATTTATTCAACATATTTCTACCAAGAACTTAAACAATTGGAATGACGACTAATTAACCGCATTAGTTATTTAATGCAGCAACTTTACAATGGGGACACATTATTTACACATGTATTGAAAAAATAGATAATCATAATTTCATATCTAACATTAAAAAAGAAAAATGGGAATGTCACATCATCAGCCCACCAAATGAATATTCATGAAGATGTGCACACTATCTGTTTTCACAAAATATTGATAAACAATTAACATAAGAAAGTTCAGCGTTGAATGTTGATTAAAAAATAAATCTTAGTTAAAATGATATCTAAGATTTTGTTTTACACGTTTCATAACCAAGTTTTAATGCGATTCTGGCCCCTTAAAGTTTTTATTGCGAGAAAATACATTTTTCCAAGTTTCCCATCTATTTTTTTATTTATTTTTTTTAGTAAAAAGGACCTATTTTCTTACAAATATATTATTATAAATAAAATTACTTCAATATTTGTTCTCCTATTCACAATATTTTTTACAGGTGGAATAGGATAAACTAAAAATAGGATATTTAATTTCCATTTTAAGGCCTATTTTTTGCTTTATATCCCCGGTTTATATCTTTGCCACCTTGCAATATGTTAGCCAGGCTGGTTTATATCTATTTCTTTTTAAATCAAATAAATTTTGATATTTTCAATCTATTTTTATGATGCGAAGCTATATATAGTTTGTAAATATGTTTTTTAATTGCAAGAACAATCTTGTATCTCTGTTCACATATGATGGCAGTTTATTTTGCTTCTTTTTTTCTAATTTGTATGAAGTTTGTATCTATATATTTTCAAACTATTTTCCATCCTTAAAGTGTCACAACCGATATCATATTATTTTTTACCTCGTTGGCAAAGTTATTATCTTTTCTTATGTTTCGCTTCAAAATGGTATCTTTATATTTGCTTGTCTTGCTCCTCCACCCCTTATCAAAATACCCTGCCGGCACTTGATCTAAGATTATTTTCTTTTACTACTTGAACCTTATAAAGGGATCTTTCCTTCGATCGCAAGAAAGGATAAAATGTGTGTTTTTGAAAAGAAATAAAATTAAAAATACATAGGATTGGAGCTGTGATTTTCCTCATTGCTTTCTTTGTCATCCTACTTGCATACTAGTAGGCCTATATAACATATTTTCAGTAAAATTGTGAGACATGTTTTTAAATCCTATCCTTATATTAAAAAAAAGAATAAAGAGAAAGAAAAAAATTAAAAGACATAGAAAAGAAAAAGAAAGGAAGAAGAAATAAATATTTGAATTTTACTTTATTCAATTCCTTTACGTTAATAATATGATATATAAATGATGGCGAAAATAGTCAAATTGTCTGGTTGCCAAGTAAAAAGTAAGACCCCCCCCCCCCCCTCCGAGCTCCCCGTACAAACGCACGGACTGTACCGTATACGTGTTTCCGGTTCCGCCATTTGAAAAAAAACGTTCGTAACTGCTCAGCTGAACCCGAAGCTTGATGAAGAAGGCCGTCAATATTTCAACAAAAACTAACAGAATATGGATCAGATTCGGACAACGACTTCTTAAGACATTCACACAACAGGCTAAACAGTAAGTTAGATCCATTTTTCGTAGTTTGGCGCGGCATGCACTTAAATTTCTTCGACTTTTTAATCATTACCGTACGGCCACTGCACTGCCGTTGTTCCCGATCGCTTATCGGGTGGGGGCTGATCTGCGGTGTGCGCGGCCGGGGACGGCCAACGGCTGGCTAAGTTAGTAGTATATATATTGATGGCGGCGGTGAGGATGTTTGTATTGTCATGATTGTAGCCAGGTCAGGGGTGGGCGCTAATGCAGTTTCGCACCGGCCGATTAATACCAGCATACCTCATCACCAATATTTGTTCCCAAATGTCATGACAAGTCTCTCAGTCACATTTGAAGTCAATATATCCACCACTTTTCAAAATATCGTGATCGGGAATGGCTGTAGGCCTAGCCAGGCGGCTTCTAGAGAGTGAAAATCATTTACTAACGTAACTTCGTAAGGTCACTCTCATATGAAGCCAGGGATCCTTTCTCATATACCCACACAGAGGAAGCCAAAACTTGAAACTTTCACCCCCGGCCCCGAGATTTCTACTTTCCTTCTAAAAGATCTAGCCTAACGTTAGACCTAAATCATGTACATGGGATAAAACTTAATTTCCAACATTTCTACGCTCTCGTCGTTATTTTTGAAGAAGAAATTCATTCCAAAAAATGCGAAAAATATCATGATTAGACGGAAGAGACTTGCCCGATGTTTACGCCGCCATCTTGTTTTCTATTGTTCTTCGCCAACGTTACAGACGCGAACTTCGAGACCATGAACTCGATCTGATATTCTGAGTGACAGAGGTGGGATTTTATGGGGGTGGGGAATATAAAATTCATGCAACATCTTGATTTTTAAAAAGAATTAAAACTAATATTCTTACTTTACACTAAGTTTCATTTAGTTCCATGCTTTTATCAGTCTCAAAATTGGTGATTTAGAGCCAACATGAAGTTCCTCACACATATTTATAATTCGCTGCCGATTTCAAAACATTGCATGCGGATGCAATATTCGCGAGATACCGGGCCTGGTCTGACCCGACCGACCTCACACGCATGCGATGTATTGAATATTGATACGTGTGAGAAACTTCATGTTGGCTCTAAATCATCAATTTTGAGACGGATAGAGGCATGGAGAAGAACTGAAACTTTGTGTGCAGGAAGAATATTAGTTTTAATTTTTTTAAAGAGCGTGATGTTGCATGAATTTGCTATCCCCCCCCCCATAAGATCCCACTTTTTGTCACTCGGAATATCAGATCGGACAGATCCAGTTCACGGTCTCAAAGTTTGGGTAGGTGGAGCGTAGTGTAGCAATAGTGAAGTGGAGTGGAGCCTGCACAAACTTCACTCGAGGTAGGCAATCCCACAAATTTAAGAGGTTTCTATAAAATCAAGTCCGGCCTTCTATGAACATGACAAACTTACGAAAAGATGTGAAGTCAATTCACCCTAAATATCATCAATATCCCTCAAATAGCTTCATTTAAGCACTAATTTCTCTTCCGGTTGATAAAATATGGATCCGTCTTTAATTTCCAAAATTGTTCGTCTAACTAGCTAAAGGACGCATGTTTTATCTACATATCAAAGACACTACATAGAAAAGACTAGGCACAAAGACTATTATACATGTAAATCGATGCAAAGCATTACGCGATGTCGGCAAAGTGCCCAATCTTCTTATTGTAAAGACTTTAGCGACAATAACAGACTGTGAGTAAGGTTAAAATTAAGCCTGAGTCGAATCGATTTTAAAATCGGTGTTCGATCGATGTCATCGAACACCGGTGCAGATTTTCCAAAATCGGTGCATCGAAAAAAAAAAAAAAAAAATACGTCGGCCGGCTGATTCGTTTGGTTCACACAATCAATCATCAAAATATCAGTAATGTCCAACTTGACTACTACTTACTTGATTTCTATTGCCCCCAAAATGAAACCGATTGTGTAATTATGATGCCTATTCACCATTAATTTGAAGTTTATTTCGATCATAGTTCGAGTCTTACTCGTCTGCTCGTGCTGAGATAATTTATGCACGATGAATTCATGAATGGAAGTCATGGCCATCGATCGTGCATGCGCAGTACTGTTCTTTAATCAAACCAGAAAATGGCCGGAAATTGATGCGATCAACGTAAAATAAATCTTGCTTTCATGAACAATATTAATATCATGACCACAGTACATTATTTTATCGTAATATTTAACAATAATTTGCATATGATAATCATCAATATGAATTTAGAGCTTGATGTGAAACGTTTGTATTTCGTTTCAATTTTCAATGGCGGACATCTCATGACGATCGACTTGAGTCGAGTGAGTGCACTTGTCTTAAAAAAAATAATTATCACGTCGTCAGGATTGATTCTCGAACATTGTCTACATGCAAAAACTCTTTTCAAGATCGTAATATCACCATATAATAACATTTTACATGACAAAACAGAGAAAATTGCGTTTGATATTTTTTTCCCATCAATTTGAAGCTAGTTTGTGCCCAACTTTGGGCTCTGATTTCATGAATGGAAAATATGTCATACGTCATCGAACACGCATGCGCATTGTGCTTCTTTTCTCGGAGCTCGGAGGAGACGTCCAGAGATGGAATAACAAAAGAAATAATGCCAGTATTAATTCTTCCATATGAACATAACATACTTTGCTGACATCGTCAATATTCTTAGTATGACCGTAAAATCTTGTTAAATCGTAATAATTTATATGAATTTAGGGCTCGATTCGAAACATTCGTATTTATTTTGATCGCATGCTCAATTGTGTAAAAAAAAATAGATTGTCATTATCAGGATTAATTCTCGAACATCGTCATAACTCATATTCCACAATCTTTCCTCACAATCGTTATATCAGCATTGAATAGCAATTCAAATGACAATCCAGAGAAAATTACGTAATTATTCCCATAAATTTATTTGGAGCTCATTTTGGATCCAACTACACAATCTCAGGCAAGTTATAGCGCTCTCCGTTGGTTGCAATTGTTTGTTGGCGCTGACAAGCACGCCTGTCGTTTCGGGAGAGTGAGTGCACGGGGCTGGTGAATGCAAGTCTGGACTGCGAATGCTAGCTGACCGAAAATCATTCGGATCGACTCTGCGTGATTCATGTCTTTATTATTGTTTCATTTTAAACTTATATGTCGTCATGTGCTTGTGCAACGCTCACTCGGCTAACGCCAGCGCATACCGTCAGTGCAGTGCGTAGTGCATGCATATCGCATCGACGCGATGGCCGGAGCAAATTTTTTCCCGCCTTCAATATTCGATGCATCGATGTTCGATCGAATTAAAGCTGTCGAACACCGGTTTTCAAAATAATCGATATGACTCAGGCTTAGTTAAAATGCTCCTCTACTTTTAATGTTTTCATTAGTGCTGTTGTCGGGAACAAAAATCCATGTCGACATGTCGCTTAAAAATTAATCCCGACATCGACAATGTCGACATGAAAAAGGGACCGTAATTTAGCCTGGGCTCCCTAACATAAAAAAAAAGCATTCGATCGTGGAACAACACTCTCAATCAAATATATTCACCTTGACACGAGTGATATCCCCACACTAGATCTATATAATACAGGCTCAGTTCGGGAATTGAGCTTCCAAAATCACCGATTTAATCCACATTTTTTTTCTGGAGAATCAAGTTTTTGTACCAGGATCCGGTTTCGAAAGCATTGCTCAATAACACTCGTAGCCAATTTGAGAATCACCAATTACAACAGTGATCATTGCTGCAAACGCAAGCTCCTCAATTTCACAATGAAAAGTAATGAAAATCGACCGATAATTTCAGTATCACTTCCGCGGCGATCCGTGCAACGATCTCCAAACGAATGAAGGGAAGTTTTCTGTGACTTCGTGATATGAAGTAAGCGCTCAATTGCGGCAGTCACAACTTTGACAAAAACACGTGTTCGCTGCTGCTCACGTTTATGTGAAAAGTAATGCATTGAGGAGCAACGTATTATCAAGCACGGTGAATAGCGCGCGATGGGTACATATTTCCGTGGATGGGTACGGTGAATGCTACTCTCGCTATAACGGGATATCGAGGGCGGCTCGATCGGGCAGGCCGGCCCTGCACTGACGTATTTCTACTGCCGCACAGCTCGCAGATATTCTTTTTTCATTTAATGCGCTGCTAAGCTGAATAAACCTTTTAATCGCGCCAATTACTGTGGATAAATGCTTCTAACTTTTCAGCTAATCTTTACACTCGTGATTGTAGGCTAGACCCCTTTTTATTTTATGTTTACATGTCGATGTGGGTGCGTGCATGTCGACATGTCGGAATTTTGAAAATCCTTCGTATGTCGACATCAATGTCGATATGAGGCCTATCGACAACAGCACTAGTTTTCATTGATTTTATGTTGAATATTATTAAAGAATATGACTCTTTGCACCTGAATTGTAACACTGAAATATGGAAATGAAGAAGTTTTATCATGTATTTTTATTACATCATGTATTTGTATTAACCTGCAAATAAAATTTTACTATGTCACTCAAATTCATTTCATTTCATTAAAGATTCAAAGAGGGATCTCTGGATGATCGAGCAGCAAGTCCAGCATTATGTGGGAAAGATACTACAGGTGTACACAGAAAAGGCCATGTTCTTGTACAAGACACGGTTGGAGTTCATAAAAGGTGATTATATAGGCATTCACTTCAGTAGATATTATAATTACAAAATTAAGCAGATTGTATTCATGCAGTGGCATACAGTGTAATCCTTGTTAGAAGATGTAGATTTATTCTTCATTGTTTTATTAAAGAGTTTCAATATGTGCTTATGACAATTTGTTTGCATTATAAATTGTTTGTCACTCTTCGGCTTAGTTTGCTTTTATAAGCAAGAATATGCTAAGAGAGATAGCCGCAAGGACCTCATTATCCGATAGATATGTACTTGTGAAAAGAGATCTAGATGGGGGCAAAACACCTTTTTTCTTGTATTTTTATGTTGTTCATGTTATCGTAATGGTATGTGTTTTTTTTTCTACAGATTAAGCTGCCTCGTGCTATACAGACTTGGATAAAAACAAGCTGTCCAATGAATGGTGACTACTCAAGAGGAGCCAGAAAGTCAACTAAAGCCAGGGTATTTTGGGAGTTGATATGGCCGGGGAAGGGGGAAGGGGGGGTTTCCAGGCCCCCCCCCCCCCTTCCTTGAGATCTTGACCGCACAATCGCGTCTAACATTGGCACATGGGTTGTCTAGGGCATAATTTACAAAATTAAATTGTAAATTATTTCACGCAAATTGTTAGTAAGTGATAATACTAATTTATGCGTAATTAGAATACAAAATCATACTTTTTCCTCTATTGCATTGACTTTGTACACAAAATCACGTTTTTGAGCAATTTTTGGTATGACATGTACTTACATAATGTCACGTTATTACAGAACCACGTACCGGGTGACACAAGATTGGTCTCAAAAGATGCACAAGACTAGAAAGAGGCATGTTTTAAAAAAATTGTGCGACAGCATGGTCGCAAAATTTTTGGAAGGGGGGGGGGGTCAAATTGGTCCAATTTAACTAAGGGTTAATAACTGGGAGGCTGTTAGCTGCCTTTTTACTTTCAAGTCTTGCACATCTTTTGAGACCAAATTTGTGATGCCTGGGTACGCTGTTCCGAAATTTCGCAACATTTTTATGTATTAATCCAACACAAATACTGTTTCTTGCTAAACATTCACAATTAGTATACCAGTAATATACATTTATCAAGTCAAATTATTTAATTACATTTATAATCATAAAAGCTTTGATAAAGTATAAAAAAAAACAAAGAGTTGTATGTAGGCCTGGGACTTTCGGGTTTTTTCTCTTCGGGTACCCGTGGTAATTTTCGGGTGGGTACCTGAAAATCATGTCACTTGAAATATGACTAGTGGAAAAACCCCATAGGTGACGTCATCAAGCCAATGCGATGCAAGCCAATTTATGAATGAAAATATAGTAAGCATGCGCATTGCAAGCCTCCCGTGCCCCACGCAGTATTCCATCGAAACAAGTTTCAATACTCTGTCACCTCGTACCAAAATCGACCTAGAATTCCACTTTCCTATATATCATATGAATTATAAAAGGTTTTCTCACCGATACTGCACAGGTAAGCAAATTTTTATTCTTGCTTTTCCGTCAAAATCTTACGAAGTAGCATCGATATTACATCGTGTTCGTGAGTTTGTATCGCTACGTGAACAAAGTCAATTGATTTCCGGGTTTCGGAGCGTCAAATGCGCCAGCCAATCACGATCGTGTTCCCATTTTCGGTTTATGATGAACTAAAAATGGTAACAAGAACGTGATTGGCTGGTGCTTCGTAGGTCGATTTTGGTATGAGGTGACAGAGTATTGCAGACTTGTTTTGACGTAATACTGCGTGGGGCTGAGGCTTGCAATGCGCATGCTTACTATATTTTCATTCATAAATTGGTTTGCGTCGCAGTGGCTGGATGACGTCACTGCGCTGCAAAAGAAACATGGCGATGATTGAACGATCTCGGTCACATCATCATCACTTGAAAACTTGTATATTTATGGATATTTAGAGGGTAATTGGTGAAATTCAAAATGAGGCTTGTGTACTTTTGTAATGAGTTACAATCATGTCTTACACTACGCAATACAAATCAAATACATGTACATTATACTGGTGAGCAATTTTCGGGTATCGGGTATTGATTTTTCTACTCGGGTACCCGGGTTTTAGTCCCAGCCCTAGTTGTATGAAAATTTTCAAAAATAATGAAAGGTAAAAGAAAACAAGATTACAATGTCCATTGCAAGGGGGCTAGTCTAGCTATTCAGGATAATTGGGATTTTATTCAGTTTTTAATTGACATAACATTATGACAAGATCCCTCCATTTAGTGTATAAACAGCACATGGCCATGATTGAAATTCATATAACATTAAAGTATGCAAACCAGGCAGCTACATGTACATGTAGGACTCACTGCTTGTCAATTCTATTGTCTGCCAGGGTCAAGTGACATACAGTGCACATGTATAACATGTGTGAAAGTACATTATTTTTGTACTGTAACATTGGGTGAACTGGTGATCACTTTGGATATGATGCTCTTCATATTGGTTTATTTTATGTATATGAATTTTTGGATAATCATTAAGAATTAAAGCCATTTACTTAATATATGGAAGCATAAGCCCATCAAAGAACAGAATTATGTCATGTACAGCTAATTCATTTTGCGTGATATTACAATTGTAATTGTTTACTTGAGCAAGTAATTTGAATTGCTGCATGACCTAAACAATGACATGTTCCAATTCGAATAGTAACATGACCTAAAGAAGAGTTACTCCACCTCGATTGAGAGTGCTTATGTTAAATAATTGATGTTGCTACTTCAAATAATTGAGGTCAATCAAATTGGTCATAATTATTCAAGTCAATTTTGAGCTATATGTCATAATTAATTAGGTCATATACTAATTGAAATTACTAAATGACTCGAGTAGGTATGAATTCACATTGCCACATGACCTTAATTATTTTATGTAGCAACATCAAGTATTGAACGTCATTTAGTTATCAATTATGACATGTAGCAAATCAAATTACATGCCGCAATTTCGTGTTTATGATGGGCTCATGCTTACATTCATATATAACCCTTCAATACGTAGTTGGAGCAATTCTTAGACAAGAAGACTGTGTAAAATGATATGCCTATTCAATGTCAAAAAGGTTAATGTCTCAATAGATTTGATCTACGTTTTGGCAAAGTAATCTTATGTTCATATTTTTTCTAACCTATGGTGAACGTTCTAAATCATGTGAAATTCATTCAAAAATATCTTTCAGTATTTATGGACTTAAGTGAATTCTGAGCAAAATGAAGTGATTATGATTACGTTCATGTACTTTAAGTTTATACTGGTGATCAACACATCATAATTTCATCCCTTACTGTATGTGCACCATGCATTATCTGTACATGCAGAAGTGGTTATCCATTGTTTCATAACATGGTTGAGTAAAGGATGTTCTGCTTTTAGTATTAAGCCAATCGGGTGTTGACAAGAAGGGGAAAATGCAATTGCTCAGCTATTACAGTTTTTTTGCAACCATAATACTGGTTAAGCCTTGGTTACATTCGCCGGCTCGTGGCCTTACGTCGAGTCAAAATTAACAGTCTTAATCATCCTTGTACCAGCTACTACCAGCTACACGTGGGTGGTTTGTACAGGAATACCTAAAACTGCTGATTTTGTCTCGCCGTAAGGCAACCGGTCAAGGAATGTGACCAAGGTATTAATAATAATCGCTTATTGTTGTGTTAGAGGGAAGGATTCTGGGTCGAATCTAGCTTTCTTTATGTGATCTCAAAATGGCAGCAATGTATGAATAGTGAAAGTAGTTCATGTGGCATCTCAATGTTCATGGATATAAATCTTTGTACATGTCTTATCCTAAAGATGAAATGTTACTGCATTATTCTAGCAGTCATTTATGATATCAAAGATGTTCTATACTGTGCATAGTACAGCTCATACATAATAAAGGTATGTGAATATGCTTTTAACGTCTTTGCAAATTTGTGGGTTTTTTCACGCCTCTTTTCATTAGTCAAGATGTCAAAGTTGTTGTGCTGGATCACAGGAAATTCTTACAAACTACTACGCCTAACAAACCAGTGCAGGACGGTGTCGTGAGAAAATCGCACAGACTACTACAGGACAATACCATAGGATTGTCACAGGAAATCAACAAGAATACCCCTGCAGGATTACCACAGTAAAGTATCACAAGAAGGCTGCAGGATGAGACCAATAATGCCACAGAAGATATCAAAGATCAGTATCACAGGAATACCACAGGACAGTACTGCAGGAATTGTCCTGCGGTAAGGTCTCTTGGTATTCCTGCAGTACTGTCCTGTAGTACTGTTCTGTAGTACTTTCCTGTGATACTGGTCTGCGGAATTCCTAAAGTACTGTCCTGTCATACTGTCCTGTGATACTATTTATCACCACAGGATAGTATCACAGGACAGTACTACAGGAATACCAGACCAGTATCACAGGACAGTACTACAGGAATACCAGACCAGTATCACAGGACAGTACTACAGGAATACCAGACCAGTATCACAGGACAGTACTACAGGAATACCAGACCAGTATCACAGGACAGTACTACAGGAATACCAGACCAGTATCACAGGACAGTACTACAGGACACAGTACCAGAAGCCTGCGGTACTCCTGTAGTACTGTCCTGCGATACTGTTCTGTAGTACTTCCCTGTGATACTGGTCTGCGGTATTCCTGTAGTACTGTCCTGTCATACTGTCCTGTCATACTATCCTGTCATACTGTCCTGTCATACTATCATGTGATACTATCCTGTGATACTATCCTGTGATACTGTCCTGTAGTACTAACAGAGCTTCCAAGTCTCCCGGATCCTGCGGGAGAATACTGGATTACGATCCAATCTCCCGTTCTCCCGACCCCATGCCAAAATCTCCCGGATAATCAGGATTTTTAGCTGTTAAATTGTAAAATTCGTACAAACGACTGTTTAACGAGTCTAGCATGTTCAACTCCCTAACACCCACGTGGAACCTCCTTATCACATTTTCATTTTACCCAGTAACTTCTACCAGTTTTTGTATAATCGTACATTGATTTCGCATGTAAATAAAGATAATTTTACTGAACGACTGGTGAAGTAGTCTAACAAGCCATTTTATTTCCGGGTTCTGCATGTGTGTGTGATGAAAACTCTTCAGCGGTACTCCATGCACATGGCCCCCGATGCGCCCCGGCGCGGCTCCAGCCCGCCGCGCTGCGCCAGGAAGCTCCGAGAATTAAACTTCACGAGCACTGCGAGGCATTTTTCGTAAGCTTGCGTGCGCCTTATTCGAGCTGAAACTGTGGATCAACGATGGGATTAACAAGTGGATTACTTTTTTACACCTCGACTTTCAATTTCAGGAATAATTTTATTGACAATCTTGAAGAATTAGAAGCAAAGTGGAGATTTTTTCGCCTACTTTCACTTGGGTTGATCGGATTCGAACATTTTCTCTTTCGAGTTTCGTGAGTGAGCTAGCCTGGCGCTGGCTGGCTGAGCTGTGCGAAGCACGCCCCGTCCCGATTCATCCACACTACAATCGCATCGCCAGTGACCATGGAGATCATGGAGATGGAGTCATCCAAGACGACAAAATACTTGTCGAAGTATAAAGATAGTTTTCAAGCAGAATGGGACTGTGTGACAATTTTTACAGGAATCCCTCAGAGACTTTAAACAGTCCACATATAAAGCTCATTTACCATGTTTACCACTTCTGCAGCCCCTTCCCCCTCTGGCCAATTATAAAGGTATTTTCATGTTGAATTCATTCTTTTATGAATTATTAAAAAAATCTACTGTATTGCCTGAAGTGTATATTTAGTCAATGACAATTCATGAATTCTCTCTAATGTGCATTTAATCTATCATAATTTTTTTTGATGGTTTAGACAGCTGTCGGTTACTATCAAATGTTGTTTCCTAATGTGTTTTGCTACCCAAAACTCCCATCCGTGGGACAACGTTCCGCCGCTCCCTCACAAAATCATACCTCCGCGAAATCTACTGGATTCTATCATCCCAATGTTGGCAGCTCTGTACTAATAGTAGTGTGGTAGTGGTTGTAGCGGTTGTGGTGATCGTGTCCTGTCATACTTCCTGCCATACTTATGCGGTTATTACCACAGGAAGTATCACAGGACACGGACCTGTTGTACTCCTGTTGTACATTTCTGTAGTACCGTCCCAAATTACGTGCACGTAATTCCTGCAGTACTTTCCTGCGATACTTCCTGCAGTACATATCACAGAGTACTACAGGAATTTTTTGTAAGGGTAGAGTTACCATCAATTAGAATTTATTTCCATATAATTATGGTTGCTGGAAATTTAACTGGGATAGGGACCCGCTGCAAGAAGCGATACAATCAATTACAACTCTAAAAAGCTACTTAACATCGGTTAAAAGAGTTTATGCAACTCCCAAGAATGTTCTGTAATCTGATGGTCCAAATCGGATCACAAAAAGTCATGATATTCACCGAATTGCACTATTGCATCTAAAATGCACTATCCTGCACTCTGACGTCATACCAAATGCATTATCCTGCACTCTGACGTCATACCAAATGCACTATCTGGAATTATCTAGAATTTAGATCAAATATAGCATTCGGAGCAACTCAGTAACATGGGTAAGGGGGGAGGGGGTGTATAAAACAAGCAATACACGCATTATTGTGCATAGAGGACCTAAATAATGAACTCTGTGCTCGACTCCCGACTCGCCAAATGCATGGATATACCGCTCTCGGTCCTGCGGACCTCGGTGCAGTATATCCATTGGCTCTTCTTGCACATCGTTCATTATTTGGCCCTGCATGCACGAGCTTACGTGCATAATTTGTATAATATTATAATCCCTCACACACTTTCGCGCAAATCCCATGCACTTACTCACCCACACACCCATTGCGTTATCGTTTGGCTTTTTACAAATTAGTTTGTGATCGAAGGTTTAGAAAAAAGAATCTTTTTATTTGGTATCCTACGATGCCTAATTATGCAAAATAATATTTTTTCATAACATTCATTGAAAACATAAAATTAAGAATAAGATAAGGCCTGCAAATCAAACTATATGGAAAAATGAATCAGATTACAGTTTTGTTTATACAAATGCCAAGATCTATATACTTTGAACAATGAGCAATATATTTATCTTTTTGTTTTATTCAAACAATCTGTTTTTTTTCATATTTCATTTTCGAGGTCTTCCTTTTTGGCCACCGAGTAAAAAAAAAATATAAAGGTGGTTGACTCATTGTCATACACTATGCATGTCCGGCTTTTCTTCCTTTTCTAGTTTCGATTCACTTTAAACATCTAAAATTGTGAAAAGGGAACATTAAATACAAAGTATATATACAATTTAGTACATTCTATACATCAAAACATAAAAATATACATAAATTATTTCCTTCCTTTTTAAATATCATTAACAAAAATACCTTGTTCAAACATAGAGTAAATCCGAACAAATTCATTTTAATCAAAACTTATTTGGTTGTGTGAGTCGCTTGTGTAAGCAACAAATCGAATGATCTGAATTCTCTACTTCTATGATGCCCGAAAACTAATTCAACCATTGAAATACTGGCTCTACTTCGAGAGTTGCGTGACCGCCGCGTTTTTTTTTTCAATTAACTTTCGGCCATTTGATCATCTCCCAAGTCTTTGTCGATATCTGGGGCCCGTCTTACAAAGAGTAGCGATGGATCCGATCAAACACAACTATGGAAAGCCAGCAACGTCAAAAGCTACAATTCATGTTTGTTTAAAAATATATATTTTCTAGATGTGATGTATTTTTTATACATTTGTTTTTTTTAAACTTTAGTGTGCTTCTTTATGTTTACAAAGGACATTGTGCAAATTTCCTGAAGAAAAAAATATGACATTGATGGATTACCATATAGTTGAGATTTATCGGATTAATCCTAACTCTTTGTAAAACGGGACCTTGGTTTGTCTTCACGATTTTGTGGTCCCCAAAACGGTTAAAAACCATTGAAAAATGATCTTCCAGAGGTCTTCATGAAAAAATTCTCTCAGCAGGGTGTCAGTGGGATCTCCGGAATTTTCAGGTCTTACTTGTCTGTCCACTCAGTCTCTCAATTCTGCGGAGATCACTGACAGACTGATGTGAGATCATTGAAGAATCATTGGAAGGCCAGCGATAGCTAGTCCATTTAAATATAATAAATAATAACTGGATTTATATAGCGCTTTTTCCAGAGGATACAAAGCGATGTTGATGGCATAAGTTAAGGTTTATGGTTATATAAGTGTGTTTTGAGATGTTTTTTGAAGAGGTCAAGAGGAGAGATCGAGGTTTCGAATAGATGGAGGGAGTTTGTTCCAAAGACGGGGGGGGGGGGGGGCAAGAGATTGAAAGGAGTTGAAACCGGCCTGTTTTCTGGATTTTGGAATGACATAGGAAGGAGCAGCTGCAGAACGAAGAGAGTATGTAGATCTTTGTTGCTGAAATAATGAAGAAATGTAAGAAGGTAGTGTGGTTGACAGAGATATATAGGTTTGAACAAGTATGTATTCTATCAGAAACAGGTAGCCAATGTAGTTCATTTAGAAGAGGGGTAGCATGACACCATGTTGGTTTTTGACAGATTAATCGTGCACATTTGTTCTGAAGGCGTTGACGTCTTCCAAGATCTTGTTTACTAATACCCCCAAGCAAGAAACCACCACAGTCGAGCCTGGAGAGCACAAGTGCCCTAACAACATTATGACATGCGATTGAGATTATATATTTGCCAGTTGAGAGTACGACACAAGTATGTTACATGTTCAGTCATTTTCATTTCACTATAAAAAACAACTCCAAAATCCTTAATGGTTGAAGATATTGGAATATCTATGTCATTAAACGAAAAAGAAAGCTCAAGGAACCGATTAAGGTGTGCAGGAGATGCAGCAAAAAAGAACTCTGTTTTACAAGAATTTAATTTCAATATATTATCAACAAGTCATTATCAATGTCAGACAAACATAGTAAAATCCGAAAATACGCGCAGGCTGATTTGAGTGAACATCTTAAACACCAGGTAGGCTTTGGAATTTCGTGGGTGGTGGAATTACCTTGATGACATACCCGTCCCCACTGTGTATGACCATGGGATGTACACAGGTATCAATATAAGACAATGTACAGCTCACTTAACCTTCCTTGGTACCATACGACAGATCTCACAAGTCACGATGTTTCCAAACATGCCTGGAACCAATAAGGCGATTCTAACCACTGTAGAATATTACTCAGATGCTTATGCTAATATTCTTGACTTTGGGATTCAGGGAATATTTCTTACGAATAATGTTTCTAAAATCTTCACTACCTTGTGGAATACCCGAGGGATTTACTTCCACTGGATCTAGATTCCCTCCTTGAGGTCCGAGAAGATTATCACTATCACCTTTGGAGTCATTAAGGGGAAGGTGTCCGTTTCCATGACTGTGTTGCTGACACTTATTTTTCAAAAGGAGAATTATGGACATGAGTAAAATGCCTAATACAAACGCGCCTGGTGCTCCAAATATGCCTGCCCATTCTGCAGTTGTAAAAGAAGTCCCAGATTCCGTCACATTTACCTGGTATAAGAACGCCTGGGCACCATCTGAAGAAAAACAAAAGTAATTACCAGAATGCTCAGGGGAGGTCTTCTAGATAACCATCGAGTCTCTGTTCGTCAAATAAAAGGGATCGTCGCATGCGCCATGTTCCTCGAAGTGTCGCCCATCAGGGATCACCCATGAAGCGCCGGCAAAGGAACAGGTAAGTTCCAGCTGCTTCCCTGACTCCACCGACCGACCAGTGTTGTTTGGTAGACACTGCGAGAGGTTATCCTTGTAAACGTCATGGAGAGACTTGTGTTCGAGCCGGCTTGGCGAATCGCAAAATCCATTGCATATCTGAGAATTGTCTAGCCACGACGATATCCAGTTAAGATGACAGTCACAGCGTAACGGGTTGTCATCTAGAGAAATAGCAACACGCTTGAAATGGGAATCTGTTGGCAACTGAAGTGAACCTAGCAGAAACCTTGGCTGTGGCATCCCCTTGATTAGGTTCCCATCTAAATCAAGATTGTTCAATCGCATCAAACCGACGAATGCATTTCGATGTATTTCTGTAATCTGATTTTTAGACAGTTTTATTTCAGTCAATAATGGTGAATTTACGAAAGTATTGGCTTTGATTTTAGTCAATCTGTTACCAGAAATATCGAAGATATCCAGATTGTCCAGGTCTCGAAAATGTTCTGGATTAAGTGCTGTAATTGCATTGGCTTTTAGGTCAAGATGTTTCAAACTAGTCAAATTACAAAAGGTACCATTTTCCAGAGCGTGGATTGTATTCCTAGTCGTGCCTTCGGCTACAAGCTTCGTCAAACGCTGAAGACCAGTAAACATGTTAGTTCCTAAGACTCGCATGTAATTGTCATAGAGGACTAATCTGTCTAAGGTCTCCAACCCTTGAAAGCCACCGGGCTCCACGAACTGCATGCCAGATATGGTCAGGAACCATATCCGGTGGAACCTCTGGATATTCCCCGCTCTTATCACGACCGGTTGCGAGAAGACAATATCGAGTTTCACAATATCCTGGAGCATACTGTCGAGAAAGATCCCATACTCTGGACAAATGCAGTTTCCGACCAATTCAGAATTTCCAACTTCGAATGGAGTGGACGTGCAGTTACAATCTTTGCGACATCCTGGTGACTGATCGGAGTGACCAGGAGAACACAAAAACATGACTACAATAATGGCATAAGCAAAGCATTGTAGAAAGTTGTTGATTCCTATGGCCATATTCTGCTGCCGATCTACATATGGAGCTGGAGGACCCGTGCGAAAAAAACCCCAATGGATCTTGCTCAGTGATTAGGCAAAGCTGTAAAGAGAAAAGAGAACATTACCACGGCTATATAGAGGAAGAAGTGTCACTATAGAAAAATGAAGCAGCAGTTGTAGCCTAGTATTATTAAAGTAGTGGTCACTGGCGTACAGATGGGGGGGGGGGGGGCTTGGGGGGCTCTCGCCCCCCCCCCCCATTTTTTCACGACCAAGAAAAAAGAGAGTAAAGGAAAGGGGTAAGGGTGAAAATTATGATACTATTTTCTGAATATTATGTCAAAATCTATCACAAACTTGGACTAAAATAAAAATGTCAAAATTTTTGCTCGCTCGCTCGCTTAGTTCCCTGGCAACTTTTTATATTGACTTTACGCGATACGCCGTATGAAGCACCCTCAAAATTTGTAGCTCATTACACCATCGGTTGTAATATCAGCCGTAGTATTATTAGCAGTATCAGTATTAAAAAGCCGCAGTATTATTAGCAGTATCAGTAATAAAAAGTAGCATAGTAATAAAAAGCCGCAGTATTATTAGGGTTCCATGACAATTGCTCCGCCGACAATTGCTACGCAAAATACGACAATTGCTCCGGACAGTTGCTCCGTCGACATCTGCTCCTCCGATATTTGCTCCGCCGACAATTGCTCCGCCGATAATTGCTCCACCGACATCTGCTCCGATTATACGACAATTGCTCCGCCGATATTTGCTCCGCCGATAATTGCTCCGCCGAAAATTGCTCCAATTATACGACAATTGCTCCGCCGACATCTGCTCCGCCGAAAATTGCTCAGCCGACATCTGCTCCGATAATACAATTGCATGAACACCTTACAAATTGTTTTGTTGTTGTTTTGTTCTTGTTATTCGTTAATGTTTTATTTATTTATTTCATTCTCCCCCTATCATCACAGCTTTCTGCTTAAAAAAACAAATTGTTCTCCCTGCCGCTGCCACTTGACAAATTGTAACGGAGAAGGGGTATGACACATTCCCCATTGAAATTGTGAATCTGGATTTTTGTTCATATATTATTATCATTGGTTTCACTCCGGTCTTGAGCGGGGAGAGAATTTTTTTTTTTTTTTTTTTTTTTTTGGGGGGGGGGGGGTGGGGTGCTGGACACAATATCTCTTCTGCTTTCTAGCAACTTATACACCATACATTCGCGCGGGCTCCCCCCTCTCTCTCTCCCTCTTTCTCGTTTTGTTCTTTCATGTTATTTATTTTCATTGGTGACCGCTTGATTTATTGTATATTTATCAGCATTATAATTATACTTATTAATATTTTCATCAATATTTTATATTACGTCTTGGGCCTTATCTACCTTTGCACCTTTTTTCTTTCAATTTGTTTCAAACGAAAGTATGATCATCACTGGCGTACAGATGGGAGAGGGGCGTGCTAGCGCTCACGGATCCCCCATTCTCCCTACCAATGAAAAAAAAAAGAATAAAGGAAAGGAAAATAATTGTCATCCTTGTCTGGCCCCCTCCATTTTTTGGTTGGCTCATTACGCTACTGGTGAGTTACTATAAAACTAGACTTCGGTTGTACGCTACTGGTGAGTTACTATAAAACTAGACTTCGGTTGTATTTTTTTCTATTCTGTGCAATAGCGACAATATAAATATATTTTAATAAATTAATATATGTATGTATCTCTCTCATAACGTCTAAACAAATAATATTGTTTTTAAAAAACAATAATATATATACCAGTAATAATATAGTTACATATTTATGAAACCCAATACGCACCTCACTGAATTTATAATGCGAACGCGCGAGCTGTTATTAACCTGGAGAGGGGACATTTATACGCATTTTTTACAATTGTAAACATGAAGCATACCTGGGGGGGGGGGGGGGTTAGGGTTAGTCCTAACTAAAGACTAAAGTTTAAAGTGGAAGCGTCGTGGTGTGGTGTAGCGGTTCTGACTCTTGGCTTCTACTTAAAGGGATCGTGTTTTCGAATCCCACCGCAGTGTAGCATCCTTTGGCAAGTCGTTAATCCACACTTTGCCATTCTCAACCCAGGTGCTAAATTGTAAGATGTGAAAGTCATTGTAGCTTGTCCTGCATTGTGTGCGCCTCATCGGTGACAGGCTGGAATACTCCCCAGGGAGTGGAGGATGTGCATACGTTGTGTGCGGGAATAGGTGATTAAAATGATGACCGGGGTGATAAATATGTAAGCGCTTAGATACATACAATGTATTAAGCGCATTATAGATAACCAGATGTAATTATCATTATTATTATTATTATTATTATCATTATTATCATTATTATTATTATATTATTAATACTATTTTCATCATTATTATTATCATTATTTCAATTATTATTATTAGTAGTAGTATTTGTATTACATTTCATTCTCCTTCCTTTCATTTTTAAAAAAATATTTTGATATCCGTTCCAGAAATTAATCAAAAGGATACGTATCTCGCCAATTAAATTATAGGGGAGCTAAGCTTAAACTTTTTTCATAGGTAATGAAAACAGAATATTAAAAAAAAACCACACAATGATGTTCCGTATCTTAGTAAATAGCGCAATATGCGAGCTGGGATCATTTATAGGCCTACTGGTCTGACGCTCACAGTGGCATAATGAGCCAAAAATGGCTGATGGAACAATAGTTCTAAAAAGGATTTTTAATACAGAAATCGATTTTTTGAAAAAAGAGTTTGACATATTCAGAAAATAATATACCATTTCACCCTTTCCATTTCATTTTCTTTCTTGTTCTCTTTTGTTCTTGGTCGTGAAACATTTGGGGACACATGGCCCCCAAGCCTCCCCCATCTATACGCCAGTGGACGCCCATGATATTCCCTGGAACTTGGGGCGCCCCACTGCGATTTTTTTTTCTCAAGGAACGTATGATGGGATATTGCGTGTTAGACCGCGTTGCCGGGGGGGGGGGGTCATTTTCATTACACAGCGTGTACACTGTAAAAAATGAAGTGCTAATTTAGCACTTACAGTGCTTGTATAGTGACTGCACATACGAGTGCTGAGTTTCTAGTTCAAATTTAAATTAGAAAATCAGCACTCGTAGTGCAGTCACTATAAAAGCACTTTAAGTGCTAAATTAGCACTTCATTTTTTACAGTGTACGTCTTACGTGAAAACAAGGCGTTGGTAAAGTGTACATACACCATGGAAATAATCGAAAACATCGGGGGGGGGGTCAAGTTCGGACATGAAGGGTTTCTTTACGTAAAAAAAAAAAGAAGCCTACAAACAGTCAGGACAATAAAAAAAAAATGATAATGACAAGAACTTGTTGGCCCGTATTCTGATAGCGTGGTTTAACCTAACCCTAGTCTAAATGTGGTAATAAACTGCCATATTTAAACCAAGGTTTAAGTTTCGTATTCCGATAGCAAGGTTTAACTTAACCCTGGTCTAAGTGTGGTAATAAATCCTCAAAAAGTTAAACTCGCGCAGGGGGTAGTTTAAGCCTGGTTTAAATCCAACAAATTATGCCTATATCATGCACATTCGAGCTACTTCCTCAGTTTTTAACCTATTCTCATGAAATTTGGAACACACATTGGTCTCAAGGTAAGGAGGTGCAATATTTTTTTCCCTTTTTTCAAAAATTGTGTTGCCATGGTAACAGAATATTATTATGGCCAAAATTTTGCCGTTTAAAATACTCCATCAGTTTTCTACCAATTCTAAAGAAAGTTGGCTCACACATTGGCTTTGAGGTAAAGATGTGCAAGACACATTTTTGCATGTGTCGGAAATTGTGTTGCCATGGTAACGGTATATTATGGAAAAAATTATGTATAAATATTGCTATTCCAACTACTTTCTCAGTTTTTAACCTATTCTCTTGAAATTTGGCACAGACATTAGTCTTAATGTGAAGATGTGCAAAAGATATTTTATTCCTATATAAAAAAATCGCGTGGCCATGGTAACAACATATTAAATAACGAAAATTAGGTGAAAAACCTTGTGGTTTTAACTACTTTATAATTTTTAAACCATTTCTCATGATATTTGGCACAGACATAAGTCGAGGTAAAGATGTGCAGGACACATTTTTTCCTTTTTCGGAAACTGTGTTGCCATGGTAACAGTATATTATGGCAAAAATTTTGTAAAAATTTTGCAGTTCTAACAACTCCCTCAGTTTTTAACCAATCTCATGAATAAACAGAAATCGCGATATTCAGAAATAAGTCAAACACCTCCTTTTTTTTCAAGCTCTCCCTCACTCCCCTTCCCCCCGCCTCTCTCTTTCTCTCTCTCTCTCTCCCTTTCCCTCCATAACCCTTTTCACATTTTTGTTTTATTTCCGCATAAGCAAAACGACGACGACAATGATAATGATGGTGATGTTGATGAAGATGATGATAATGATGCTGATGATGATAATGATGATACAATGATTTTTTTATTTTTTTTTTCAAATTGATATTCATGTCAAATGCTTTATGTTTTTTAATAATACAAGACCTGAAGTTTCTGGGACAATTTTTTTTCTGACTCTGGCAGCCATTTTCTATTTCAAAATGGCCACCAAAGTATGGATACAAATTAGTGTTGGAAGTCGTATATTGATACATATTTTGTTTTGACAGAATTTTAAAGAACAGGTTTGATCATGATGCTTTCCCCTGTGATTTAGCTTGCTACAATAACACTTTATAAAATCACATAGAAAGAAACGCGAGTTATTCATTTATTTGATAAAAAAATATTGATGAAGTATGTAATATGGTATGTAACGTCAGTTACCAAAAACATGAACTTTTTTTTCTAATTTCCCAGAAAAGATGATATATTATATGAAACTTGGTAGATTTCCTCCTTAGGTAACACCCCATGATGATACAATGATAATGATAATAAGTACATGAACACACGTTTTCTTCTCATAAAGTTCATTCTTGGAAAATACATAGGCGGCCATATACAGATGAAGGTGTATCATTTATAGAAGACAATCTTGTTTGATTGATTTGTTTCATTTTTGAAACTACGTGTAAAATTATATCCCCCATCAACAACAAATTGTTACTTACATTATAACATCATAATGAATACAATTCGACTATTGGCGGACCATATGGATTTTATTTTTGGATTTTTAAAAATTTGATTATCCTTTTTCTATCAGTGAAGAATAGATTCATGATCAACATAAAACACAAAAGCAACTCACTATATTATCATATTTATCAAAAAACCTACGGTGTATATGACATGATGTGGATGTGGAGACCAGAGCACTGTGTATACGAGAGGATATGGAAACCAGAGTGGAGGGGTGTGTCGAGAAGGTGACACGACATGTAGCCTTTCACAAGTTGGTATTTCCGTGAAGCAGATGTCGACGGAGCAAATATCGGCGGAGCAAGTGTCGACCGAGCAAATATCGGCGGAGCAAGTGTCGACGGAGCAACTGTCGGCGGAGCAACTGTCCGGAGCAATTGTCGGCGGAGCAGTTGTCGTATTTTGCGTAGCAATAATTGTCGGCGGAGCAATTGTCGGGTCACCATTATTAGCAGTATCAGTAATAAAAAGTAGTATAGTAATATTCATATATAATAGTAGTATAGTAGCAGCAGTAGATGTGTCAGTAATAAAAGAAGTATAGTAATAGTCACCGTAGTAGTAGAAGTAGCACTATAGCAGGGGTGGATCAGCCTTCGCCACAAGGGGGGGGGGGGGGGGGTCGGATTTTTTCCCCAATCGGCCGCTCGAAGATGATTTTTGGTTTCTTTGAAGGGATAGTCCTAATATTCACGTCTTAGTTTTATTCTTATGAATCAACATAAATATATAATATCATAATCCTTATTTATATAATGCGAGTGCGAGCATTTTTTTGGAAATTTTATGTATTTTTCCTAAAATTTGAACATTTTGGGCAATGTTTTTTATCCTGTAAAAGATGTGTATGCAATTAAATAATTACTACGTACGCAAAGCGCGAGCAGAAATGAACTGATGGAAAAAGTATCTGTTAAAGACTGCTTGCAGTAAGTCATAAAGACGTTACATATTTTAAAAATCAAATAATGCGAGCGCGAAGTGCGAGCTGAAATTTTTTGACATTTTTACCTATACAGAATGGAAATTCTAAGCACTTTTGTAACTTAAACAGCATATGTAAATAACTAAACAATTGATGCGAGCGCGAAGCGCGAGCGGAAAATTTCGAGATTTAGACCTACTGAACGAGACACTCTATTCATGTTTTGTAAATCATGAAAAGGATGAGTACTATCTTGATAATGCGAGCACAAAGCGCGAGCCAAATTTTTTGATAACCTGTCATTAAATGGGGATTTTAAGTAGTTTGTTGTATAATAAATATTGAGACATACATAACTCTCCAATCAAAATGCGAGCGCAGCGCTAGCTGATACGTATTGACAATCAGACCTGAAAAGGGATCTTTTGACAACTTTATGGAATACACGAAAATAATAGGTACCTGATAAATCAATATTTGTGAGTAGAAAATGTTAATATTCAGACCATAAAACTGGCATTTTTACAGAACACTTTTTAAAATCAATTTGTAAATCACACATAATAATGAAAGCTCGATTTCCGAGGTGAAATGTATATTGACTTCCAAACTTTTAAACTCCATATTGAAAAAGATATGAAAATCACCAAACAGGCAATGCGAGCGAAATTTTTTTTAACAGTGAAATGAAAGATTCTTTTTATTTTCCAAGTCTTTCCCTCATCTTATTTTATTCACTCGTCTTCCTCCTCTTTTTTTTGCTCCGCCAATAGGGGGGGGGGGGGTGGGGCGGGCCCCTCGCCCCCCCCCCTGGATCCGCCTATGAGTAGTATAGCAATGATAATAATATTCTGCTTTTATATAGCGCTTAATACATCGGAACGACGTGTCTAAGCGCTTTACAGATATAATTTTACCCCGGCCATCGGATTCAATCAGTCATTCCCGCACACAATGTATGCCCATCCTCCACTCCCTGGGGAGTACTCTAGTCAGTCGTCGGTGAGGCGCACACCGTACTGTACAGGCTACAATGACTTTAACATCCTACCGGGTACCCATTTAGCAACTGGGTCGAGAGTGGCAAAGTGTGGATTAATGCCTTGCCAAAGGACGCCAGACCGCGGTGGGATTCGAACACACGACCCTCTGTTTACAAGGCGAGAGTCAGAACTACTACACCACGGCTCCTCCACATAGTAATAGTATGAGTAGTAGAAGTATATTAGTCGTAGTAGTAGTAGTAGTAGTAGTAGATGATGAAGAAGAAGAAGAAGAAGGAGGAGAAGGAGGAGAAGGAGAAGAAGAAGAAGAAAAGAAGAAGAAGGTAGTAGTAGTTGTAGTAGTAGTAGTATTGAAATAAATAAATAATAATGATAATAATAATAATAATAATGATAATAATAGTTACATTATTTATAAAGCGCTTCATACTTTGGTTTCTAAGCGTTTTACATTGAAATTATTATTACCCCGGTCATTGTGATTTACTACTGTTCCAAACATAAAGTGCACCATCTCCATTCCCTGAGGAGTATCCTGGTCGAGCAACCGTTTACCGCTACACCCATGCCAATCTAATCATTGACTTAAATCACATCCTACCGGGTACCCATTTAACATCTGGGTGGAGAGTGATAAAACGTGGATAAGTGCCTTGCCAAAGGACATTAGCGCCGGGCGGGATTCGAACCTTCGACCCTCAAGTGTCAGAACCGCTAAACTTCGGTACCTGAGTAGTAGTTTTTGTAGGTGGTTGTCATATTCAGACCCAGAGGAGATGGGGCAGAATTCTAAAAGAACGGTGTCCGAAATTATTACTTTTACTCACATTTTATTATGTTAGGATTGTCATTTTTGTTGCTATCAATAATCAGAAACATTTTTGTAATCACAATCATTATTGTTATTACTGTAATTGTCATTATTATATATTACTATCATCATTATTAAGCATTATATACCATTGTTGTCATCATCACTATCAATAAAGAATAACAATCGACAGAACCATTTGGGGACATGACATTTGCTCCTGCTCCGGGCTTCAATTCTTCTAAGTTGAAGGGTTAGTGTTGTAACAGGGTTTTATGCTAGGTTAAGGGTTAAGTTTAGGGTACAGGGTACAGGGCTGAAGTTGGTCATTTGATTAGTGTGTGGAATTTATAGCGGAGCAATTGTCGCCGGAGCAAATTTCATCTCACAACTAAAAAAGACACAAATATGAGGGTAATTCATACACTCTAAAAAAAGGTTTACCCAATCGGGTAAAATGGGAACACGCATGTTTGTTGGGTAAAAATATATTTTGTAAATTGTACGCAATGTTGCGTTGAAATAGCCTAATATGGGGTAAAATGCAGCTGTCTTGTGCTGTCTTTGCACTGCCCCGGCCCACCCGAAAACATATCCATCTTTGTTATTGGCAGCCATTTACATTTTTTTATAGGCAAAGTAGCTGAGTCAAGTGATTCCAGATCGCTTTTTTTAAATAATTTATATCAATATACATACCCAAATCGTTGGGATGACCCTCACCCACTCGCGTTGTAGTACTGTCCCTGTGTTTTGGGAGTTGATTCAGGACATCTGATTGAAATCTTTAGCTTGACCTGTTTGGTATATATATAGCTCTAGCTCGCAGTTGATGGACACCTCTAGCCAGGCCTAATCAATGATACCAATTTTGTTTGTTATGAGTTTGTCATAATTTATAAGATAGTGAAGGTGATTTCTAAAATATAGGTTGTGAATTTTAGATGAAGAATGGCGTTTTATATACAAAAAATATACAATCAAGGTGATTATCATGAACTATGAATAATGATGATAAAAACACGATTGTGCTATAATGACAATTAATGACTCAATGCGCATGCAAATTAATCCAACTTAAAACTCACCAACTCGCAAAACGAAGATCAAATCAGTGCTGTAACCAGACAGAATATCTTTTCATCAAATATACTTATGTGATTCTGTTGAAAGCTAAGTCACGAGACAAGGGTCAATCCAATGACACACTCTGTTGGAATTCCCCAATCAGGCCTATTGATGATTATGGTACGTGCTCCGGTGGTGCTCGCTTGGCGCGCTCGCCAGTCATGCCAGTGATCGATCGCGGATCCGGAAGAAAGAGTTTTACACAGAGATGTATGAATATACTACATGTACATCTTTATAGACTTTCAGCAGTTTCAGAGAGAATAATGTTGCTTCAATATGAACAAAAGTAATTCCTTAAACAATACACAGTCTCCACAGCTTTTAGATCCCATTTATCATGTTTATTTTTCAAGTATTTCATATACGTTTATCCCTTTATTTAAGCTGATTGCACAATATTGCTCCTCTTGTTCGGTATAGAGGTTCCCATCCGCTATAATAATTGTTTCAGGGCCCCAATTTGGTGGAGAGGGGTACAATCTTTTTCATGAGGCCACTAATTGAAACCAGTAGGACTATATCAACAAATTTTCCTTTACAAATACAAATTTCCTCTGTCTTAAGTTGAACCTACTGTTCAGGGGGGGGGGGGGACTATTGTTTCATCCCTAACTTGAATAGTATGACGTCATTATCAACGCCCATGCAAATTTCACTTAATGAGTGAACATAATTATAGTAGCCAGGATATGTTGTACCTAGTCGGTCAGGATCGCCGAGAGGCAATTTAAAAGCAAATGGTCAACATGGTCAAGTGTTCACCGCCATTTCTTTTCCGCCAAAAAATTATGACACTTAAAAAAAAAGGGTGACCATCCGTGGGGGGGGGGGGGGCTAGTTCACCCCTGCCCACCTCAATGACAGTCGTCCATATTAAGCTCAACGGTTTGATAGAGAATCTACTTGTTATTCCGATTATAAACTGATTTCCTTAAAATACAAGCAGGATATACAATATATATCCCGTTTGGTTTCCAATACTTGTTAAGGGTAGGGTTTCAGACGCCAACTTGTTAAGGGGTGCATTTTCAGAATATGGAAAATACGTGTTTAGGGTGCTTTTCGAGACCCCATGGTCGCGCATGGTATCCATATAGGCAGCACGGCCACTGGAATTCTGGTAGGTGAGTGTCAAAAGCCTTTTTGTTCATTTTTTTTGGCTTGTCAAATTTCTTTGGACCAAAACGTCCTCATTTTCATAGAAATCTTTTATCATTTTTTAAAAATAGTATTAACAGACTAATGGAGAGGGGTGGGGGGGGGGATAGAGGTAGAAAAGACATAAACTTTTTTTTTCGTCGACATCTCTAACTTAAAAGAGTTCAGTGGGGTAATTAAATCGATATTGACCTGACCCATGTTTCTAGAAGGAAATAAACAAACACACAATATTGATATACAAAACAACAACAAAAAACGCTTGCATTTTTGTTGGTCTGATTACTGAGATTCGAAGAGTTTACCGGAGAGATAATAACGATATTAAGGAAGATCATTGTTTCAATTGTGACCTATATGATATTTTGTCTTACAAGTTGTGCTTATAATTGCTAATTCATTGATGGTATGGATAATGTTATGTGACGTTTCGTGGAAATGAAAATAAACTTCGACGGTCGAGTTCGAATAGCCCGCGCATGCAGTCCAGAAACTTTTCTGTCATTATTTAATTGATTATTCATTCATTTATAGTCTTTGATTTTTTTCTTTCGTTAGGTGTGCTTTTGATGATACGGTAGGGGTTTTCCCCGACTCAGCGAGGGGCGCGGCAGGGCAGCGAGAGAGCTAGAGTCGCACAGGCTAAGCCGGTCGCAGTCCGCTGGATAATTCCGGATTCCGCGCCCAGCGCTCGTGCTTGTAAATTACTAGATCGGTAAATACTACACTACGCTCCACCTGTACCCGGGTACTAGGTGGAGCGTAGTGTAGCTGTAGCAATGAAGTGGAGTGAGTGGAGCCTGCACGAACTTCGCCCGAGGTAGTCTAGTCTACAGTACATGTTCTTCTGTGATGTTGACTTAAACTAAGTAAAGCTAGAATAGCTGTTTAGAGCCAGACAGGACGAGCTAGTAGGACGCACGAGTGGTAAGATTAAACAAACGGCGTAAGTTAGTAAAAGTACCTAGTCCTATAGGCGCAGGCCTAGCCTCGGAAAGTCAAACTAGTAGTACGGTACTAGTAGTCAAACTCAAACTCAAAGACAAAGTCAAACTAAAGCCAAAGGCAAGCTAACCCAGCAAGCCCAGGCCAGGGAGCTCCGGCCCGCTTTGTGGGCTGGAGCCCGGGCAGGAGTAGACCTAGACAGGAATAACCGTCGTTTCTGGGGATTTCCTTAACAATTTCTGACATTTCACTATATTCCCCATTCACTGATGGTATACTAAACCCGGGGGGGGGGGGGGGGGGCCACTTACATTGACGAGTGGATACCATGCGCGACCAAAAAAACACGTAAAAAGGGTGTCTTTTTCAAGATAGGGCACGTTACGTACGTAACGTGATAAGGGTGTCAAAAACACAAAAATATTGAAAAAAGGGTATCTATTTCGCTCGGAAAAATATACGTGTTTAGGGTCAAATATGCGGGGATGATAAAACAAAATCAAAATGTTTTATGAAGGATGTCCTTTTTGCCCCAACACTACGTGTTTAGAGTCCGATTTGCACGAGGTGTGGAAGGTGGGGCCGTACTAAACCAAAATTATGGTGTCTAAAGGTAAAACCGACGACCGACGGACGCGTGACATAACAATAAAATATCTCTGTACTTGTTTAGGGGTTCATTTCAGCATGGACCTATTACGAATAGGTCCATGATTTCAGGGAATACTTGCTAATAGTATCGTTTTGTTTCCAATACTTGTTAAGGGGTGCATTTTCAGAATATGGAAAATACATCGCTGTACTTGTTTAGGGGCTCAGTTCTGGGAATACTTGCCAATAGTATTTGTTTCCAATACTTGTTAAGGGTAGGGTTTCACACGCCAATACTTGTTAAGGGGTGCATTTTCAGAATATGGAAAATACGTGTTTAGTGTGCTTTTCAAGACCCCGTGGTCGCGCATGGTATCCACTCGTCAATGGAAGTGGCCCCCCCGGGATACTAAATTACTAGTAGTACGTTATTGTGAGCTCGCATGTGTTATCATGGCACGGTCACCAATTCGGGCGATGAGTACTATCCAGAGACCAGACTTCAATATTTTTTTAAAAATCGAATTTACAGTCTTAAGGATTTAGAAACTACCTAAATAATGTCTTGAGAATGTGAATAATCAAGACATAAGAAAAAAAAAAAGGCAGCCAAAATTAGACCAAAAGCTTCAGTCTCTGTTATGTTGGTTGTTCAGCTGAACTCCGTTGGCTTCACTCACCAAATACAGAGACCGAAGTTCTAGCGCGATCTGTACAGGGGACTCAATGGCCATATGTTTATGTACTTAAGAGCGGATAAAACGGGGAAGTGAATTCGCGCGACAGCCGAGGTAAGTCACTGTTTTTGTTCCTTTTAACTTGATTTTTCTCTGTTTTTTGGCAATTAATGCCAAGAGGGAATATTAATTTGCATTTTGGTCGCGTTAATTTTCAAAAATTTTATTCATTAAAGACAAAAATTGAAGAGCCCCGACAGGGGGATTTTGCATTGCAAGTCCCCTAATGGTGGCTGCACGATAGCGAGCCGTCTGTGTACGAGGAGAAAAAAAAAAAAAGAGGGCGTCAATAATTTACAAATGTGATATGGATTATGGATATTGCTTTCGATATTATACGATCTGCTCCACCTGCAAGCTAAACCGCTATGATCACAGGTAGCAGACGACATTCGATATATCAAGACATTAAAAAGTCAATAAGGATAATGACATCATTCAAGATGGCGATCGCGACTTGCAAGAAAAACTGTCAGCTTAGGTGAAAATGTCTTAGATGAAAGATTTCTCAATCATCCAGAGGATTTTTTTCAATAACTCCGGTCCAAGGTACGCAATTACTTAAGTTATTTATATTTCCCTGATAATGGAAACCATGAAACTGTAAATTTCGCTTAAAAACAGTATTAAATCGTGACCTATAAAACGTTAGTTCAGTGTACATTGTCTATAGCCATAGGTACGGGCCAACAACTCTTCAGTCTATGTATAGGTGAGTGGAGCCAACGTAGTTCAGCGTAACAACCAAAATTCAGAGACTGCAAAGCTTTTGGTCGACCGCGCAAAACAAGGGAGACACTGGGTAGATTGGGGTCTCAATAGTAATCTTGATAAAATGTGGAAACAGAAATTACGCACTTACCACGATTATATGGATGAAGGTCTATCGTGACACACAAATCCTGACATCGAGGCACAAACTGGAACCTCAAAAAACCGAAAAGTTCTGTGGCGATACCTCTCCTTTCAAAATTCAAAACAAAATTGCAGATCGTGACTGAGGCTATATTTGTTTTTTTGAGGTTCCAGTCTGTGCCTCGATGTCAAAGATATTCTTCATTATAATGATGTAAGAAAGAATTTGTGTGATTTTTTTCTTCATATATCATATCATGCATAAATTCTAAGTTTTTGTTTGCTTTGTTCATATGAATCTGAGCAGATGTTGGTAATAAATTCGTGTTTGATAACTAATTTTATTTTACTTGTTAGCTGCATGTTCCATGGCACTTTCCAATATGCTCGTTCGTATCGTGACGCTTATCAAGTTCTATCGATGCGCTGTCGATCGACGGACGACGGCTCTAATCACATTTAACTTTGCGCATGGGTACCTTGAGAACTAGCCTTCGACGATCACCCACAATACACCACACCTCATCATTCGATCGAAGGAGCGGACGAGATTGAAATTCGGAAAATCAGGCCCATATTTCCGTCAGAAAATATATCAATTGTTAATGCAGAACTATGTTATATTATATTCTAACATTTTCTGTCATTTTAGAGATAAATAAGGTAAAAGTTGGATTTTTCGCCTTGTTTTTGCAATCTTGTTCTATGTATCGCTCTGTGAAATTGAATTGCAGAAGTCGAACGGTGCGAAATTGTTTTCGTACGCAGTAATATGCGCGTCCGGAATCATGATAGTGTCCGGTAATACAATACATGACTATAAATCATGCACACATCCTTAATAATACAACTGAAATGTAGAGAGCATAGAGGGGGATAAAAAGAATGAACTTGAAGAAGAGATATCCATCTAGGAGGAAGAAAAATGTGACGAATGAGAAGAAGGAAAAAACAGGATGTAGAATAAGAAGAAGGAAGAGAAAGAGGAAGAAGAAACAAGGGATTGGAATACAAAGTTATGTTTGTCTCCCTCGACGTTACTACACAGTATACGGATATAGGAAGTGTTGGCGTCGCCGCACGCCCATATGAAGAGGTTCAATATCGGAGACAGAGAGAGGGATTGAGGGGAGGTGGGGGAGGGGTACATATTGAGGACATACTTGTGGAATATGATATGGAATTGTGAGGGTTTAAGGATGGAGAGTACATTAGTGGCAGGTGATAAGAGAGGTTGTGGTAAAAATGGAAATGCTATTTGGACCTATATGGCTATACATGCCAAATGAGCTTTGGATACGAAGCTACAGGGCTGCATAGATGAGTGTATATTTGGATCAGTCAGACGGCAGGTCCCAAGAAAGTGGCTTTTTTCATCCAAGTGATATTCATGACTTGAGATGTTTTGCATATTTAATGAGCTTGATGCGGACCAAAACACCTCTTTTCATTCGGTCATTGCTGCTCTAATTGTGCATCGAATTTCATGAATTTGGTATCATTGTAAAGAAGAAGAATCATTCTTTCAGGTCATGTGTTTGAATTGATTCAAAGATTTTGTAATATAGGTTAAAATTTTGATCTAAAATATGCTACAAAATAATTATTTTCACCTGACAAAAGCTGCTATTTTCACACTTTATTTTTGTTTGAGCCCAAATTATTTTTAGATCATGATAAAGCTGAATATGTATGCTTTAAAATTATATAGGTTTCAAAATAAGAATTGGTTTAATCGGGTCAAGATCACACTTTTCATTTGCCAAGTACATAAAGCAGCTTGAAAACAAGAATACTGCACTCTGATTGGTCAAAGAGACCACACACTGGCAAATTCCAACGGTTCAAGTGCCTGGGTTCATGGGAAGGTCACACTTCCCATGTGGTAATCTCCTCAAACACCCCGCGCCTGTTGTTCTGTGAACCTTATCCAGCCAATCAGAACTCTGGATTTCATGCAAGTTCAAAATTTCAGAAATCTTGTCTTGTACCTTGGTGGGAAAAGTGTGATCTTGACCTGATTAAAAGGTGCCGCATATCAAGAGTGGCATTGTGAGAAAGTACAGAAGTTCAGCTTTATGGTGATATAGATAAAAAGTTTTGCACAATTTGCAAAAGAACACAGAGGAAGAAAATTCAGTTTTGAGGCACATTTTCAGGCCAGAAATTTACTTATTTAACAAAATATTGTATACAAAATAAATGACCAATATGAAAGAGTAACATTTACTCTATCTGATGGTGCAATAATATTTCATTTAACTTGAGGTTAAAACAGGTAAATTCTTAGAGAAAGAAAATCTCACGAATCACGAGATTTTGCAAGGAGCAGGATTCAGCCACGAGATGATTTGGATGAATCTGGCCTTTTTGCTCATTAGCATAGGGACCTGCGGTCTGACTAGGATACTTATGGATATATGGAAACTTCGATAGATAGCTATGTGGCTACATGGATATGCGGCTACGTGGCTATGCGGCTACAGAATGACGAATCACACACTGTAATGATTTCATTTTCACGAGGCTACTTGGCTACACGGCTATGTAGCTGTTTAGCCTCGTAGCCACAGGGACGTAGCCACTATATTCTCGCATATCCACGTACTGTACTGACTGTATATCCATTTGTTGTATTTTCTCTTTTTCAAAGCCAAAGATTTTCGTAATCGATGACATTGGATTCTGAAGGTAAGCCAAAAAGGACTAAAGTTTGAGATGTAGGCCTAGTCTTCTAGTAGTTAATAATATTGGATCTAAGACTCAGCTCAATAGGATTAAATTTTATTAAATCCTGGTTAAAGGGGTCACTCATTGATTTGAAGAGTGGACAGCATCCATGAAAATTGTCCAGAAAAAAAGTACAGAGGCACATACATAACAATATCCAATTTCGACATATCACAGAGCAGCATTCAGTAATGCTTTGAAATGAGGGATCATTGAGTTTTTGTATCTCTGAGTTCTGCAGCGCGGTAAGTCCAGAAGATGCGCATTACGCAGGGCCGAACTGTGTCGCGAAACAGATTGACGAGTGGGGGGTAACATGTCTCGATGGCGGTGAGACTTGAAAAGACCAAGTCCAAAACTCAAGATGAGATCCTTTCTGCATTCACATAATGAAGGGAGGCCAAAAAGAGTGAGCTGTAATATCAAAGTATCAATCAATATAACCTTGTTGTTCAAGACTACCTGTGTGGTGAGCTGTCTTCGGTCAGAGCTCTGACAACAACGACAAGGGGACACGGATCTCAATTTAAGACTCCTTAGGATCAAACTTGCCATATAATTCAATTTAGCCGTGAATTTGCCTTTTGGAAATTACTCAATAAAGATTGGGAAAGGCTTACCTACGGACCGAATTAGCTAACTTTAACTTTAGTAGACACTGAGTGATGACTCTTTGCCTACCAGAATCATAAGGTGGTTTCAAACCGCCTCAATCATAAGAATCCCCCTTAAATTACGAGAACTTTTTTAGGCTAAAAAATTCCCATTAATTATTCCTGCATTCACACCGCCCCGAAACATACCCTTCGGGATAAGTTCCTGAAGTTACGAGCATGCGCAGTATGGTCTGTATAAGAAGGCAAGGCGCGAGATTCAAAATCACTAGCCCAGCAGCCACCCACGGCGCCCGTGCCCAACGACACCTTGGGCTAAAAGTTCCCGTAAGTTGCTTTCACATTGCCAAAATACCTGCAATCTTGGAAAAATCCCCGCGAAAGTTCTCGTAATTTCGCCAAGTACCTACTATTTAGCGGGTATTTTCTTTCGGGGAAATTACGCGTAGTTTGCTTTCACATTACCAAAATACCTAGTATTTTCTGATCGGGGTAAATTTCCCGATCAGAGAATACCTGGAACTGATGAACTTCGAGGCGGTCTGAAACCACCTATAGTAATGACTTTTTGGTAGATTATGTTTGAACCCATTTTGTAATTACTACCACAGCAGGGATTTATCCCTTACATACCCGGTACATTATTGTCTTTATTTGACGGCATGAGTATAAAAGAGCGTGACATTTATTTGTGTGTATGTCTGTATGATTTGTTTTTTCGTCATATTAATATCTTTTATATAATATATTATATCCTACATAAATTAAAACATGTATGCTGATTGGTTTTAATAGCATCATGTGACCAAACATATTCTCACTATTTTGCGATGATGTCGTAAATGAAACGCCCACTGAAGAAAATGTGCTATTCTGTGACATCAATGATGGAATAGTAGACTATTCCATCATTGACGTCACAGATCATGATGGCGCAAGCACTAATACGTGTTCTGCGCGCTGAGCGCGTGGCTAAGCGCTTCAGGAAAAGTAGGTCAGTCAGCGCAGCAGGTTTGGTTCAGATTAATAAAGGATGAACTACGAGTACAAGAACTATATCAAGATCTATTGCTCTAACTTATTAAAATAGGCTATAAAACAAATATACCAGGCCTTTATTTCGAAAGTATAGAGGGAATTATTCATCCTCGGTTGTACTGGCAAAATCACTATTTTTCCCTTGGGGCTTAGTTCGCCCTTCCGGAGAAAATAGTAATGCCAGTCCAACCTCGGATCAATAATTCTCGCTATACTTACTCAAAGCCTGGTATATTTGTATATTATGCCGTAAGTATCATGATATATTATATTATTAACGGTATTTTTTTTATTTGTCATAAGGCAGTTCTCTAAAATGATGTTGTAATATCGAGGATCAGCCATCATATCACTCATTAGAGTTACATTGTGTGGATTGGGGAGATACCTGCACACAACATTTATGCAGGTAGTTTCATGCTGTTCAAAGTAAAGGTAGCATTTCCTGGACAAATATGTATATATAAAGATGAGGAGAAAATTCCTTTTGGGAATATCATTGGGCTGCATTCATTTACTGCATTTTCTTTAAGAGAATAATTCAGATATTTCATTTTCACTTTTAGTTTTGTCATTAACATGATATCATAATGGGAATTGCCAATGCTAATGATTTCCTGTTTATTTTATTGCAGAGATGATTATATTGTTGACATCCTGCCCTGATCTTCAAATTGGCCACATCGGATGAATGTGCTGGTAGTACAGCATGTATGGAGACCAGTCAGCATTCCTCTACACTTGAAGGATCTGAATGGAAGGATAAGGAGTGTCAGAAGTAAGGTAGGAAACCGTTCTTTTAATGTTCTCAGGAGAAGTAGTGGTAGAACCATTTTAGGAGTAGAAGAAAAATTGAATTATTATCATAAGAAGTAGTAGCGACTACTACTACTACTACTACTACTGCTACTGCTCTGCTACTGCTACTACTACTAGTAGTACTACTACTACTCCTACTACCACTACCACTACTACTACTCCTTCTACTCCTACTTCCACTACCACTACTACTACTACGGGGTCCGGACAGCCCGACCACCGGACAGCCCGACCCTGGACAGCCCGACCCTGGACAGCCCGACCCGCTGCCCTGGACAACTCGTCCCGGTCGAGTTGTCCAGGGTTGGCTCTGAATCGGACAACTCGACCACTTGAAGTCTTCTTCAGAATTTCATGATATAAAAGTTCAAACTTTACTTCAAAAGTATTTTCCCACATAATCCATGTTTCTACAATACATTCTCGACAGAACAATCCGACACCGCCGCCGGCGAGCTGTGTTCATGGTCTGCAAATTTGAGTTGATTTTTCCGTCACTTGACATATTTTAATGGTGAGGGTGTGCTATTTTGTATTTTCATATTCCATTTTCACATTCCCTGTACTTATTTAAAGTTATTGCATTTCACAAAGCTGATACTTAATGCAAACTTTTGGAGATAGTTCACCTGGAAAGGGCACCGATGCGGTGCTTCGCCTCGCCGGCCAGCTGGGCGGCCGGCTGTGATGTGATTGTGACTGAGTGTGGCACTCGGCTCAACTAGCTATACGAGGTTGAACTTACTTATTTTAGTTAATTTTTCCATCTCTTGACATATTCCAATGGCGAGAGTGTGCTATTTTTGTATTTTCACACTTCTTCCACTTATCAAAAAGTTTTTTTTATGTCACTAGTCTAAGCTGATAATAGGACAGTGAGTCAGGCGCGTAGCCAGGGGGGGGGGTGGGGGCGGTCGCCCCCCAAAAAAAGAAGAGAAAAAAGAGAGGAGAAAAGGAAAAGCGAAGGGAAGAAAGGTAGCTTTGTGGGTTTTTCTTTTGATTCTTTATTTTTTTCTCAAAAGAGAAACTCCTTCACTCTTGCTCTAAATTTATATATATGAATTTTGCTTCCGCACTGCGCGCGGTTAAATGACAATATTGCAGTTCTCCATTGTTTCCCTATCCCTTTCTCTTTTAATTTAAGAAACACCGAAAGCTTCGCGTTTCGCAAGGGAGGGGGAAACTCCCCCTCCCTGCACCCACCCCCTAGGGAGCGCGCTTCGCGCGCTCTGTAAGTGTTACCGCCCCCTCCAAAATGAAATCCTGGCTACGCGGTAACTCGCTCCCTAAAACCATCCTTGAAAAAGACTTGATCATGCCTCTTCAAGTTGAAGTCAAGGCTTCATTGGTTTTGGAATTGGAGGCCTTCAGGCCAGGGGCGCTTCCAACCAACATCTGAACCAATTAAAGAAAGAGATTTTAAAATGTCTCAGTATGTAAGTTATGAAATTTACAATTTTTGTAGAAAAGTGTCTTTATTGTTTATTTTTGTTCTTAAATAACTATTACAAATTTTTATTGTTTTCTAAGTTTAGAAGATCAGGGTGAGGGTGCACAACTGACATAGATTGGGTAATTTTATCAAAATTGGAAAAATTAGTTTTCATATCAACATGGAATAGTTTATTGAAAAAAGAAATGTATTCTGCCGAAATTGAAAAACTTAACTTTTTTATCAAAATCTAAAAACTTGCTTTTCGTTATCGAAAAACATGTCTCTCATTTTTTACCTGTCGATTACTGTCGCAGCATTTTTAATGCAATCTATTGAAAAGAACGGGTCTTCTGGAGGATACAAGCACTTGGGCTGGTACCAACCTACACCAGGGATGAGGAGAAGAGGTTTCATACTCAACAAGCGATCGATGGCCTTTCCATTTCTTTCACGAGCAGAAATAATACCAAGTTCCAATGACATTAAAACCCTATCCCCTGCCATGTTCTATCCATGTCGGAGTGCAAAATTGATGTTTGAACTAGGGGGGGGGGGGAATTGATGTTCGAACTAGGCGGTGCTAAATGATTACCAAGAAATTGACTGATTAGGCCTATGATGATTAATTAAATAATTTATTGAAAAAAAGTGAATGTTTGATCAATCATATTGCACATTGAGTTGATTTATTGATAATTTTTTTACAAAATGATTGATAGGTAAAAGTTGATGCCCCAATTTTCCAAACTTATCATTGAATTCCGAAAATTGATTTTATTGGCTTCCATATATGTAGGTTTTCCCCCAAAAGTGATATTTTTGATTTGGCAGCCATGTCAAAAGTTAATAGTTTTTTGGGGAGCTACCATCAAGTAGATAAAACTAGTATTGTACCCATATGTCAGTCAGGGTCATATCTATATAGGGGGCGCAAAAAGGAAAGGGGTCACAAATAAAGAAATGGAAAAAAAAAGAGAAGATAATGCAAAGGAATAAAAGTGCCGAAAAGGGATACCACTAAAGGTGATTAATACCCCGTCTTTTGTTATTTCCATGGTAATGCAGTTTCCAACACATTTAGAAAATGAATCTTGCATGTCTTTATCCAAGGATGAATATTCGTGCCACTTTTTGATTAATGATAATCATACCAATTCTCTACAAAAATTCCAACAAAGAGTCCTAGCTTGAAATATTCCTTTTTTTCAAACGCAAATATGACTTCTTTAGCTGCGGGTTTGAATTTTGATATTTAACTTTTCATTAATTCTCACAAATAGTTCTGAAATACATTATTGTCTGGTTCCATTTTCAAAGCTTTTCAACACGCGCTGATTTGATAAGGGAGATATAAATCCTCTTCATTGATTTTTACTAACAATTATTACATTGTCCTCTTTGGGTGAGAATTAAGTCCATCTTAGGCACGGTAAGAGACGAATAATGTCACAGTACTAGTATCTGTGTATGAAATCACAGATGAAATAATCATGAAGATGATGATCAAGATGATGTTGTGGTGATGAGGATAATGATGATGTTGTGATGATAATTATGAACTGGTGATTGTGATGAGGTGGTGATGATAGTGATGGTAATGATGTCGATGATGGTGGTGGTGATGACGATGATGGTAATGATGAAGCTGGTGGTGTTGATAAAACGATGATGGTGTTGATGATGACAATGAAGCTAATGGTGTTGATGATTATGACGATAGTAATGATTAAGTAGATGGTGGTGATAATGAACAGTGGCATACAGTGGTGGGGGATCAAGGTCTTGGGGGCAAGAGGCCCCCCCCCAAAAAAAAAAAAGAGAGAGATAAAATACAAAAAAAATATAAGAGAAAAGAAAGAGAGAAGAGTTCTAGTATAATGTCAGAATCTATCAAAAACTAGAATTTGTGTAATAAAAATGTCAAAATTTTTGCTTGTTCATAATTAAAAAAAAATAACTTTGGCATGATGCTGTGCCATATCTTACCCCTCAAAATCTTTCGCTCATTACGCCAATGATAATGATGAAGTTTGTAGTGATGATATCATGATAATGACGATGATGGTAATGATATTGATGATGATGAAGTTGGTGGAGGAATGATGTTTGTGATGATGATCACCCCCCTCCCCTTTCATCTATATTAGCCCATTTTCTCCACGCCTCCTGCCATCACCCCCATTATTTCCATTCCCGTCATCTCCAACCATTTTCGCATCTCCATCCCTGTTTCATCTCAATCCCTCATCTCATCTCCACCCCCTACTTATGTCAACCCTTCCACATCATCTCCATTCACCTCATTATCTCTATCCTCATCTCTCAACCTTATCATCTCCACCCCCCCCCCGCATCATCTCCATCCCTCCCCGCATCATCTCCATCCATCCTTGCATCATCCCCATCCCTCCACTCATCATCTCCATCCACTCATCATCCACACCCCTCTCAACTCCATCACTCCTCATCATTGCCATCCCACCTTTCATCATCTCCACCCCCCATCTTCATCTCTCCAATTATCTCCATCTGATTACCATGTGACACAACATTTGCTCCTGCGACAATTGCCCCGGGCTTAATTTTGTCTAAAGCCCCTTTCACAATTGGTGGTGCGACTGCTTACGACCGTTTACCGTTGCGATTCTGTGCAACATATATTGTGACCAAGTGATCGCAAACGATCCCACGAGCAATTGTGAAAGCGTTTTAGGTTAGGTTTAGGCCTTAGTGGTTGAAGCTGTTCATAAGATTACGGTGTGGAATTTACAGCGGAGCAATTGTTGCCAGAGCAAATGTCATGGAACCCGTCACCACAGCTCTCATTAAAAGGTAAATATTCAGCGAGAAAAAGGATACACAATAGTGAAAGAACAAATATTAAAAATACTTATTTGGAGTTAAGCGGTTTTTATTAAGTAACATTAAGGTAAACTTGATCAGATGTAAAATTACATAGTAACACATATTGAACTTCAGTGTATATAAAAGATATTATATCCCACATAAATTAAATACTGGTTCAAAATTTCAAATAGCATGACATTACCAAATATATTATTATGATAAATATGACTATAGCATAGTCATATTTATCATCACAATTCCAGTTGGGAACAATATCCTCTGCTTTTGGTGTCTACGTAAAGCTAACAATAAGGACAATCTTAAAATTACATTAGTGCCAATATAAATTAATGTTCATCCAACAATTGCACTTGAATATACAACCTGTTATACATTATTATATTTGGTTTCCATGGCAATTACATGATCCCTAACTTAGCTGGAGGAATTTTCAACTCTCCCTCATCTATTTTTGTCATACAAAAACTGGCCATACAGAGTTTGCAATTCAGGCGATCTCAAAGAGCTGGAAAGATAGAAATAAAATAAAGTATTGACGATGTTATAGTAATTTCAAATATTTTTAAATTATTTTTTCTGCTGTTTTTACTATAAACTTTTTGTCAGGGTGAACTTCCCCTTCAAACCCACTTGAACGATACGTGGTATCATCTAGAAGATGTATAAATGTTACACATGATGACCTCTACATACCCAAAATTAATTTAGAATGTTACAACTTCTACTTTACCTAAAATTGTAGTGGTTACTCACATTTTTAAGAAGAAACAATTTTGAATTTTTTTTTATACAATGTATATAAGAACAAATAAGTATAATTTTTGTTCAATTTAAACAATGTATAAAAGAAAAAAGAAAAAAATTTATTGTTCAATTCAATTGTCCTTTCTTTCTTTTAAAGAAGTTGGAACTACCAAAAAATAAAAATTGAACTTTGATATGCCTGCATGAAGTTCACAAAAATTTATATTTGTATCTAAGAAGCTGTATTTACCTCATCGATCAAGGGACTGCCGCTCTGATGCCCAAGTCATTGGAACTCGGTATTATTTCTGCTCGTGAAAGAAATGGAAAGGCCATCGCTTGTCGAGTAGGCCTATGAAACCTCTTCTCCTCATCCCGGGTTTAGGTTGGTACCAGCCCAAGTGCTGGTATCCTCCAGAAGACCTGTTGTTTCCAATGGAAGTTGCATTAAAAAAAGCTGTGACAGTAAAACCGACAGGTAAAAAATGAGAGACATATTTTTCGATAACGAAAAGCAAGTTTTAGATTTTGATTTGATAAAAAAAGTTAAGTTTTTCAATTTCGGTAGAATGCATTTCTTTTTCAATAAACTATTCCATATTGTAAACTTCATAACTTACATACTGAGACATTTTCAAATCTATTTCCTCAATTGGTTTAGATGTTGGTTGGAAGCGCCCCCCTGGCCTGAAGGCCTCCAAAAAGGGACGCCAAGGATGGTTTTGGGAAGCGCATTCCAACCACGCAGTCACTGTCCTATAATCAGCTTAGTGACATTAAAAAAAACTTTTTAATAAGTGGAAGAAGTGTGAAAATACAAAAATAGCACACTCTCGCCATTGGAATATGTCAAGAGACGGAAATTAACTAAAATAAGTAAGTTCGACCTCGCATAGCTAGTTGAGCCGAGTGCCACACTCAGTCACAATCACATCACAGCCGGCCGCCCAGCTGGCCGGCGAGGCGGTACCGCATCGGTGCCCTTTCCAGGTGAACTATCTCCAAAAGTTTGCATTAAGTATCAACTTTGTGAAATGCAATAACTTTAAATAAGTACAGGAAATGTGAAAATGGAATATGAAAATACAAAATAGCACACCCTCACCATTAAAATATGTCAAGTGACGGAAAAATCAACTCAAATTTGCAGACCATGAACACAGCTCGCCGGCGGCGGTATCGGATTGTCAAGATATTCTCGTTGCAAGGGAACCCGCTTTATTTTCTTTCAAAATAGCTCAAAATACACTGAAATGTCAAATTTTCTGTCGAGAATGTATTGTAGAAACATGGATTATGTGGGAAAATACTTTTGAAGTAAAGTTTGAAATTTTATATCATGAAATTTTGAAGAAGACTTCAAGTGGTCGAGTTGTCCGATTCAGAGCCAACCCTGGACAACTCGACCGGGACGAGTTGTCCAGGGCAGCGGGTCGGGCTGTCCAGGGTCGGGCTGTCCGGTGGTCGGGCTGTCCCGGAACCTACTACTACTACTAGTATAAACTATGACTACTACCACCACCACTTAATACCACTTACTTTTACTAACTACTTCTACTACTACTACTACTACTACGACTACTATCACCACTTAATACCACTTACTATTAAAAACTACTACTAATATTTTGTGAAACTGGAAAAAAATGAATGCTTATTTGAATGAATTAAATTCCTTTAAGTGTAAAAGAAATGCAAGGACATGCATACCTGGTATCCCATTCATTTCGTTTTGACATGTCAAATATTTCAGAGCATCATGGCAAGTCTGAGGTGGGCATTTAAGTGCAGTTCTTGGCAGCCTGATCAGTCCCAGTGGTTGCTTGCCTCATCTAGCATCCAACCCGAGGAAAAACACAGAATTGGTCAGTTCGTCTTCACAAAAGATGCCAAATCTTCCATGGTAAGTAGCATGATTTTCTTCCTCCCCTAGCCCATCACTTCATAGCGTCCTTTGACAAGTTACTAGAAATATTTGACTCCTTACAACTCATCTGTAATTCATGCAATGTTTCTAGAGCTCATGTAATATCGCTGATATGTCATTCTGAACCATCCGAGATAATATTTCTGATGTCCCATTTTGAACCATTCAATATAATGATTCAGATTTTTTTTTCTCATTTTTGTCTCGCATGCATAGCAGAGCGAGACTATAGGCGCCGCTTTTGACGGCGGCGTCGTCAACATTGAAAGTATATAAACCTACTTCATGAAGCTTGGACATAAGGGTGATCAAGTATTACTGAACATCCTGCCTGTGTTTCAGGTCACATGACCAAGGTCAAAGGTCATTTAGGGTCAATGAACTTAGACCATGTTGGGGGAATCAATATCGAAATCTTAACCAAGGTTAAGTTTTTGAAATGTCGTCATAACTTAGAAAGTATATGGACCTAGTTCATGAAACTTAGACATAAGGGTGATAGTGTATCACTGAAGATCCTGCCTGAGTTTCAGGTCACATGACCATGTTAGGGGTATTTGTGAAATTGTCATCATAACTTAGACATCTTATGGATCTAGTTCATGAAACTTAGACATAAGAGCAATTAAGTATCTTTGAACATCCTGTGCGAGTTTCAGGTCACATGACCAAGGTCAAAGGTCACTTAGGGTCAATGAGCTTTGACCATGTTGGGGGTATTTGTGAAATTGTCATCATAACTTTGACATTTGATGGATCTAGTTCATGAAACTTAGACATAAGACAATTAAGTATCCCTGAACATCCTGTGCAAGTTTCAGGTCACATGACCAAAGTTAAGGTCATTTAGGGTCAATGAACTTTGATGTTGGGGGTATTTGTGGAATCGTCATAACTTTCAAGTTTATAGATCTAGTTCATGAAACGTGGGACATAAGAGTAACCATAAATCCCTGAATATCTTGTGCTTGTTTTAGGTCACATTACCAAAATCAAAGGTCATTTAGGGTCAATGAACTTTGGCCATGTTGGGGGTATTTGTTGAATTGGCAACATAACTTTGAAAGTTTATGGATCTAGTTCATGAAACATAGACATAAGGGTAATCAAATATGAATGATTGTTTTGCACCTGTCTTAGGTCACATGATCATGGTCAAAGGTCATGTTGGGTCAGTCAACATAGTATTTTATTATCATATGAGTGTTTTCTTTTGTGAATAGTTATTTAATAGCTGTTTTCAAAGACAGCACTGCTGCTATATCGAATCGCGTAATGCAGGCGAGACTGCCAGAGGCGTTCCACTTGTTTCCTTACAAACGTGAGTTTTGCTTTGATAATGTTGATTTCTGTCTTTTCACAAATAGGCAGGGAGACTGCTGGCCCGGAAAGCAATTCATGAATGTTTGAAGATATCCTGGGCCGATATTGACCTCGTCAGAACAGACAGAGGAAAGCCGTACCTTAAGAACATGGATGATATCGACAAGACAATCTACCCGAACTTTAACTTCAATACCTCTCATCATGGTGACTTTGCCGTCTTGGCAACGGAGCCCGCCCTCACTTGTGGAGTGGATGTCATGAAGGTTGTCCGGCCCAGTAAGTTTATAAAGATTAATTGAGTTTAATATTTATGTGCCCATGGAGTGGTAAAATAACTTGATTGAATCTTGATTTGTATGAAGAGACTGTCACTGACAAAGGATAATAAAAAAAATTAAAATTTGGCAAAAATTATTTATTTATTTGTTTATTTATTCCCTTTAAAACATAGATACATGATACAAAGGTCTAAGGATCAAACTGAACATGTTTTCAGTAATTACAACATAATCACTGGCAGATCCAGGGGGGGCACAGCCGGCCTGTGCCCCTCCCCCCTTTTGAGAGGCACAATTAAAATTTCTTATGTAAAAATGTTTTCAAAAGACAAGTGTGCCCCCCCCCCTTTTGAAAGTGTAGACCTTTTTTTTTGGGGGGGGGGGGCTTGTCAAATTTTTCCCCGGGAAAATTTGCCACCTCATTTGGAAAATCCTGGATCCGCCCCTGAACATAATCGTAGATGAAAATTAATAGTTACAATCAAAACAGACTACTACACATTGAACAAAGAAAATATAAATCATTCAACAAGAAAACTATTATTAACCATATTAACGAAAACCAGTATAAGAGTAAAATTATTATCACAGAAGTTATCAAATCATTGCTGTATTGTATGTTTTGCTATAGCAGACCCCCAAAAAACTATATCCGGAAGATTATAAAATAAGATAAAGGAAATTATACATAGCAAATAAAAATATGGTTCTATGAGGTAGACGTTTATTACAAGGTATTATTTATATCCATAACGTTATTTAAAAAGTAAAAAAAAAGCCATGAATTCTGACATCTGAAAGCCACATGCTGATGAGAATAGTACCAGAGCTGTGATAATCCAGTTCAAAGTTCCTTTCTGCGCATGATCAGAAGAAGGTCATTGACACTGAAAGTAACATGGTGGCTTAATATCTAATGAGATAAGCACCAACTTTGATGTCTTGATTATTCATATATTCTTTTGAATTGTTTTTTTCATTAGATAAAAAAAAAAACAACAATGCGTCCACTAGTGAATGGTATTTCACAGTTGGCCAAGTACATTGTTATAGCAACTTGTTACTGCATTCAAAGTAAAAGTGCAACAAATACTTTCATAGAGTGTTCATTGGTGTGCTATTTTAGTGACCTCTAGTCACCTGGTCTATACAATTTCTGCACTCTGCTATGTAAGGCATGCTTGCATAATATCTTGCTTTTAAATCTGCCTATCATAATGTAAAAATTGAAAGGTCATTTGACCAAAATTGCCCATGAGGTAATACCAAACTGGTCTATTAGTAAAAAGACAAGATTGTGAAGTGAATGTCAGCAGCGCAACACATCATGTAACATTTTATATAATGTGGTTGAATTTAATTAATTTTTCTTTTGGTCTTGATGAATTTCCTGTCAATAATTCATATCAAGATTACCTGATTCATCATAAATACTGATTATCAAAATCATGATGAATAATGATAATTCATTATGTTATATTGATCATTTAATCCTGATTCATCATGACATTTTGCCACTAATAGTTCTAGCAAAATTTTATAGAGAGATTGCCAATTTGACCTAATTTGTAATTTTATTAACTGCAATGACGAAATAGACATTGTAACGAGAAAATATTTATTCTGGAATGGGGCAATGTATTGCTCTAGAAATGATGGCGAATTTTTCATTGCGTTCTTCTCTTTTAAACCATGTTCCATGTGTGACTGGATGCCTTCAGAAGCGAGAGAAATAAAATTGCAATTTTTTTTGTTCTCACAGGTGTAATGTAAGATTTGTTTTTGTTGTTGAATTAGGCATAACATCAGCAGTTACTCTTTGCTTTTGTTGAATTTGAAAAAAGGTTGTGCAAGTTTGGTGGGATCTTACATATTTTTTTATTCTTGTCAGATCAGAAAATTGAGGACTTCTTTCGTACCATGAAGAAGCAGTTCACCCCTCATGAATGGAAGACCATCATGTCTGCCGAGACGCAGTATCAACAACTTCATAGGTTCTACAGATACTGGGTGAGTCAGTAGGTGAATCTAAGTTCAGTACTGGTGCTGATGGTGTTAGGAGGGTGAAAAGGCTGCTGAACTGAGCTCCAACCAACACCTGGGACCCTTAACATAAAACTTGTAATGGACAATAAAAAATACAATAGTTTAAAGCTACGGAGGTCCTCCAATCTGATTGGCTGATGGAAAATTTGTTACAGATATTGTGCATTTTTTGTTATAACTAATCTGTATGAAGCAAAACCCAGGCTCGGTTCGGTAGAATGATAGCAATCATGCCTCTGCCAATTATCTCAACTTCACGAGAGAAGTCTAAAAAATGACAACAAAATTGAGGAGAACTTGGCGTAAAATTTCATATCATACAGAATGCAAAGTCCAAATCACTTCAAGATCTGAAAGGGTAAATATATGTATCAAGCTTTTAATTAATTACTTGGACTCATCTTAACTTAAAGATGCTGAATTTATTGTGATGTGAAAAATCAAGAAATATGTAACTGAATGAAGCATCACAAGCGCAAGGATGAATAGGAATCATCAGTAGAACTGTATGTGGAATCCCAGGAATATTCAAACATTTTACATGAGGTTTATAAACACGTTGAAAGAGAAACACTGTGATTATTGCATGGTGTTGTGTACGCTGTCGTTGACCAATTTCTCAGGGTTATATTGCATATGAGTGACGTCAGAGTAAGAGCACAACTTGTGTGCATGTATTATGAAACATGCACATTACTGAACTACCATGATCTGCCTGTTAATTTGGCAACGTGTGACTGAGTGGTGACACAACATATGCTCTGTGACAATTAATTGACTATAGATTCCTAATCAAATAACTTCAACCCTGGATTTACACTTAAACCCTACCCTAAACTTAGCATAAAACTCTATTGCAACCCTAACTCTGCATCTTAGACAAAATAAAGCCCGGAGCAATTCGGTGGATTGACAAAAGTTGACATCTGTTGCACGCTAGTACTAAAGTGCACGCATGCATGCAATCGGCGCTGGTCGACACGGCTCGATCGGATATGCTGTTTACTAGTGTCCAGGAGGTGAGAGAGAAATTTGCCCACATAGTACTTTGCGAAATTTAGTCCGTTGAATTCTTGCCATATGGTTTTCATTTTTGAAGCATCACAGTCACATTACAGTACACTAGCACTGTGCGCTGCCTGCGCCTGTGTGCAATGTGGACCCTGAAGTTAGACATTTTTGCCTGTTCACTGCAACCGATAGATGGTGCAAGATATTGTGATTCCACCGAATTGTCGCAGGGGCAAATGTGGTGTCACCTATTATCATGTCTACTCCATGTTCATTCTTGTAGTGTCTGAAGGAAAGCTACATCAAAGCTCTTGGCATCGGCCTCGGCTTTGACCTCCAGCGAGCAGAGTTCAGACTGCACACCCTGGAGCTATCTACCTCATCCATTGCCATGGATACAGAGCTTTACCTTCGTGACAGGCTGGACAAGAACTGGGTCTTCCAGGAGATGCTTCTGGATGAGGATCATTATGTGGCTGTAGCAGTACAGGTAGGTGGATTCTTGGGGTTGGTCATTCTTACTTAAAGTAAAAGGGAAGGTCTGTGATGCCTGTGTGCCGAAATGCATAACCTCTGGTAGCGAGACATGAGCAATAAAATCATCTAGCATTGCACGAATGCAAAAGGCTGAGATGAAGGTGGTCAGATGGATGTGCAGGGTGTCATTTTGTGGGAGAAAGAAAAACAAAGACTTCCTGTAGTCCATGGGCCTGGTAAGGATAGGACAGGCGATGAAAAGAGTAGGTTTAGATGGTATGGTCATGTTGCTAGGAGAGAAGGGACCGACTGGCTCCGGAGAATACTGAATTGCACAGTTGTGGGGAGGAGTTCATGTGGGACACCTCGTAAACTGGGGAAGGGGGGGGGGGAGACTATCAAAGAAGACAGAAAAGGGTCAAACATTACCCACATTGACACAAATGACAGGACAGTATGGAAGAGAGGCATCAAGGAAATTAACTGTCCAACCCCACAAAGTGGGAAAACAGACTTTAACGCTGATGGTGATGATAATGGCAAGTCCAATCACCAATATTTTATGCATTGTTGTTAGAGACATAGGCCTGAATTCACAAAGGTGGTTTTAAAACCATCTGTTGGTTTATGCAGATTTTCTGTACAATTTACGCTCATTTATTTTTTTATTTATTACCGTGTATATTAAAAAATGTCCAATGCTGATGCGCGCTTTTGTCACAGTGCGCGAAATTGATGCCTGTTGCCATGGTTAAGTAAGCTATTTTATTCATGAGTCCTCTGTTTGAAAAGTGGACTCATTAATTCAAAACAGTGGACTCATAAATAAAATAGCGTGGATAACCACGGCAACAGGCGTCAATTTTGCACACTGTGACAAAAGCGCGCATCAGCATTGGCCATTTTTCAATATATGTGGTAAATAGGTGTAATTTATACATGAATCTGCATAAACCATGGGTTTAACCTATGATTTTAAAAATCACCTTTTTGCATTCGGGCCTATATATTCTAATTTTTTTTTTTTTTTTTAATATACTAAATAAAGATATTGCAGGATTGATTACTTTTTTGTGTGGCTAGTACAAGCTGAGTGCTTGTAGTTGCAACAAACAATGACTTAATGAGAAAGCTTTTAAAATCATGGTGAACTGTGACCTTATCAACGTACATCTAAGTCTAATTCATTCGTTCAATACTGAATACAAACCAACAGATGCTTTGTCATTCAATGCTATAGCTTCGATATAACTGTACCATACCTTCTTACAAAGAGATACGATTGATCCCATCAATCTCAACTGTTTAGAAATCCATTGATGTCATAATTTTTTCTCCAAACATTTGCACAATGTCCTTTGTAAACAAAGAGAAGCACACTGAATTTTTTTTTTTAAATCAACGAATATATAAATTTACAGCATATCTAGGAAATATTTCAAACAAACATGCATCTTAGGTGTTGATGTTGCTGGCTTTCCATAGTTATGGTTGATCGGATCAATCGCAACTGTTTGTAAGACGGGGCCCTGATGTATCGACACTATTTCTCTTAAATGTTTTGCTCTGTATTTTTTTTCCAGCTTGGACCTGATAGGAGCATGCCTTGCTGCCCGTCATTCACCACCCTCTCGCCAGAGCAGCTACTCTCCACTGCACAACCCATGCACCCAGAAGATATGGATTACTGGACATCGTTTGCTTCTAAGCAAGAAGCTCCTAACCTTCCTCGAAGAAAACCATTAGATAAGGACTAGCTTCATGTTATTCATCCCTGTAAAGTACCTTCCAAACATCTAAAGGCCACCGCACACCTTACGACCCGACTGGTCTACAACTGGCTTGCGACTGAGTGAGGGGCGATGTGACGTCACAGCTCTTGAGAGTCGCAGACCGGTCAGAGACAACTCGCAAGGAAAATCGAAAGGATTTGACATGTTGAATCCTTACAAATGGATCGCTAGCTCAATCCATCTTCCAGCCAACCAGACAGCAGAATACCGATGCGTACATGATGTGCAACGCGCATACACAGTAGTAAGCGTCATTTTCTCAGTTGCTATGGCAAAAAGCAAAAGGTGCATGCGTGAGTCGCAGACAGCATGGTAGTCAGATCGCAAGGTGTGCGGTGTCAAGGCTTATGACTTCCTTGCGATTCATCTCCCATCACTCAGTAGCAGACCAGTCGGGTCGTAAGGTGTGCGGTGGTCTTAAGGCTTCTAGCGACTTTGCTGTGGCTTTTAGCTGAAATCTAACCTATGATTAAGGCAGAGTCTTCAGCTATCTATATGCTGTTATGATGAATGTAAATGATGCTTCTGATGCACCAAGAATATAAACAGTGGGTTCAAAGCCTATATCCCATCATTTTTTTAAGGCCATTGTTGCTTTTTATCACATGATTTGGTGCTGGAATTTTATACAAATGCCTCCAGTCAGATATTTGTTGATAATAAAACAAAGACAAGACAAGATGGTTTAGGCGTTGGCTTCTCCGCTACCACCATTTGGATTCTCGCTTATGTTTAGCATAACAGAAAATACAGTAGTTGCCGCCTCTGCATCGATATTCTTGCAGGAATCCTACCCAACATTTTTTTCACTTTACACAGTCATTGGGCTGAACAAAAATTATTTATGGGATTGGAAAGCCAGTGTGAAATCAAATCTAGCATGTATCAGAGCAAAATAGACATACATGTACACTTATTTTGAGGTACTTGAAAGCAGTTTCTTTTCTCTGTATTAGCTACAGGTTTAACCTGACTGATATCCTTTTCGCACAAAGCTTAAGCCTGACTCACACCTTTGTGTTATATGCTGTGTGTATTGCCATGTAAGCTGAAAGCATCAAATATGCAGCATACTGCGTAGCAAAATATTTGGTTGCAATTGCACTCATGCGTACAAGCTCGTAAAGCGAGGTAAGTCAAAGTTAATTGAGCAGGGACCCTGTATTAGCCTGCAAAAGCCACTCACTGTTTATACTCGATGTTGCTTTTTCTTACTCGCAATTGCTCGTCGCCACTTATCTTTGCTCATACAGATTTTTGGATGCGTACGGTTGCGCATGTTTGAAAAATTCAACTTCCAAGATACATGTAGATTGCAACTCCTCTGCGTTAGTCTGCATATTGGCCTTGCATTAGCTTGTTTTGTTGCGTTGTGTTGCCTTTGACTACTAAGATCTGTATCTGTCTGTATTCAAGCAATACAAAGCTTAATTGCAAGCCCCAAAACGCAGAGGTATGAGCTAGGTCTTACATGTAGCTATCAATACGTGCAGTGACACTCCCTCATTAAAGATTTCTGGTATTTTCTTTTAGAAAGGAGTTTCATTTTTTCCTTTTTTAAGGGATGGTCTGGGCTGAAAATATTTTTATCTAAATAAATAGAGTAAAATTCACAGAGCAAAATGCTGAACATTTCATCAAAGTCGGATAACAACTAACAAAGTTATTGAATTTTAAAGTTTATCAATATTTTGTGAAAACATTTAAATGCACATCATGAATATTCATTAGGTGGGCTGATGATGTCACATCCCCTTTTTCCTTTTTCTTATCTAATATTATTACATGAAATCATAAATGTTTCATTTTTTCATACTTGTGTAAATGATGTGTCTCCATTATGATGAAATAAGTTGCGGCAATAAATAACTAATGCACTTAATCAGTTGTCAATCCAATTTTTATAGTGTTGGGCAGACATTTTTTGAATAAACCTAATTTCATATAATGAAATACATAAGAACAAGTGGGGATATGACATCATCAGCCCACCTAATGAATATTCATAAAGACATGCCTAGAACTGTTTCACCAGAATAATGAGAATCTTTGAAATTCAATAACTTCGTTATTTCTTACCGGATTTTGATGAAATTTTCAGCATTTTTCTTTGTGAATTTTACTCTATCTATTGAGGTATAAATATCTCCAGCCTGGACCATCCCTTTAAGGATGTTCTCCCCAAAATTATTTACGTTACTTTTTTTTTCTTTGTTGGTTCTGATCAATGACAAATATTCTCTATACAGTTTTTCATATAATAATGTCAAATTGAAAATTGACAAATCAGGTAGTAAACTTGCTTTCAGTTGAAACACAAATTTTCATGTTGTTTGATTCACCATTTTCAGAGAGCAACCTTTAGATTTGATTTAAATATACATATATACATTGATGTATCACAATATTATCTCAAGTGCAATATACATCGAATTGCCTTTTTATAAATTGTAAATAAATTGCTATACAAGGTAAACTGAAATATGCTTGTTTCCATAGTATTTTGTCAAAACTCGGCTCAGAGATTTAATATAAATATTTGTTGTTAAGTAACAGGTGTCTGTATAAAAAGACATCAATTAGTACATGAGATCCCTTATAAATGGGAATGTTGGTAAGATTAATAATTTCCCTTAAAGGTCAAGTCCACCCCAGAAAAATGTTGATTTGAATAAATAGAGAAAAATCAAACAAGCATAATGCTGAAAATTTCATCAAAATCAGATGGGCTATTCCACGGTTACTCACGTTACATTTTGAGACACCTTGACTCATACTTGGAGCTGTAACTCCATTATTATCGATAGGAACTAAACATCTCCTTATCACAACAAAGCACACAGTCTGACTATCCTTTGTATAAAAACAAAACTTGGGAAATTTTATAATGCTCCTGGCAAATCTTTGGAATGTGTCGGTTACTCATGTTACATGATTTGGACATGCATAAAATTAAAAGTCGACAAAGTGAAAAGTCTCCTCATACAAGGCTTTTATGAAAGTTGATTATATCCATTTCAAAGAAGTATATTAGGGAGGCAAACTTTGTACATAATTAAAAAAATAAAGAACACATGGTTTTTACTTGGGGTGCAGATAATATGGTTACTCACATTAAGGTTACTCACGTTACATTTTGTCCATGTATGGTTAACAACACAAATGTCATTAAAAATTCAATAATGTGTGTAAATTCATTGCTAGGAACATCAAAAAGAGATTTTATACAAAAAATTGGAACAATTGGAGCTTTATTAGGGAGTAAGAGGGAAAAGTATGATTTTGCTTACTAATTATGCATAAATTAGCATAATTGCTTAATACCAATTTGCATGAAATAAATTACTGTATAGTATTGTAGATTATGTCCAAGACAACCTGCGTGCAAATTTTCGGCGTGATCTTGCAGCCAATGGCCGAGATCTCAAGGGGGGCCTATTTTTCTTGTATTTTGGTACAGAATGGAAGACACAACTTTTGACCATTTTTTTCCAAAGTATACATATGAAAATAAACTTTTTATTTCTTGTTCCTGAAACTATCGTACATGAAGGACTTAGAGTATTAAAAATTTCAAGAAAATATTGAATTTGAATTTTTAAGCTCATGTCCACCAACCTGTGGAATTGCCCAGATGTATATTAAGAAAGTTATGACATTTTTAAAGTTTCGCTTATTTTTCACAAAACAGGGATACGCACAGTTCAGTGACATGCAAATGAGACAGTCGATGATGTCCTTCACTCACTATTTCTTTTGCTTTCTATTGTTTGTATTGTACAATTTTTCATTTTTTACAGATTTGACAAATGACAATAAGGACCAACTTGACTGAACCATATAGTATTAAACAATGCTAACTACACACGTTCAGGGAGAAATTAATCGTTGTTTCACTTGACAATGAGGAGAAAATTAAAATTTCACATAATAAAGTACAAAAGAAATAGTGGATGATGTCATAATTCTCCTCATTTGCATACCGACCAGGATGTGAATAGAACTGTTTCGTGAAATTCACCGAAACTTTAAAATGTCATAACTTTCTTATTATACATCCGATTTCAGTGACATTTTCAGTGTTATGCTTCACTTGTTGGATTTTTCTCTCAGGCTTTTTATTAGAATCACCAGGAAGAAAACTTACACAGAATTATAAAGACTAGATGTTATCTGCCAAACTATATTCAGAAAAAATACGTAATTGCAGGGTGATGAAAAAATGAGGAGCAGAAATATTACTGAAAAATGCCCGTTTTATATTGTGTTGTCCCACATGTTGTTTCCTGTGTGAGCTACACCAGAAAAAAACACTTGAAATTATATTTTCAAGCAAGCCTGCATTATTTTGATTAACTTTTTGTTGTTCTAAATAAGCATTCTCGCATATGATAAACACTTTATGATTGCTTCCAACCATTTTCTATGGAGATGAGATTTCTATTCCAGATCTCGAACTTAGCATCTTGAACTTATTTAATGTTGCATGACACATGGCAATAATAATATTCATCTGTTTTATACCCTTTTTACACAGGATTTTCTTAACCCCGGACTATCGCTAACCCCGTACTATCCTTAACCCCGTACTATTTTTTTTCCTTTTTACACATGCCAAATTGTTATTGCTAACCCCGGATAAGGAATGCTTGCTTTTCACACACGAAACTCGCTAACCCCGGACTAGTGGTTTTTGTCGATCATTCGTAGTACAAGTACTTCACTCGTACCATTTTACACACGCTACAATTTCCTTAACCCCGTACTATAGGTGGGGCCAAATTGCCATTTAGCCCCACCTATAGTACGGGGTTAAGCTTAGCCCACTTTCGTTTTACACTAGCGATCTTAACCCCGTACTATCGCTCTTAGCACCGCAATTGCTGGGATAACCCTGCTTTTTTGCAGGGCCAAATAATCCCGTACTAAAGGTGGGGTTAGCCCACTTTGCAAAAATGCTGTGTAAAAAGAAAGTGGGCTAAGCTTAACCCCGTACTATAGGTGGGGCTAAATGGCAATTTAGCCCCACCTATAGTACGGGGTTAAGGAAATTTTAGCGTGTGTAAAAAGGGTATTAGTGCTTCACGATAAAAGTTAGTGCTTGCATGTTGTGAATTTGTATAATAGAAGAAACTTCTTCAAAAGAGTGAATATTAAAGTCTGTTTATAATACCACTAAGAACTGGTGTTTGCTGAAAAGCAATCAACTCTCTGAAATGACAATTTGACTTAATCGCCACTTGCACTGATAAGCATGCATGGTACTATACAACCAAATATAGGGGGTCCAACAGTTTCAGCGGTTATTTTGTTATAATTTTTGGGTGTCAGGGCATTTGAAAAGCATTCCTTTGCAGCAGGGGTGGCGGAGTGGAGTTGAAAGTGGGGGGGGGGGGCACAGGGAAAAAAAGGGCACCTTTTCTTTTGAAAAGGGCACTATTTAAACATTGCCGTATGCAAAAAAAAATTCTGGGGGGGGGGAAGCACACATAAACTTTTTGGAAAAAAAATGAAAGTGAGGGAGGGAAGAGACCGATCTTTGAGGCGCTTTTCCATCTTGTTAAGTGATATTGTTGGATTTTGTCCATATTTTTGGTGAATTTCGTGAAAATCAGTGCAGTAAAAAATGTGACTTTTCAAAATCATGGCCGTACGCAGCGGGGCGGGGGAGGGGCATCCCCCCCCCCCGCTGCGTACGGCCATGATCTTAAAAGAAAGGGGGAAAAATGATATTTTTACCCCACTCACATGACTCATGAAACTTAAGGCACGTATGATTATTTTTACCATTTTTTTCTATTCATTATACGGTTGCAGAAGGAAGCAGAACGGCGCTAAATAAAGAAACCGGGAATGAAAAGTTTAACTGATGTGAAGAACAGGTAACTCTGAGAAGGCAAAGGAGCATTTGTTAACACATAAATAATGTCCTTCTTAGTTGAATGGGCACAGTGACAGAACACGTTTGTGGGGGGGGGGCACTGATACAAAAAAGGGCACCTATAAGAAGGCAAAGGGGCACTTGCTAACGGCATTAAACGGATCCTTCTCAGGCGAAAGGGGTATAGGACATGTTCGTAAGGGGGCACTTTTCTTGGGTAAAAAGGAGCGCTGATTCGAGATATGGCACATATGAACACATTAAACGGATCCATCTCAAGTGAAAAGGGCACAGAATACGTTCGTGAGGGGGGCATTTTTTGGAGAAAAAAAATTGGCACTTATTACGAGAAAGGGCACTTGGAAACACCTAAAACTGGTCCTCTTCCAATGAAAGGGGCACAGTACACGTTCGTGAGGGGGCATTTTTCTTGCGTAAAAAGGGCACTTTTTCAGTGCTTCAAAAAGTGTGGGTGGGCACTCTGCCCCTGACCCCCCGGATTGCCGCCCCTGCTTTGCAGTAAACTATTTCTTTCAAGAATTGGTGGCTCATAGTAATTATAGGCCTATCAATCTCCCCTACAAGTTTTGTATAAAGGGCAAGTCCGCCCCAGTGAACTGATTTGAGTGTAGACATAGAAATAAAACAAGCTTAACATTGAAAATCTCATCAAAATCTGATGTAAATAGAAAAGTTATGACATTTTATAGTTTAATAATGGGGAATGGGGTCCTTTAGGGTCAAGGGAAAAAGGAGAAAAAAAAGAAAAGGAAAGGGGTGAAATGTGATACATACAATAAGATTTTTTATTTAAAAAGGTAAAAACTTTTTGCTAGCTTGCTTCGCTTGTTCATAACTTTGTAATATTGCTTGCCAATTTCTTTAAAAATGCTGTAATATTTGACCTGACATCTGTAAGTCGACGGTTTTTTTTTTTTTTTTTGGGGGGGGGGATTACACTTCAGAAGATCAAAAAAGTTAAAATATTGACCCATTCAGCATCAAATTTATGCTTATTTTGCCCCCCAGTTTAAGATTTAATTGGCACCCTTCCTTTCTGGCCAATTTAGCGCCCCTTAAGTTCAAGGTTAATAATTCAATGATTAATTTGTCACCCCTAATTTTAAGACCATTTTAGCGCTTCCGTAATCTCATCAAAGAATTTAATCGACACGCCCACGTAAGGTCAATTTGACGCCCCTTATTCTCAAAACAATAAGACGCCCCTTACTTTCGCATCAGTTTGTTGCCCCTCAAGCTTAAGATCAATATGGCGTCCCAAAGTTGAAAATCAACTTGGTGCCCCTTGATTTTAAGACCATTTTGGTGCCCCTCCTCCAAATTTAAGATCGAATTAGTGTCCCCTCAAGAACAATTCGGTGCCCCCTTATTTTAAGCCAATTTGACGCCCATACCTTCTGATCAATTTGTTTAACAATAAGTTTGATATAAGATTTAATATCCACATGGCATCTCCATGAAAGAGATTAATCCTTCCCCCCAGAAGAAGACCAATTTGGCGCCCCATGCTCCCCGGCTCTCTTTTTCTCCCTTTTCTCCCTTCCCCTTCTTTTTTCTTTTCCTTCTTCTTCTTCTCTCTCGCTCTCTTGTCTCTCTCCTCCCCCTTTTCTATTTCCTTCCTATTTTTATTCATATTCTCTCCCGGAGGGGGGGGGGGGGTAGGGAGGCATAGCCTAGAAGCCCCTCCCCACCCAGGGGAACGTGTATGTTAAGAGCACTGGTTAAATCTTGAATAATCACCGTTAGGGTAAAACAATTCAACGTCCGTGGTTCGATGTCTCGCCACGGCACTTAATGCCCGTCTGCAAGGCATTTGATCAACACTATTGCTCTTTTAACCTACATTCAAATAAATGAATATGCTATACGCAATCTTGGAAACTGTAAAAAAAAAACGAAAAAAAAAATTGATAGGATATCGGTATCAGTGACAAAGATGGGATTTTCCCTCGAGGACGAGGGTCCACGGGCTTATTTTTCTCATTATATTTAAATACAGCTAAAATGAACAAAACATGACGCGAAAATTCTGAGTTTTTAGCTCTGTATAAACATGATGCTTAGCGAATCATCTTGGGGGTGATTTCCACGATTGATTTATATTGATTATTGTATTCGATCAATCATAAACAATAGCCCCACAATCAATCGCTAAGCTTTATGTAACGGGGCCCTCATGATATTGATAGTAAGGAAGGTAAAACTGAATAAACGAAATAACAAAGATAATTGGAACTTACAGCTCGGCGAGAAAAATGAAGACCGCACTGAGATCAAGGCTTTAATTTCCTCGTCGAAATGCCAAAATCCAGGGCGGGATGACAGCTCTCTGCCTGTTGTGAGCACTATATTTCCAATCATGATCAGTTGCTTGCCTAACATGTGCCTTTCTTAACTGGATATCTACCTAAACTCATCAAATATATCACACACCATTGTTTTGTCACTCAGTGCCATGCACCGAACCATTCCGGATCTTGGTACATCAACTGCACGAGATTATGTTTCAGTTACAGGAATGCAGGTTAGAATTACCAAAAAGTCCATCTGGCTAAAACATTCGGGAGTATTCATTGATTTAGGGCTGAATCGTTTTACCCATTCATGGAATAGAATAGCTTATCAATGCATTGGATTTTATGCGTTCTACATTTCAAAGTTGCTCTTGGCAACATGCGAGCTCGTCAATGGCCTAAATAATTACCACAAAAGTAACAAATGGCGTTTGCCAGTGGTAATGATACCCCCACACATACACACATGCTCCCATCCACACACACCCTCTCACTCACCCCACGTACACATATTCAGAAAGGGAAAGAGAAGCTAGAATAAAAAAGAAAAACAAGCTAAAGTTATATAAAGAAGGAAAAAGAAGAAGAAGAAGAAGAAGAGATGGATTAATGAAGTGGAGGAGGGACAAAATAATGACAGAAAGATAAAACTTGATTTATCTTAAAATTATGATTTATTATTCACAATTTTATGCAAATCTTTTATTCAACAAACATCATTGGTATAACAAACACTTTACTTATGAGGGGGGAAATGTGTACACCATTTGCATTAATTAGGTCACCCGATTTCGGTAATGAATGTTAATCAGGAAGTAGCCTAGATAGGTCTATTTGGCTTTTGCTATTCCCCACATCGCATTTATTACCCTATGTATTTTGTTATTTTTGTTAATTTGTCATTTTACAATATTCATTACTCCATTACTATGGAATCATTTTGATTGATCTCGATGTATTGTATCTTGTATGTTTTTTTAGAGATGTGAAATAAATGAATTTTGAATTTGAAAAAAAGAGAAAAAAATAATAGCTTAACCGAACGTTTTTTTAGACGATTTAGACCCAATCTTTGCCTAATATTTACATGTTGAAAGCAACGATTACAGTATATTTTTCTATGATAATTTTTTCGTCTAAATATATTATTTCCACCCTGGTCTTTGTGAAATTTATTCATGGATACAGTCCGGTGTTTTCTGAAGATTTCATCATAAGCTGGTTTAATTACATCTGTTACCAACTCCAAAACTACTTTATGCGTTCCTGTCCACTTGAAGAAACATCTGTTGATTCACATGATTCCACAACTTATATACTGCATGTTATGTCCTTTCCGAATATGGATCCAAAATCGACTAAAAATCCTCACCAAATAATCATTTAACCAAACAATACAAAGAAACTCACCTCCATGTATATACGATATTTGCAATTTAACGCTACGTTTGAATATAATTTGTCATAAAAAACACGTTATTTACAGTATAATACTTCAATAAATAACATATATTTCGTATACTATCAAGTTTAACAATATCTGTGCATTTGGTTTTCGAATAATATTAGGCTATATATATATTTTCGATTTCTTTCTGGTATTGCTTAAAACACTCAAATACTTATATATTTCCTGCATCGAAAACATATGGACCTCGTATTAAAAAGCCTTACGATCGATCCCAAGTTTTGATTATTTTTACAAAGCGAGCAAGGCAATCAAACGTAAAAATCGCTCCTACAAATACCATTTTTTTTGTTAACGGGTGAACAGGGGTCAAAGGACCCAGGTCGTAACATCATGAAACTAAAAAAAACATCAGGGCCCCGTCTTATAAAGAGTTACGGTTGATCCAATCAATCGTAACTCTATGGAAATCCATCAGTGCCATAATTTTTTCTACAGGAAATTTGCAAAATGTCCTTTGTAAACAAAGGAGAACACAGCAAATTGTCAAGAAATCGATGAATTCATGGATATACATTCCTATCTAGAAAATCTTTTGAACAAACATGCATTTTATATGTTGACTTTGCTGGCTTTCCATAGTTGCGATTGATCGGATCAATCGCAAACTCTTTGTAAGACTGGCCCCAGCTCTAACAGTAAACCTGTGGGTGTTTCGTAAAGATGTTCCTATAAGTTACGAATGACCGGTGACACTTTCTTGCGCGAGATGATATCCTATGAGTAGCGCATTTTCCAGTCGTGCCTTCATTCTTGCGAACGGCTATATGAAACACCCATCAGGAATATGAATACACGTTGGTCGATTCTTGCTAATATCATAATAATTATTTTCATCTCTATTTACAATATTGTACAAATATATGACACGCAGTTTTCAAAACTCTTTGGGAGATACAAAATACTCGATCATTAAATTCAGCCTCTTCGTCTTCATTAAGTCAATTGCTAGTTTCCGCAGCCACTAGGCAGACGCTTTCTTGAACGCTCAGAATCTATTGAAAATGTCCGTCAAATCACATTAGACAGATTAGAGGTCATTGTGGAAAATAATTGGTGAACCGGGAAAGGGAAGCAGGAAGGGATGCAGCATGGGTGGAAATGTCCCCCCCCCCACCCAAAATAGTAGCGGATCACAATATCAAATGTCCCCCTACTATTGTTGGTGAAAAGAACTACATCATTCATAATCGAAATAAAACATGTATTTTGGACGAGATAACGTTACTTTTTGGGTAATTACCTTTTTTTTTGCTTGTCAAATTTTCTAGCCCCTGGTCCCTCCCCCTACCTTTGGGTAGAGATTTCCGCCCTTGTGATGCAGGGAGCTAAAGCACCCCAAATAATTTCCTTGGGGGGGGGGGGGTGCTGCGTGTATTATTTTTCATAGTCAGCACTCCTAGGTATTCTGGAATTGTGTAAAAATTGAAAAATGTAACCAAAATGACAATTTTTTTAGTGTAATTTTTTTTTAAGCTTTTCAAATTTACATCAGCACCCCCAGTAAAAAAAAATCGTTCCCCGTGCCCTGATAGCCAGAAGTAATAGCCTACTTAAACTGAACTGGACATGGTGGCTCAGTGGTAGAGCGCCAGCCCGGTGGGAGGTCGTCGGTTCGAGCCCTGACAGGGTCACATCAAACACTGTTTAACTTGACCTCTTGCAATCTACCCAATGCAGGCTCTACAGAGTACCGACGCGATGACGTTAGTTGCCATGGTGTCATGGCGGCCTGGTTCTAAACAAATGGACCCGGAGCGTGTTTCTCATAGGAGAAAATTGCTGCTAACGGAATTTCATCGCTTGCAACCTCAGGATGATGGTAATTTTTGCAAATAGGCCTACAAATGTGTATAGACGATCGTCAGCTGCGACTCTGTTTAGAACCAGCTGGTTCGTTGTCATGACAGTGACGTCACACTTCGGTACTCTATTGGAAGAACAATTATGAATGTTTCCTTGTGTATTTATCTATACCCCATCTACCTTTTACTTTTACTGTGCAGATCCAGAGCTACTCACACCTAATCAAATTGCTGCTTCACATTACCGAGGTCTTGTAAAAGAAAACTGAACTTATATGGATAAAAAGACACAAATAATAATCTACTATTACATATTATTTCTATAGCTTATCACTTGTGTTTTATTATTGTTATTATTATCATTACTATTATCATTATTATCATTACTATTATTATTATTACTATTTTTATTATAGTGCTTCCTGAAAATTGTACCTTTCCGCTTTTTAAGCATGCACTAAATATTAAATTTCTAGTGCATATCTTTTCAGGGCGTTATTTTTACAACATGATAATTATCACTGATACGTATAACAATATTGCTGATACCTTACAGCCCATATTTAAAAAATCTAATCTCAATGTTATTCAGTTTATTAAATCTCTTAATGCATCTTGGGAAAGTGTCTCCTCTGAATTACCATGGTAATGGTATCCGAAGCATCTATGAAGTAACTCGTCTGGTTTTGTTGCGTCTCTTCAATCGTTTGCTCTCCGGCTTTCACGTCATTAGCCAACCTCTTCACCAGAAATAATCAAATCCACAAGGCTATGGCAATCAAGTTGATAAGTACACTGCCCAAACGAATGATTATAGAACATTTTTTTTAATGATCGTTATGTAACAAGTGTGCAGTGATTCAACAAAGCGCGTCCACAAATCTGATGGCTTTGTTTCGATTATTTTCTCATTCAAGTTTGCGTTAAAATAATCATTTGAAATATCATCCCACTCGCGTTATTCTTTCTAGATCGAAAATGCCGTTTTGGGATTTTAAGCTCAATTCCCTCTGGGGTAAGAATGTACCTAGCTCCTATAAGATATGCTGTAAATATTGCATGGCTCAGATCTAACATTACCCATGTTACACGTATCAAGTTGCAGACAAAATTGAAGGTTTCCACTGCATATTTATGTTGATAACTGAATCATTTTCGATCAAATAATTTTGAAACCTAGGCCCTGGTTCATGTCAGGCCGATGATTATGTAAACTTTGCTATTGTATGAAAACTACTTGGTGACACAGGCCTGGGCTCAGTAGCCAGTAAGAATTAAAGTTTCTATATTAGGTACCCAATTGGTAAATACTTGTAAGTTTTAGTGGAACGGGCCCCTGGATTGCCTGGCCAGGTAGTTGACAATAGGTGACAAAAGGAACGCCGATCAAGGTAGACCGACAAAGGCCGCTTGACTCTGATTCCGGGCTCTGACTCCTTGCCGAGCTGTCGACCATGCCCGATCCGGTTTGATTGAGGCGATCGGTTCCGGAAACAAACCTAGCATTTTGATCGAGTCTGCTCTTTTTGACAAAAGCGTGGTAATTGGCTTGACCTTATCAAAACAGTGCGCTTATGTTTGGTAAATTGCCACTTGGTCTACGTCCACTTCGTCTACTATCCGTTCGGTCTCATTCCAGTCTGATATTAGTTCGTCTAAAGTTGGTCTAAATGCCACTTAGCTCATTCGCTATTTTGCCTAATATCCACTTGGGTAGGTCTTATACATCATTTAGACTAGCATGGTTAGATGAACTGTTTATGAACAAAAATTTAATTTGTCAGATAAAAATAATACTGTTGACAACGTGGAAATTTGATCAATTGGGCATTGAATTAAATGAAAATGATTATTAGACTGACGAAGAGTTAAGTGTGCAGTAGACCAAAGAGCAATCAGGCCAATTGATAATAGATCAAAAGGGTTTAGCCCATATGGTATTAGACTATGTGAATTACACCAAGTGTAGCGTAGAACTGAAAGCAATTAGACTAATTGATAATAGACCAAATGGTTTTAGCCCATGTAGTATTGCACTATAGTAGACCAACTTCTTGTAGACCGAGTTTATGTAGACCTCTATGGTTCGGGCTTAGCAGCAGCGGGTTTCCTTGAGAGCAGATAACACGGGCAAGGTTTGGGCTTGCCCTTCATGTTGACGAGACCTCTGAAATCAAACTGGAAGGTTGGGTCTTCATTCTGTGGCTCCATCAGACATCTGAAAGACAACAGTATTTAAGATGAGTTGGTCAATATCACCAGAAAAAAAACATTATCAATAATATAACATTGTATGAAAATGAGAAACATAGAAGGGAGAAATTTCACTGTGATCAAAATATTCAACATTGAAGTTCCCATTATACGAACAAATAGGTAGGCAACTAATATTTTTGAAAATCCTGAGACTGGCTGTGTGGCTCAAGATTGTGCATGTGTGTGTGTGTGGGGGGGGGGGGTACAATAGTGCACATATAATAAACACTTTTGAAATGGCTGCAAACTAAAAACTATATAAATACGGGTGCGGGGGGGGGGGGTTATTTATGAAGTATATGGAGAGCCAATAGACCCAATTTTCAAATGACACCAAAAAGATGGAAAACTATTCATTCTTGAATGGGCACCGCCCACGTAAAGATAGGGTAGGACAATTAGGCATCCATTATATAAAAAAAAAAGTTTAGAGAGGCGAGTCCTTTGTAACTTCTAAAGTTAAGGGTGTTATGTTAAGTTAATGATCAATTGCGGTCAGTTTCGTTTTCTTGGGCGAATTTAATTAGTTACTGTATTGAAATGTAATGCATGAGAGATAGGAATTGCAAGCTAAGTTAACATTTTAACGATATCTTGTGGATCTCAGCACTGTCTGTATATATCTTTTTATTTTCTCTTTCTTTTTTGTCAACTTTTTTCCTCATTTTACTCTTAACCGGTTTAAGCTTAACTTTTTTTTTTTTTGGGGGGGGGGGTGGGTCTATAAAATTTACAGGAATATTTTCAATAGTATGCTGTACCCTACACGCTTCGCCTTTTTTAGCAGCCTCCACCATTCCAAAGCTGTTTGTTTGCTAATCTTGACTCTAATTTTTGTACATAGAAATTTGCGATATGCTTTATAGCTCATTTTTGTATATCAACATGTACGAAACAAATTTTAAATGTTGGCAATGAAAATGAACAAAATGAAATTAAACTAAATGAAATAGGACCCACGTGTAAGCGGTATCAGCGACGTTGATTTTCCCTGTGATACCAGTTGTCTCCGTCCTGGAGGTGAGGTTGACTGTATTGCCGAAGAGACAGTACCGTGGCATACGATGTCCCACCACTCCTGTCACAACCTCGCCACTATAAATACCTATAGTAATCTGGCCATACAAAAAAAAAAAATGAATAGATAAATAATAATGATAATAATAACAACAATAATGACGTGATAATAATAATTATTATAACAATAATGATAACAATGTTAATAATAATAATGATAATATTCATAATGATTATAATAAATACATTGATAATGATAATAATAATAATTAAAATAAAACTAATAATAACATGTTAATTTATTTGTAGTTTAGCAGCTATATGAATATATTCTTCTGCGTTTCATACTTCATCATTTCACTGCCCTTGCAAATCATGGTTTTTTTTTAATCTCAAGAACTTTAAAGTTCAAGAACGATTAAAGGATTCAAAGCGATTTTCATTTAAAGTATTTTGGAAGGCGGAAAGCTAGCATACTTTGGAGAATGGATGTTTGATAACATTTGCCTCGAAAAAGAGGTTGTGGAAATTGCAGGAGGGCAGACGATGTTTCTTCCTCCCCAGAAGCAGTATATTGATGACAAGGACTGCACCAAGGTACTTTTACAAGAGTGCAAGACGACAGAAAGGGTGACGTCAGTTTTTTCCTCAATGGAATGATGTAATTAATTAGAGTCACATGACCCAAGCATCCTTTCCCACGCTACTTCTTCTTCTTCTCATTGTCCCTCATTTCAACTTCTTGAAAACCTTGGGGACGGTGTCGCGTGGCCCTGCCCCCCTGCCGTGGGCGCCGTCCCTGGTTGAGGATACTTACCACAATGGGTTTATCCTCCATCATGACATCTGCAGAGAGTTCTTTCATATCGAGGGCCATCCTAGCGATACACCGAGCGTGATCTTCACAAGGTACCGGTAGGCCACTCACTGCCATGTATTTATCGCCGACTGTCTCTACCTGAAGAAGTCAGTGGATAAAATGTAATATACAATGGTTTGGTTAATCACAAACTATCTGTACTTGGACGGGTCTGTGTGATATAATATAATATACAATGATTGCGTTTGTTACCGACTGTAACGTTACACGGCCAGTAGGTCAAAGGGAAATATTCAATGTCTGTCAAGATACTATAATACTGCGTTGATCTGTCTGACTGTGGGATAATTCTACCAATAAAACAAGTACTATTACTCCTACTCTTACTACTATATATATATATACTACCACCACCGCCACCACCACTACTACTATCACTACTACTACTACTACTACTACTACTACTACTACTACCACCACTACCACTACTACTACTACTACTACTACTACTACTACTACTACTACTACTACCACTACTACTACTACTACCACTACCACTACCACTACCACTACCACTACTACTACTACTACTACTACTACTACTACTACTACTACTACCACTACTACTACTACTACTACTACTACTACTACTACTACTACTACTACTACTACTACTACTACTACTACCAATACCACTACTACTACTACCTCTGAAAGGAAAAAAGGTGTAGTTTGTGTGTCATGTGAGTTAATTTTACTCTGTTAAATCAAACGGAACGAATTGGAAATAAACGTGGCGGAAAATCTGTAGACTAAAGATCATGTGTACATAATGTTTAAAAAACAAAGCATCAATGAACTTTACAATATTGTGGTGAAATGGTATCAACATACCTTGTATACATCCGGGTTCCTCTCTGTCAAGACATCAAACTTGGTATAGACACTGTTGAGGAGATTCACGATCTTCATGGCATCGTGTGAGTACCGACGGCAGAAATCCCCAAACCCATTGATACCGCTGAACATGAGCGTCACACACTCGAACTTCTTGGCTGGAACAGGACGGTGATGACGCAACTCGTTAGCGACAGATGGAGGGAGAATGGAATAGAGGAGTCTGGAAAGGACAAGTGACAGAAGAATTAAAGAGAAAATATTGAAGAGGATGCGACTGCATGGATTGATGATAAAATGCAGCACTCGGCTGATTACGGTAACACATGTGACTATGTACTTTTGGTAAAACAATGGCTAATTGAAATTTCTGGCAACTGATCAAATTATTCTGTTATCGAAAAAGACATGGACACAATATACAGTGTCATATGTATTAAATTGTGTTATTTTTTAAATTCTTACATAGGACGTTACTCCAGGTTCTACATAGAACCCCATGACCCGTTTTTGTTGGGTAATGAAGTTCTTAGGACACCACCCGCCCCGTCCCGCTCCCACCCATAAGGGGGGGGGGGGGGGGTGTCTGAATGAAAATCAAATAAACTAATGTATAAATTGGTTCCGATATTAAAAGATAATGATGTGGCAAGACATTATAATTCAAAATGTGGGCGTATACCTGTCCGTTTTCTTCTTTTCATTCTCAATCTCACGGTAAGTCTGTTGTAGCTTGTCTGTCAGGATCTCCAGCTTCTGGGTGAGTTTGTACTCCTCTTCAAATCTTTCTGAAATCAGTACCAGATCCCTCGTAGCATCGTGGAGTGGGATATCACTCAGGTACAGTTCACGTTGTCTCAGCTCGTCGAGGTTGATCACGTGTGGCGAACAAAGATATAGCAGGACACCGGATTCGGGTACGTGAAGCATCTGTCCTTTGAGCTTGAGAGCCGGGATGGAGCCGTTGCGGGGGTTGGTGGAGTTGACCACACCGGGGTTGGTCTGCAGGACGTAGATGGTGTTGGCATGGCTGAGGATCGACTTGAAAGTGAAGTCCATGTGAGGGCGCACTATATGGAACAAGTCCGTCATCCTGCAGTTGGGATTGTTGATAGTAGGCACGATCCTCTGGATGGAGTTTCCTGCCTGCTGGACTCGCAAATCATCATTGAACATGATGTGGAAGGGTAGGATCCTGCAGAGGGTTGACGGACTTATCTGGGGTTCTTTGGTGAGACCCAGGAGGTTCTGTTGCGCCTGCTCCTCGATCTTTGCTGTCTGCTTCTTCTCGATGATGGCAAACTGGACATGGTCGCAGTCTTCGCCTTTGTTCTTGATGATCTCGACGTGGACCTCGGAGCCGTGAAGGGTCTTTGCGACACTGCGGACCAACCCGATGACGATGTGCTCCAGCCCTGGTCGTTCAGAGTAGTAGTGAAGAACAAGGGCGCCATCACTGTCTCGTGTACTGCAGCGGAACGAAGGAGCTCGCATTCCCGGATAGATAGAGGCTAGATGGTCATGAAGAGCATCAAGGTTCTGCAGGAAGTGGCGTGTGGTTGACCCAAGGACGTTCAAGATGTTGTCGTAGCCAGACTCGACGCAGAATTCAAAGAACATGCGACCAAATGCCTCCAGAAGATCATTTGCACTTATTCCTAGAGACAAGAAAGAAAAAATAAAAAAAACATAAATGACGCTAATGAGACAATAGGAAGGGGAAAAAGAAATATAGCGATTGAAAGAGAATAAAAGAAATAGGAAATCTTCATACAAAAAGAAGAAAAAGAGAAAGACAGAAAGACAGAGACAGAATAAGAGGGGAAGGGCAGCTAGGGAGAGAGGGAGAGAAAGGGGGGGGGAGAGAGGGGGAGAGAGAGAGAGAGAGGGGGGGTAATTTTCATTTCATCTCCTTTATTTCATTTTTAACAAAATACATATGAAGTAAATACAATCGTATAACAAGTCAATGCAATAAACAAGATACCAAGGTCGTTAAATCAACTTAAAATAGACTTAACTATCAAACATATATATTGTCTAGATATCATTAGTATTTGAAATACTTCTACTATATTTTTATCTCAATTTTCTTTACGTCGGTGGCACCCATGACCTTCATTATCAAAATATCCCTTTACTATGATTATGGCATTATATAATATATCAATGAATCATGAACCAACGAAAATCAACAATGGTCAAATCTATACGCCGTTGGCCTCTTTCGTTCTACTATATTAAAAGACACTTGTCTTTTCCATACGGCATTTCCATGCACTACCTGTATAATTTTGACTAGCTCTATAAAGGTAAATTGTCTGGAAGCCATATTGATTTGCGGTGTTCATATGCCAACCATCATCATTGAGACGTGGGGTATAAGACAAGTGATGGTCCTTGACTGGTGTAAGGAGCCGCATCACCTAGAGTTCATTATCATGGATGGATGCATTGGTCAGGCCGATGTCTCCTGCCAGGAAGCCTAGTCTAACCTCGGAATCTTATTTTTTCTTGCTTACTCTCTTCAAAACAAAATTGAGCGACCATTCCACTCATCGGCGGAAGTGAAGTAATTTCACTACATTAAGAATGACTTTCGCATGTATTTGAGTGAATTTCACCCTTTTTAAGGAGTGAATAAAATTCACTAGATTAAGAGTGACTTTTACCTGTTCTTGAGTGAATTTCAACATTTTTAGAATAGTGAAATTTGTGTTAACGTTGATTATTGTCATTATGTTCACTCCAAATTCATTCCAAATTGAGAGTGATCGTGGACGTAGAGGTAGTGAAAATTAACTTGTTTTGTTTTTTTATAGTACTTTTTCCTGGGTAATTTAATGTATTAGGACAGCAATGATTACAAACTTAAGATTAAAATATTAAGATAAAATATCGATCTAAAACATAAAATAATTACTGTTTAGAAAATACGTTATGAAAAATTCAAACGTATCGAATCAAGATTGGATATATAAACATATATAAAAAGCTTCAGAATTAGCTTGATCTATATTCAATTAACAAAATTTGAATCTACATTCGACATTATTGCCAATGCTTAATCATTAACAATGGGACGGGTGACGATAAGGAGAACCGAATCTCCGTTTAGGGGAATTTCGAATTATGGGAGAGAAAACGATATTTCTCCTGATTCTATTTGTTTTTATAAAGTTATCATTATCAAAATGTTTTGATGTAGTTCAGGAAAGCTCTCAACGTGTCATGTTTTAGCGGGCCTGCCCATCTGCCCACCCTTGTTTGGTGCAAACGGTCTTCTGAAGGGAAGACTATACTTGATTGAGCACAGCATGGCACTCACGAAGATATTTAATTGGAAAGCTCTTTATCGGATTATTAGAAAGCATCTCTCTTTAAGCAGCGTCTCTTGACCTCTGCAATAATATCACACCGCTTGGTGATCAGTGCACAAGCATACTAATATCAACGATCGATGGTAAGGCTAATTTCTCACCATTTTATTGCATGGATAGCATCTGTGAAATTAATCACTAAATCTATATACGATCAATGTTTCTGTTTTGTATTAGAGTCCCTGGGAATTATCTGGAAGAGCTGGCCGGCGTTCATATTTCAAGGATCCCCTCTGCATAAGTAAGTTATGTACAAAGGTACAGCAATCAGACTGAAGAAACTGGTTTTCCTGTTCCTATTAAGTGTATAATGATATGATGACCAAGAATCTTGTCCGAGATATCATAACTAAATGTCGGCTTCTAAATGAAACACTGTTTTAAAAATTAAACAAATTGCGCCAGATACGGGAACACTTTTTAATATTCCTATTGGTAGGTAAAGGGACGGCGTCACATTTTGTTGGGGAGGGGGGGGGGGTAGGACAAAGCTAGACGTGAGGTAATTTCTATACTATAGAGCTAAATGACCCAGACTTTTTAATTTTAAATTCCCTTTCATTATTTCTTCTTTTCAGTCTTTCTCTCCTCTTTTCACCCAACTTTAATACTTCACAACAATAGAAATATTGTCATTGTCATAATGATACTGAGCTGTGAGCACCGGAAGCGACAGACTAATTAGGGGAGGTAATATATAGGAGCGCCTTGAGTACCTAACATCATGAACAAGATGGATATGTGCGCTATACATGCACATTATTATATTACTGTTTTACCAAGTTTCCTTACTTAAACATTATGCATGATAAATCAATGAATTAGAAATGTACTTCTGTTTTCGCCGTGCTGTTTTAATTTCTTTAATTTGACTTGCTGCTGTGTTATTATAACTCAAGGGTAAACCCTTTCCGAAAATCTGCAGTTTTCTAAACAGAAATATCTAACGGTACCATGCTGTTATAGTGATATTTTAAATAACATATTTATTCTCTAAAAGTTTACATATTTCCATGACCATATCTATCTTTAGTATAGTAATGTTTGAATCAAAATTAAGTCTCGTGGAGAACGATAGCTGACATCAGCACTGGAAGAGCCTTTGAAAAGCCTCCATAATGCCCGGCGCACACTATGCGACTTGTTGCGATCCGAATTTCAAAGAAATTGTAATAGCATTTGATATGAACATTCCAACTAATTGATATTGGCGATCAGACACCAGAATAGTGGTAGGACTACGGAAATCGAAATTCAGTGTAGTTTGAGCAAAGCAAATTCAAATCCAAATCGTAATGACGGCATCATCGGCCGCGACTTATAGCCGATTTGGACTTTACTCCGACCGCAGGGCTTGCCGCAAAGCAAAATTATGATTTTGTTATTCCTAAAATTATACCGAACTTCAAATGAAATCATTCAAATGAAATAATTTTACTTTTTGAAACTTTCACACTTAATGCAAAATGTGATTTCTTTAAAAAATCACGTCGCATCGGATCGCATAGTGTGCACTGCATGTGCTTATTTCCTGGAAACATTTTCCTTCACGCAGGCCCTCTTGTTTTGTTTTCAGCAAAAGCTAATGACAGTTTCTAATCTACATGAATAGGAAGTTTTTGCGGCGCGACACAGAACGATTTCAAAAACATAGAAAATATATACTGTCAATTTCCCTCCGTGACAAAGAACAACCAAGTAGTCTTTGTCGAAAATTGGTAAATGAAATTATCAATTTTATCCCGGAATCTGGACAAACGACATATTTGCAATTTTTCGTCAGCTCCAAAACTTCTATTTCGGTTCGCCTTGTTTTTAACAAAGACCTCCCAGCTGTCCTTTGTCAATTGACCGTCATTTTCAATAGTTTTATTGTGGTATTGAATGCGTTCTGCGTCGCGGTGCGACTGAACTCCGTAATGAGTTTCTTACCAAGTACTTTCACGGCAGCTCCCACAAGATCGTAGGACAGGACGTCATCATACACGATACGGACCAAGAAACTCCCGTCGATTTCGACAGCAGCTTCACGTCTGGTAAAAGAAAGAAGTTTGGTATTGATTAGTTCATGAAGGATATACAAATAATTCTCTGATTGTGTCAATTCATCGCAGTCACTTGTAATACGTATTTAGCAAATTATATTTCCGTAGAGGTATACGTAGCGTGGCATGACATTATCATATTCTCACAGCTGTTCACTCCCGCTAAAATAGAATTTAGATTTGTATTGATAAGATTAATATAAGGAGCAAATGAAAATCATCATTACGCGTTAATGCTGCGATTGTGTCAAGCAAGCACTAATAGCAAGCAAAGCAATCATGTTTCCGGAGAGGAATAAAGAGCATGACAAAAGAAAGAAAACATTATATTTCACAATATCGCATTCATTATGTATGTAATCCATTAAGGTTTTAGTAATACAACATATGTATAACCCCCATAGATTAAAGAAAAAAACAATTGATAACGAAAATTAAATCAATTCTGAGAAGATCAGTTTATGAGATGGAATCCATTGCTTATTTTGCTGTGACGATTTTCTTGAAGGAATTATAAATAGTAGGGTAAATTGAAATAAGGTAGGAATTAGGTTATTGAATATCAAGTTACTGACAGGTCGTATAGCAAAGTGTACCCTTGTCATCGGTGTGTTTGCTTGTCTCGTACGTGCTTGCCATAAGACGTCGCGATTCTTCTATCTTGGTATACTCTAATTGGTATCTGGCCCTCTTTTCATCCCTCTTCAAAACGATAAAACCATGCCAAGGGGGCTTATGTGTTTCTCCTTATCACCTCTCTCCCCCGTATGAGTGTGTGTGTGTTGGCTGGGTGAGGAGTGTGAGGGTGTGTGCGGGTGTGTTTCCACTGGTGTGCGTGTCTGTGCGGATGCGAATGTGTGTGTGTGTATATGCGCGTGTGGGAAGTGCGTGCTGGTGAGATCATCACAGTGTGTATGTGTGTACGTCCTCGTCCAGTCCTATACCTTTACATTTTCAATTTGACGTTCTGCCACATGGCAGGCATGTATCCAAACATCTTAAGAAATAAGCGTGGTCGCTCTTAGCTCCTACATGTGCCACTTATTTCAGCTCTTCGCCAATGCGATCTCAAGGCATGAATACACGACTGTCAAACTGTATCACCTTTAATATAGGATAAAGCCCTATCATTAAAAAAGTTAAGCTTCATTCATTTTTTAGTTTATTTTTTTTCTGACTCAAGGTTGGTGTAGCGGCATGCTATTCACGAACTACTCCCCACTGATATACTTCATTCAGAAATGTCATTATTGCCATGTCGACCATGCCATCGTTTCATATGGACACCTTCAGTGATAATTTACCTGGTAATAATCAAACCGCACCTAACACGCACATACACGCACACCCCACCCCCACCCAAACACATCCACCCACACACAGCCTTACACACACACGCACACAAAGTTTGCCATTATATGATGTACAACTTGTTATTTCTCTATATTTTTTTTTTAATGAATCTTTTAAACGAGGCTAGGGAGCGTTTGCAATACTTCGAACGTTTCCATGGTAATATATCGACAGGTTAACCTTTAAAAGTTATTGCTTCATGTCTTAAGCTACTTTACAGATGGTATGTAGGCCTAGGGCTGATTTTCATGAAATTTCCATTAGTGAACAAAGTATGTACATAGACGACCATACCCTGACTCGGATATATATCGCATATTCAAATGTGATGATAGCCAAACGATACGGTTGATTTTTTTTCTGCCCAGGAAATTATTTTTAAATGTAAGTCTATCAAGATAAAAATAAATAGAGAATGATAGAGATAGATATACAAATACATTTTCTGACACGTCCTCGTATACATTCGCATCACACACTTACACACACAAACATACCTACCCCCCTGCACACAAACCCATATAAAACAGACACACACAAAAAAGACTTTCTGTGTACCACTTCTCAATTTCCCGCTTACATTCCATTTTGTCATGGCGGTATTGCATTATTTTTTCTTGATTTTGAGCCCCATTTCGTTCTCCCTTGTCCGACTAGCAAAATGCCTCTTATTATCTGCCTACAACTCTTCCACTTGGATATACTTAATTGGTTTATACTTGCTGGCAGCACGCTCGGAGGAGAACGGTACAGGAAGGCGGCGGAAGTTTCGACTTTCTGCTTGGGAAAAAAACAATTTCTTTACGACCTGTACGACCGAGGGTCTGTCAGTTTCTCGACGTCCATCTTCCATCACGTGACCTCGTTCATACATGATGTTGTGGTCAAACATCGTCTGCTTCGGATCCGCGTACAATACTCTAATAGAGTACAATACTCTAATAAAATACAATACTCTAATAAAATACAATACTTTAATAAAGTAAGGAATCATAATAGCAATAATAATGCAAACATATTTCTCAATATACTTTCCTCATATGCTTTTCATCCTTGCATCAACATACCTACTAGAATGACGTCCACGTCAGCAACATTGATTGATAATATATTTACAAATTCTTTTAGTAATGATAACGATAGTGGAGTTTTTACTTATGATATTACGGATCATTTGCCAATATTTTTGATTTCTTCAGAATATGAAGTTAGTGTAAATAAAGAAAAGATTAGGAAAACATACAGGAAAGAAAATATACTATTTTAGCTTTGATTGAAGATTTAACCAATGAGAATTGGAATGACGTTTTGAAAGAAAATGATGCAAATGTTGCTTATAAATTGTTTATAGATAAATTCACTCATTACTATGATAAAAATAAACCACTTGTTCAAAGCAAGAAGCGTAAAAATGAAATCTGAAATCCATGGATTACTCGAGGAATTTTACAGTCTATCAAAAAACGTAATAAACTTTATAAATCATTCATTTCTAATAGATCTGAACATAATTTTATCAAGTATAAAAAGTATCGCAATACACTCACCAGCGTAATTTGATCTTCGAAAAAAAAATATTATACAAAAGAAATAAAAAACGCAGAAGGGAATTTGAATGCAACTTGGAATGTCATAAACAAATTAATAAACAAAAGTAAACCCCATGATAACATTTAAAAACTTGAAGTTGAAAATTAATTCTTTACTGAACCTTTTGAAATTGCTCAAGCGTTTAATCTTTTTTCACGGGCATTGGTCCTGACCTGGCTTCAAAAATACAAAGTGAGGGTAAGAATTTTACTGAGTGTCTCTCCGAGCCCATCTCAAATACAATGTGTTTTATTCCAACAGATCAACATGAAATACTTAAGATAGTTGAAACCTTAGCATTTAACAAATCTAAAGGATATGACGGAATCAGCACAATACTTTTAAATCATGTAATATATAGCATTGTCTTTCCATTAGAACATATCTTTAATCTCTCTCTCTCTACTGGCTGTTGTCCCAATTTATTAAAAATAGCGAAAGTAGTCCCAGTTAACAAAAAAGATGACACGACTAAAGTTACGAATTATCGTCCTATATCACTTTTACCATGTTGTCAAAAATATTGGAACAATTTTTTGTCATTAAAAAAAATTCTTACTCCAGCCCAATTCGGCATTAGAAAAAAATTCTCAACCGATTTTGCAATAACTAAATTACTTGATAATGTTTTTAACTCTCATTCAAAAAGAAGTCATATAATCACTTTATTTATGGACCTAAGTAAAGCCTTTGACACCATTGACCATAACATTTTATTACATGAATTATATAATTACGGAATACGTGGAGTTGCCTGGTCACGGATTAAAAGTTATCTTTCAAATCGACAACAATTCGTCTCTGTTAATGATATTGAATCTCCGTTGTACTTTCTTAATTGTGGAGTGCCACAAGCTTCGATTTTGGGACCACTTCTGTTTTTAATATATATCAATGATATAGTAAATTCTTCCCAAATTCTTTCGTTTATTTTATATGCTGACGACACCAACATTTTATTATCTCACAGAAATTTAGATGAATTGATTAATACAATGAATTTGGAATTACAAAATGTTTCGTCGTGGTTTAAATGTAACAAGTTATCCTTAAACATAAGTAAAACTCATTTCGTTCATTTTAAAACTACTCATAGGAATGACGATTTTCCCCAAGACATTGTAATTGACAATGAGCCAATAGATAAAAAAGAATATGTGAGATTTCTTGGTATTACAATAGACTAACATTTATCATGGAACCAACACGTAAGCAATATATCCTCATCAATGGCTAAAGGAATATTATACAAATTAAAGTATTTTTGGCCAGAGCATTCCCTTCTAATAATATACAATGCATTGGTACTACCGTATATTAATTATTGTAACCTTATTTGGGGAAACTGTAGTAAAACTAAACTTGAATATTTACTTTTATTACAAAAGAAAGCTGTTAGGATCTGCACAAAATCAACATATCTTTCACACCCTGATCCTCTTTTTTACCGTCTAAAAACGTATAAGATATATGATATAAATACTATACAAATAGCTATTGTTATGTATAAATATCATTACAAACTGCTTCCTCCTGTATTTACCGATTTCTTTTCATATAATAACAACTTACATTCATATCCAACACAGACTTGTCAGAATATTCACTTAGACAATCCTAGAACACTATTAGCACATAAAACACTTAGACATTATGGGCCTGTCACATGGAATACATTGCCAAATTCACTGAAACAGTTAAGATTCATTTCTCCTTTTAAAAAGGGTATTAAATCATTATTATTGAATAAATAATGTGCTGCACTCAACCCAGGTGAGGTAAATGGGTACCGGTAGGAAGTAATTCCTTAAAAAGCTGTGTGCACTATGAACGCCTAGCTTAGCCGGGTAATATAGGAGCGCCTTGAGCACCTAACAAGGTGGATATGTGCGCAATATAAATACCCTATATTATTATTATTAAATATTCACAAAGTTAAATGGAAAATTGTTCTTCTCTATATCTTATGAAACACATTTCAAAAACAGAAAAAACAACAACCAAGAATAAAAATAAAACATACATTATGAGGACCAAGCATCCCCCGCCGTTATGCTCCTGCACCCTTACGTTAAGATATGTAGGATGAATAATAATTATCATTGTTTTCTGGGGTTGCCACGCAGTCAAGCTTAGCTTATAGTGGCAACCCCTTCAACCTTCTAAAAATGTTTTAATAGAAAATGCAATTTTGTTCAATGTTTTGCTTGTCAGTTATGTGTATATTATTATTGTATTTTCTTTATTAATGTGTTTATGAAAAAGTGTTGCAGAAACCAATAAATGAAATGAAATGAAAAATATCATTCATCAAAATGGTTAAGAATGTAGAGTATATCCTTAAAAGGGGATGACTGATCAGAATTGGGGTTTTTTGGGGCAGAGGAGGATGGGGGAGGGGCGCCCCCGTGGCCATCCGCAAAGGTGATGACTTTAGATGAGAAAATACTATCACAACACTCCTTTTGTTTTTTTAGCTTGTCATATTTAATTTTCGAGAAAACCTTTGTTTTTCGGGGGGGGGGGGGAATGATTTTATTTTATTCGTCCTTTTTTTAAGTCCTAGAAATTTCGCTTGTCAAAATAAACAAACTAGATCAAATTTCCACCACCTACACTTCAACTTGGACCAAAATAAACCAATCGAGGAGCATAATAAGCCCATGCCACTGGCTCGATATTGTGAAACGGATGAGCGAAATAATTATGATCTCTGAAAGTTTCAGTATACATAAACTCGCTCGCATTCTGTAGTAAAGTTTAACGTAGGTCATGTTCTTATTTTGCTATAGAAATTATAGGAAGCCGAAAAAACCAAAACCGTTTTTATACTGAATGATTCTTGAGTGTCATATCTCCCTCATACTATACAATAGTTGGAGAAAGTTATTTTAGTTATCATTCCCGAATGGTTATGAATGACATACGTGTTTAATGTGCTAACAGACTTGAACCTGCCCTGTTAGAGATTAGCGTCACAATTTGCTATCAAAAGTTATTCCCAAGACCGGAGTTTTGAAATTAAACCTGAGTTGGGAATAGAGGTGACTAGATCTGCTGTGGTTGGTTCTACACCGAACGACTGGTGACGGATGGTGACTGTGAAAGTGCGCCATCGCGTCCGAAACATTTAATTTGCCACACAGTATGTACCATTGAAACACATACGAATATTTCTATCCTCTGTTGAATATGTTCATCCTTTGCGTTATCATTGGTTTTAATTATTGATTTTCAATCATCACATTGCAAGTGGCCAAGTTAATAAGAGCGAAAAAACAATCTTTTTCTGCATGCCCCCTTATTTTGCTTGCCTGTCATTTTTTTCTGGAATCAAATCACCTTCTTTTGTAGGGAGCCCCCCTTTTTTTGCTTGTCAAATTTAAATCAGCAACCCTGTAAAAATCGTTCCCAGGGCCCTGTGTTATGTACAAAATTGGTGATGATATTGCCAATGACTAAATATTAATAAAGTATACACGGAAAATATAGGATACATATCATACGGAGAGAAAAAAAGATAGGAAAAGTGTTAATGAGAGAGAGACAGAGAGGGGGAGAGAGAGAGGGGGGGCATGCAGAGAGAGGGAGAGAGTTAGGTGAGGGTTTATAAGGAAGGAATAGAGAGAGAAAGAGAGAGAGAGAGAGAGAGTGTGTGATATACGGGAAATGGAGCAGCGAAATATGGAATTGACAATGAAAGCAATAGAATGCTTTTCACGCTAAATTAATTTCTCTTCCTAATCTGTAGTATTGTTGTAAAATAATACTAGTGTATTGCTTTCATCGTAAAGAGCTTGAGGTGATATCCTTGCATATCACTGTTGCCGGCAGTGTTGAAGAAGAGGCAATGTTTCATGAATTGAATGCAAAAAATAATAATAATAATCGAGAATTATGTTTTTAATTTCAAGACATCAACTGCGTAAAATTGGATGTCTATCCATACGATGACACAGTTTTGATATATTAACATTTTTATAACACCGAACACAAATAGCTCCTCATTATTTCATGTTGTATACATTCCCACTTTAATGGTTTATAATTTAATAATGTTAAAATCAAATAAATGCGAATATTTCTTATTACGGCGAAGTTATTTTTTATACAGAAAATTACACTTCATTTAGTTTGCATCACACGACATGTTGAGGGAGATGCTCACCTGTTAGGTCACACAATTCTAGCTCTAAAATGTCACAATTCTTTGCTAGATTTTCGACAAACTGTTATTGATCATGTTGATATGATTCTCTCATTTTCTTTTATCAACAACTTACGTCTGGGCTGACTTTCCCTTTAATGTTACCATCGTAGTTTAACCTGATTGGAGCATAAGAACTGTATCACCTCTCCTTACAAAAATTGCATATTTGTTCAGTTCTTTTTTGTAAACCTACTCATGGGAAATTAGCATGATAAAAATGGAATCGCTTTGCATAGTCATACCTAACGAAAGACACAACGCAGAAGGATTTTCACATGCTGAAAGTGGCTAAAATGTTGAGAATCTCTCATTTTTTAGAGGTGGTGGAACGACATGATATTCCCCGGTAATATATAAAGCTCGCTGTTTTACGGTTGAAGTGACTCGAATGATAATTCTTCTTATCATCGGCAAACAGAACTATATCCCTGGGGATATACCATGGGACAAGCAATAATCAGATAATATCACTATCACATACATGTATAGTTCTGTGAGGACTGTAGCTCCATAGTGGATTTTTTTTGCACTCAGCTTGGCGTGCGAGTAACGTCATCAGCAGTAGATTACATATACAGTATAAGTTTTGCTTTTAAAATGCGATATGTATTTTGCTTTTACTCAAGATGTTGATCTATATAAGTGCAATGATTGAATTTTTTTATTGTGGATATTATTCCCTCTTTGTTTTACTCTATCCTTCATATTAAAATATTATCATTACTATTATTATTATCATTAATATATCATTGTATGTGTACCCTTCTCTCTATTTTCTTTCTTTCACTGCGCCTTGAGCACTCTGCAGAGTGGATTTGGCGCATTACAAATCACATTTATTATTATTTTCATCATCATCATCATCATTATTATTACTATTATTATTATTATTACTATCATTATTATTATTATTATTATTATTATTACAATTACATTGAGTAATTATAAAGGTATAGGGTAAATAACCCCGGCATCCTCTATGCTCTCGTCAATTGGCGAGCAGAAATAGAAAGAGCAACAACATACTGGTGATTATTAAGAAAACAGAAAAGATGAAAAGAAGAAGGTAATATACTTAATTATTTTGTGCTTCACTGGTAAAAACATACGAACGGCCTTTCAATCGCAGTGCCCTATATTTTAACTCTAGTTCATTTTGGTTCAAAATTCATAATTTCACTAGAAAAATATATATAAATATTTTATGTTGTTGCTACATCGCGACACTCTCCCACACAATTTTTAGCTATCACAGACCTCTATCCACGTTGCTATTCTGGTATTTCTAACCAAATTTGCGCTTTAGTGTGCAAAAAGCCACCAACACATTTCATGCACGAATATTAAACAAAATTGTCTTACGGTTAAAAGGGACTACCATCTGTCATGTCCTTCTATTTGTCTGGATTCTTCACTCCCTCGCCTCACCCCCTGTTTAAAAATTCCCGTATTAACGGCCCTCAGAATTTAAAAATGTATTTGTTCATAGGTAACCCCAAAACGACTGAGTGTGCGTTTTGTGGAGCGCGCACTTGTGTGTGTGTGTGTGTGTGTGCATATAAACGCCCGTGCACACCAATATTTTATTTTAATAATCCCCGAATCTCAAATAAGAGTGAAAAAATGAAATAATTAGATAAAGGGAAGTTGAATCCTGCTCGACTTTGGTCAAGGTCATGGAATTTATGAAAAATTGATCTGTGAATGCCTGGAGGCTTTTTCGGCAACAAGAGTCAATAATTGCATTTAATTTATTTGATTCACTTGTAAATGCCACAAAAAGGTCGATACACTTGACTTATGTCGTTTTCCGCCTTTTCAACGAGGAAATATTGCTGAATAATCCTCCTTCCCCAAACTGCCAAAAAGTGACAGTACAATTATAAAATATACTGTTTTTTAATCATGTTTATTAACAGGATGGATCAATAATGGAAGAAGAAGATTCCTTCCAATTCTGTTTAAAGTCTTAAAGGTAAAAGACAGTAGTTGCATCAAAAAAGATTTCATGAGAAAGTCTTAATCAAGGTTGATAGTCAAAATACTATCTTACATCTAGTTAATTAATGTAAACTTATCTTTGTAAAATCGATAATTCTGATGATCACTAACACAGAACAGCATATGCGGGACAGTGTATTAATGAAGGTCTCCCACATATCAAAATGTATTATGTCGATATATGTATATATATCATATTTTTTCTGCTATTTGTTTTAATAATTAAAAAAAAGAAATTTATCAGGTATAAATATATTTCAATTAGATTATTAGAATGTATATATGCATATGTTATTCATTACGTCATTTGCTTATTGTTATGTTATGCTAAGAAAAAAATGATTAAACTTGTATATAATTTTGTTATTGGAATGTGGAAATAAATAAATCAAATCAAATCAAATATTGCTTCGAAAAATACCCGACATTTAATGAAATTCCGCGCATAATTTGCTCATTTCTCAGTAATTACGCATTTTCTTCCACAGAGCTATATGGCACATATTTTTTCATTTATACATACACAAATTTGGAGGTAATTTCATTGGATTCTGTTCGAACTCATTTTGAGATCGTTGGCACATCTGGTATTTATCTTTAATGTTCCTCTAATGGGCTGGACATCATAACATGGAAAATAGCCATTTATAATTTTCGCGTATGATCGTCACTTGCATCACAGGTTTGATCTTTGTCTAACACGTACTGTATGATATTTAATCACGTGGTTAAAAAAGTGGATAAAACCATCCAAAATATGCTATCAAGTTACCAGCTGCCGCCCCTGGCGAATCCTTTAAATAGATTTTCTAACTTCAACATAGAAGACGTACTATTTTTTACTACTTTCACAGACTGAAAAGAATAAATTGAAATATGAACTGAATGGCTCGTCATTTTATTATGTGCAATGATTAATTATTATTAATATTACATTTATTTGGTGGGGGGTACAGCATGGCATAACCAAATAAGTTACATTTCCATGTTAAAAATTTAAATTTGCTTTTATTTCCCTTTATATACTTCATGTTTCTCCTCTTTTTTTTACTCGGTCGTGGAACCTTCTTTTTAGGGGGAGGGGCAATGAAAAGTCCTCTACGTCTCCTTATGTATGACAGTGCGCTTACACATGATTTTTTTTAATATAAAGGTGTGACATTGGGAGACATCTCCAGATACATACATGTACATATTTATATTTTTCATAACAAATTGATTTATGTATGAACTTATGTTTACAAGAAAAATATGTGATGAAATGGAAGAAAATAAATGTTTTATTTGAATTGAATTTGAATTGAATTGAATTGAATACAGCGGGAATGTAAGAAGGAGAAGTGTGTTGACCAAAAGTGAGGGCGAAGGAGAATCTAAAAAGCATAAACTTACTTGATTTCTTCCCATTTATCTTGGCCATGTTCTCGAAGAACCAGTAGCTCCAAAGCGTGGTTGACGAACCCATACTGCAAAATAAAAACAGAAAATACAAAGGATGATAAGGACTGGAAAACAAACTGGACAATGATTCTTTTAAAAAGAGAGAATACAGTTAATGTACTGGCTCGGGCATTCCCATCAAATAATCACCTGGTACAATCAACATTCCTCTACGATCGGAGACGATCTTCACCAAAGCGCATCTGCGCCTGCCTCTCCATCTCAAAAAGTGCATTCGAGAAAGTTTACGGCGGGACGACATTCCCTATTCTTCTTCTCTACGCAGAATGCATTATTATCACCGAACATTCACACATTCCCGGGCGATAATGACGTCATCGCATTTTCTGAAAATAATATGCAATGCCTCAGCACGGTGACCGAGGAAGTACAAATCGATATGAACATGGCTGGATGAGAGATTAAAAGTCAGGTAGATTTCGTAAAAAGAGAAATAATATGTGCAATATGTGAACTGCCCGAGTGATGATTGTTCGCTAATAGCTTTGCCTGAAGTCATTCTGACATACCAGATGGCATATTTTGGATGAAAATGTGTTCAATCAACGTGCACGGTTGGAACATTCTTTGTGGAGACGACTCTTCTTTGACTATAATTATTATTCAATAATGTTTTTTATTCAACTTCATGTACATTTTCTTTTTTAATTTGCCAATTAGCTGACACCCCAAAATACTAAATAAATACTGCTCGTCTTTTAAATTAATTTCTTCGCTTAAACTAAAAAAAATCATTTGTCGATGCTTTGGATTGAATGAATATCCGTGTATTCAATAATATTTCACAAAAACTTCTACAAGACCTAGATATTTTTTTATTTTTATTTATTTTATTTGTCTTCTTTACCCAGGGTAGCCTGATCAGTGGTTTAGACACTGTTGTCAACCATGGCCCTGCACAATACATATATACATAAAACAATCAAAAGAACACATATTATACAACACATTAAAAGTCAACATTGTTACACTGTAATACGAAGAGAGAAAAATGATTTGAGTTCTTGAGAAAGGAACCAGGATTGGAAATTGACAGGAAAACAAGGAAAAATTAATAAGTATGTATTTTCATTATTATAGGTTTCTACGTTTTCATACTTATAAATTTATTTATTATATAGATATCGAAATCATACAAAATTCAACATTACATAAGAGAATAGATTTAAATATGAGTACATTATTCATAATTGATAGTACTGTATATTTAAGATTCGAAGTTTGTAAGTGACATCATTCCAAACATGCATTTAAACATATATATTTTAAGTATATAAGACTATATTGATGCGAGGGAATGCAGCGACCCCCCCCAAAAAAAAAACATCCACACAATAAAAAAATTATTGCCATAGAACATGTGTGTCTCAACAACGAAATAGTACAGTAAGTCATATACATCGTGCAGCTCACAAATCGAAGCAGCTATTTATTTTCTAATTCAAAGAGGATGAAGATTTGATTGAGCCATTTGATGGAAATCTCAACTATCGAAGGCTTTGATTACTGGCTTAAATCGCATTTGAAAGCTGGAAATTGCTGCTAAGTGCCGTTGGGTGGATGGTAATATTTTAATTATTTTTTGAAGCGCTTGAACAAATAAAACAAGGGTTTCAAAATTGAAAGCATGGATACCATTTTGTAAAAGTAATTCTTTTTAATAGATGACAATCAAACCAAAACGAAAAAAAATAACGGATACTATAAGGTACTGATATCGATTACGCATACTTTTTTTTTTTTTTTACTATTAATCATTTATAATAAAGCAGGTATTTATGACTCTATACTTATAATCATAATAATTCTAATTGTGATAACATCATATTTACCCGGAAAAGGCACCCAACTATCTAAAGCTGCTCTCCCATATACATCACCATCCGAATAAACAAAGAACTTTTTTGTGTAAATTAGTTTAAGGGTCATAGTGAGAGCGAAGTTGGCTCAGTCGGTAAAGTGTCTGCCTGTCGAACCAAAGATCGTGGGTTCGAGTCCACCCCAGGCGGATAACTGAAGCCAGTGCGTTGTGTGTAAACGTCTCTCCCCTGTTTCATAGATGCAGGCTATGTTACAATGAAAAACATTCGTCCCTCGGATAGGACGTTAAATTGAGACCCGTGTCGAAGAGAGTCCACACCCTCGCACGTCAAGAACCCACTGCATTATTCGCATAAGAGTAGGGGGAAACCCAGTTGTAGTTGTCCAATCAATTATATCGGGAGGAGAGACCTCAGTGCGGGTCACAGTTCGGGTCACAGTTCTGTGTGCGCACCCTTCTCGGCGACCCAGGTTGGCTGGCTCCTCCAAAAATGCGCCTTTGAATGTCTTTGACAGATATATGGCGCTATACAAATGCTGTGCATCATCATCATCATCATAGTCTCTTGGCAATCAGGAAATGATCATACTTCATGTAATGTACCGGTATTTAAGTTGATATTCACCTCCGTTTAACATGATTACTAATAAATGTATGGGTGCGTGGAGGAGACATAATTTTGACTTCATACTGATATTATTACATTTTATATGAAATGTATATTATAATGTGAAGAAATGAAGGCCTTAACGAACACTTTAAACAGATGATATTCAGGACATTTGCGTTCAGATGAGGGCGGAAGCTTTGAGGTACTGCCGCCCCGAAAAATTCCATGATCAGATGAAAATTAAGAGCAAAAGAAGAGACAAAGAAAATGCATCAAATGAAAGAGATAGAATAATAAATGATTATCTGGATGTGTTAGAATATGTCAAACGTATCACAAAATTAGATTTTTTTATTTGCTCCGACGGTCGTAGAAAAGTGTACCGTTACGCCATATCGTGCCCCTCAAACTTTTTGACTCATCAATTTTTAATTTTTTATATTTAATCTTCAACAAATTAAGCATGTTTTTAAAAACTGTTTTAAACAACAACCTTATAGTTCACACAGTAAACAGCGTTGTATCAAATTTTTAAAATAACGTTTTTGCTGTGAACCATTCTTCTTCAAAGCCATTACCACAACCACGTTACCCTCAAGTTTATTTAATCTGTTTTTTTTTCAAAATTCTCGCCAGCGGATGCCTATACACAAATCATGATTATAATGCAGAAGCGGATGGTATGCCCAGGAGAGAACGATAACAATCTGAATGTAGAAAGCAAAATGGAAATACAACTCTGGGCTTTGTTTGTCATGGCGTTTGTTCGGCCAACCAGCTCCACAGCGCGGACCGTTTTGTCGATACAGTGAGAGTGCATATCGCGAGCTACCCATCTTATCACTCCAAATAACCCCAAGACTCTGGTATCATTACTTCGTGGCGTATTTACGAAAGCGCGGACCGGTAAAATGGCGCCCGGAGGCAGTTTAATATCACTCCATCTTTACACTGTTCTTTACATAGTGCAAGGACACAGGGGGGACCATTCCCACTTGTATACTTAGATTCCTGTGCAGAGAGCGTGTAGCAGTATTGAGAAGTAGGAGTTTAAGTGGAAAGGCGATCTGTTAACATCGCGGGGTGTCAGGCGACAGAAATCCCTTGCACTCGATAGCGACGATGAAACGACTGTCAGTGTGAACATGCTGACTAAGAGAGGGGTTGATATAAAATCTGCGTGATGCATGAACTAGGAAATCTCTAAATTAGGACATGAAAACACACGTTTAGAGCGAGGTGTTTCCATCATTTCCTTCTCGCTCTCATTTTTTTCCTTCCAATCGAACCCTTACGGCAAAATAAAAATTATGGAATCCTCGGTAGAAAATCGGCTTGCGAAAGAGGAGAGATAATTCCATTGTCATGGACATCCCTACATCACACTTTAAAGCGGTGTCCATAGAAATTGGAGGATTTGCGAATCGATATCGTAATTACCTTCACTGATCAAATTTTATCCGGTATAAGATTCACTTATTAAAATAAGTTCAGGGTTGGGTTTCTATTAGATATTCAAGCATGACAGAAAGTCGTCATCATGGGCGCCAACGCACACACATCATTTCTTGGTCTGCTAAAATACATGTATTTAATATTTATAATGTTCAATACAATGTATGATTTTTTTTTCGACAATCTATTTCCTTGTATTATGATAATAAGTATTAGTAATTGTATTCAATTTAAATAATTTCATGTTTGTACTTAAACCATTATTGAATTGACTTGGATTGAAATGAAAAACTGCGTCGGTCATACGCTGATGCTATCTTTAGTAGATCACATTAATAGAGGTTACTAAAAAGGGTGAATATTGCTGCTTTCTACCGAAACCATAATAAATCCCCTAAAATAGAAAAAAAAACGAAATTTTATATAAATCTCCAAATATTTTTTTCATCCCCAAAGATTTCTAAGAATCCCAAAATATTCAAAATTTGGGTATGGAAATTCGCAAATCGCAACGCTGAACCAGCCCGCGCGATTAAGACATGAAGTCAGACATACCGCTGTTACAAAGTCAAAAAATGTCGGAGGATCACCGGATGTACGTATAACCTTCGAGGTATTTTATCTAGTTGGAAAAAAAATCTTGTCTCTAATGGCTGAATTATTTGCATCGCATCTAATACAGGTACGCACGTAAAGAAAATATAACAAGAATTCCATAGGGTGATTAAGGTTCGACAGGCTGTATCACTTACCCTAATATTTCCACGTGTACATTGTTGCTATCCTTCACCGCCGAACCATGGACCTAAAGGTCCATGATGGTATAACGCACGTAATCGGGGCAATATTTACTTTACCTCACCCAAGACATGATCGTATGGTTAGAATGAATTTTCATATTACCAGTTTATAATTTCCATTATGTGTGTGAGCAGTCACTTGTTTGCTTTTCAAGTTGGATACGGCAAAAAAAAATGCTTTTAGCTACGGATTTTTCTTTAACCACATATGTAAATCATCAACTAACAAAGTACGAAAGCTAGGCCTCGGTATATATATATTTCTCTATACCTTCAAATCGCGAAAGAATTTGTGTATATTATAGACATGATAGATATGGCAAAATCTGCAATGATAAACCAAAACCTTTACGCGATCCCTTAAGCTTCCTTATGGCGATAAAAGCTGTCTATCAGACCAAAACATTACGTCCAAAAACATCACAGATATTCCTCAGGGTAGCTTTGCAAGTCGACCTAGATGCATAATTTCTCTTTGTTTTATACCATGATTCCGTGGAGCTCTGTATTATAAACCCCCGTTCCTTTTAAAAGTCTTTTTTTTATATTTTTGAGCGGCTTGGCTTGTTCTGAATTTCAAAGATGTTACACAGATGATCGAGAAATAAGTAAAGATTAGACCAAAACTAAGGATAAGTGTCTCTTTTCACAGATAATACAGAAATTGGTCAAACATTAGACCATTTTCACAGGGTGAGCTTGAAACGTGGCTGGTATTTAACATTTCTGAATCCGTTTTGGGTTTTCATCGGGTATCAGATTTCGTCTTGAGCTGGTGCAAATGCACACTTTGCTTTAAACTGGTTTGTGTGTGTTTTTTAAGAAAGAAACCCCCAAAAAGCTCGTCTACCGAAACACTTTCAATGTGACGTCACGTCTTTTTTATCATAGGGGCATTATAATATTATGGGGTTACGCGACCCAGACCTCTACTTATTGTATCCTCTTCTTCAATCTCTCCTTCCCTTTCTCCCTTATTTTCGCATCTCCCCCTTTCTTCAATATTTGAAAAGTTATAGAGGAGCAATCGTCCCATTTGCCCCTCCCCCTCCGTCTCACCGGCCCCTGTGGCGCCGCCCCTTTATGTGTATAAGGAATTGCAAGGGTGAACGCATGATTTATATATATATGTATGAGAGGGAGGAAAAGAGGGGGAGATAGAGAGAGGGAAGGAGAGAGAGTGAGAAGGAGGAGAGGGGTAGAAAGAGAAGGAACGGGGATGATAAAGCATTCAGAAAAGGGAAGGAAATGGGATGTCGGTAAGGTTAAAATCGAACTGCATTGCTAATTCAAATGCAAACAAGAGCGCAAATTTGGCATTTAGTTCGATCGAATTGCAGCCAAGTGAAAACGCCAACAGAAATTTGTCGTTTTAATGTCTGTAGTGTTTGATGAGCAGTTTATCGACTGTGTACGAAAACGGTGGGCTATTCTTTCCTCTCATCTCGTCGTAAACAACATTGAGCGATGCAGGGGAATTTTGGGTATTTTCAAATTTTTAATGAAGAAATAATACATTCTGATAACCATTGTCTACGATTATTTTGTTCAAAGTGGCTCAACCAGCCAATCGGAAGTGAATGAATTACTATTATTATAATCATTCTTATCTTTATTATAATTATAATAATTTTTATCATCGTCATCACCATCACCATCATCATCATCGTCATCATCATATCAACATCGTCATCATCAGTATTACCATCATCATCATCATATCATCGTCATCATCATTAATATGAATGGAAAACAAAATAACAAAATTACACACCTGCACTACTTAAACTGTATTGGATTGTTGATCCACAAGCCAGAATTTCCCTCCAACCATAACGCAGTTTCACCCTTCACCTTGGAAGGGAAATACCGATATCGACAATGGGTGTTTTAAAGGGGAATCCAACCCAAATAAAAACTTGTTTTTATGAGAAAAAGAAAAATCAGACAAGTTGATAGGTGAAAGTTTGAACAATATTCGACAAACAACAAGAAAGTAATAATTTTTTTAAAGTTGTAAATATTGGTAATCACTATACCCATGAAGACTTCAAATTGGCTGCATACATATGGGATGCCATAGTGATGTAAGGCAAGGACTACTCCTCCATGTACTCCAATACATATTATGGCTAAAATGTCATATTTCCCAAAAGTTTTATTTCAAATTATATTTTTCTTTCATGAGGACATAAAACAATAAACTACCTGGATTATATTTAGATTACTGCCCCAGGGGAATGGGTACTTAGAAGAAAACCACAAATCCCTGATAATAAAGTACATGGCCTATGAGAAAGTTGTACTTGCCCCTTGTCATAATTTACTTACCCAGTTGCCAATTTGAAATCTACATACTATTAGTGATCTCAATTTTAAAGCAGCTATAACTTTCTTATTGCTTGTCCGATTTCATTTAAACTTTCGCCATTCTGTTGAATTTATTTTTCTCCTTCCCAACACAATATTTTATGGCCAAGGCTGGATTCCCCTTTAACTGACAGTATGAGTTCCGATCAGGCTGATGGCGTGTTCAGTTTACGGACATAGATAGATACACCCCACTCAGTTTATCTTCTACCTAATTCACCCGAAGAAATATCTACCGATAGTGGTAATAATACAGGAAGTGTTCGTAAACAACACTGTTCAAAATCACAGTCAAGCCAATTGGATCATGTTTCTACTGATTGAATAAGAATTCTAATTCTTTCCAATAGTAATAACAACATTAATACTGTAGGTGCAATTGTTCAGCGCTTAATTATTAACGTTTCTAAGCGCTTTACATTTTAATAGGAACAGACGTTATTATGTACTCTTGCCTAAACTCTCCAGCATAAAAATTGACGATTCTGAAACTGAAACAAATATTTTATTGAATTCGGGGTGTAAGAAAAAGTCGTATTAGTCCAGGATAGAAGAGGCAAAACCTTTTTCATATATAAAATATTTTTTGATGGTTTCTTGTCAATTCGAGGGTGCTGATTGCGAATCTGAATGATGCCACTCGTGTAACCTTGAGCATTTTCCGCAAATTGGCAAAATCCAATATGGCCAACAAAATATTCCTATTACCCATGAAAATCATAAAATTGCCAGCAAATTGGCTATAAGATGTATGTAATTGTGTTGCAGGAGTGAAATACTCTCTGAAAAAACATTTTTTGACAAAATATTTATTTCTTGATATTCAAAATGGCCGCCACAGACCTCTATATTCCCTATATGTACAACATAAATAGGGAAAATTAATTTTTCACAAAAATGATCACTAAACTGCAAGTATTAGTGATCTATGGACGAATTAATGTATGAAAATCATCAATGCTAACATTATATATCATTTATTATGTCATGTATGGGAAAATTGTTGTATTTTATATTCAAAATACATGTAGGTCCCACTGGCCCAAATAGTATTATTTTCTATGGCAAAGGGGCCAACAAAAATCGCAAGAGCGAGCACTAAAATGCATATTATTAAGAAAAACAAGTTGAATACTGACTAAAACACAATTACTAACGAAATATATTATTTAATATGCCATGTATATGATAGATGTTGTATTTTGATATTCAAAATGGCCGTCAAAGGCCCTTACATTATTATGTACATTGAGAAAGAGGACCAAAGAAATCACAAGAGTGAGCACTGAAATGCACTTATTTGTGATGAATAAATGGGATACTGTCTAAATACATAATTTTTAACGAAATATATCATTCAGATTTAAAGTTTGTGTTTAATACTGCATTTTGACTTTCAAAATGGCCGCCATAGACATCGATTGTATTATGTACAATGCGAACTAGGAAATAATTTTTTCACACGATTGAGCACCATAATTGCACGTAATTTTGATATATGAGTAAAATATTGTCCGCAAGCATGATTTCTAACAAGATACAGCACTTCTTCTGCCTGGTAGGTGATAAATACTGTATTTTGAAAGTCAAAATGGCCGCTTCAGGCCCCACTATTATGTACAATGTGAATGGGGACAAATGATTTTAACAGATTTTGGCTTTGCTTGACTAAATGGTGTTGTATGAGTGAAATATTGTCTGAAAACATGATTACTAACGAAATATATCATATCATATAAAATTTAGGTGATAAGTGTTATATTTCAAAATTGAAAATGGCCGCCATATGCTTTTTTTGTGAAAATTATCTGTCCTCATTCAAATTGTACATAATACAATAAGGGCACATGGCAGCCATTTTCCATTTCATAATGCAGCATTTATCACCTTAAATGCACCAGATATGATATATCTCGTTAGGAACCATGGTTTTAGACAATATTTCACTCTTACATCACAATTATATATGCAATACTTATAGTCAAGCAAAGCCAAATTCTGTCAAAATTATATGCCCCAAATTACAAGTACATAATACTTTTAGGACCTATGGCAGCCATTTTGAATTTCAAAGTACAGCATTTATTACCTCCAAGACAATATATTTACTCATACATCATACATGCATTTTATGATTCTCACTCTTGTAAAAAGTAGATTCCCTATACGCATGTAACATAATTTAGTTAGGGCTTGTATCAGCTATTTTGAATGTCAAAATACCGTATTTATCACTTACGTGGCAGAAAAATGCTATATATTTCATAAAAATCATGTTTTCAAATAATGTTTTATCATACAACAGGATTTTATGGATTTCATAGTCAAGTAAATCCAAATTCTTACAAAATAACATGTCCCAATTTACATTGTAGATAATACTGTTAGGGCCTATAGGGGCTATTTTGAATTTCACAATACAGCATTTATCTCATGCGGTGATCACAATTACATACATTTTATAGTTCTTACTCTTGTGAAAATTAATTTCTGCAATCGCATTGTACATGATGTATAATGGGCCCATAGAGATGTATACTAGTAACGCTAGAGGGCGTACTTCGTCAAATCGCTGTGATTACGTGGAGACCGTCCGCCATTGCTCGATAGGTATTCGCAGCCTGCCATGCGCGTACAGTACCTATGGGGCATGTACACGGATGAGCACAGAACATGACAAATTGATGACATATGAGCACGAAAGCATATGGAAAAGCAAAATTGTAAATATTGCACTGGATTAAAGTTAAAATACAACAAAAATCTAGCAAAACTGAGGTCAAAAGGCCTATATAGGCCTATCTATAGCGCATAATATAGGCCGATACAGCTATAATACAGGCAAACGATTTAAAGTCCCAATTGTTTTTGCTTAGGTAAAATTTCGATACATTAATATGACTTCTATTTTCTAATGATTTGGAAGAGATGAATATAAAAAATAACATGTAGGCCTAGGTCCTGATAAATAAATTTAATGTGTTTTAATATGATTTGATGTACATTAACCTAAGAAAATTCATAGGCCATATCACAGTGTCTGATGCATCTGAGACGCTGTATCGAAAAAAAAACCACGATTGTATTTTTATAGTTCATAGTTTCCTAATTACTATTATGCTGATTGCTGATAATTTATTTCTTCACTTTAGATAATTGTTATAATTCATTTTCCATATATATCTACACAATAGGGCCTATAATAACTCGATCCCTTTTCCCCATGTCTTACACGCTGATGTAAACCAACATCACAAAAACTCGCGAATCATAAAATGACTTTTTATTGATATTTGGAAATGATTTACGCATTGATTCAGTTAAAAATTGATGATTTAGATTTCCTTTGCTGGCAACCATCCCATCATATTTATAAATATGTATATAAAAGTATACTTTCTTACTTGCGATCAATGTATAGAAAAGTTTGTTGACAGCAAAATTTGCATATCAAATGCGCGCATGCAGTCGTACAATTTTGCAATGTACAGGAGGCCTAATGGGGGGTTGGATGTTTATGTACAGTGTTATTGCCTTGCAAACATTTTAAAACTTCGGAGAGTAAACAAATCACAATGCGCAAAACAATTTTACTTTGATTTTCTGGAAAGTATAGACTTGATTCTCCCCGGCTGAAAATATGCTGATCGGCAAACTGGCTGAAATATTTTGTTTATCGCCGTTGTTTCTGATCAATGATTGGACCAATATCATGTGAACAAATCAAGGATAGAATAATAAGGAGAGGAAGAAGGGGGAGAAGGAGAGAAGAAAAGGGGCGGGATTATGATATATAATTTGTATTATACTATAAAGAATATTATTACTACTGCAAGAGTGTATAAAACTAATATCATGAAAGACATCAATGCAAACTTATCATAATTATGAAAACGGTTGCAAAATTGTGAGTACTAAAACCAAACATAATTATGAAACAATAATATTGCAAAAGTGACAATACTTGGAATAAGATATTAAAAATCCTAATTTAATCTCAAATTTGATACCTGCCTTGAAATTGTGTTAATTAACTGTGTCTGTGTCGCTTGAATAAATGAACTTTATGGCAAATATTTGTAAGCACTGGCACCGGCCTAACATATAAACAGATAAACACGCGTTTTGAATATCCAGTTTTGTTTTTCATTTTAAAAGTATAACTGAATTTGATTTTCTAGTTTTCTTCCTTTAATGTCATTTGCTGGCCTATGGACCTGAGTTTGGTTATTCGATCAGTTTTTTTTAAATAAGATTTCCATGGATGAACAAAATTATTATATTATGTTACGGCGTCGCGGAATGATTTTGAAAGTGATGGGGTGTATAAAATCACAATCATTTATTATGTGTAATGTTCATTTTCATTTCAGGGAGGGGTCCGGTCGCGCCCCCTGTATTTTATTTTGATCAGTATGTTAAAGCGAATTTGCTTAGGTGTGTTTGTTATTTTAATTGCACACACGGCCCCTAAAAAGCGAATTAAAACAAATCTAACTTAAAGTGAAGGGAATTAAAATTGTCATTTTTGAAAAGTTTGAACAAATTAGGCTATATTCTCGACATTTTAAATCAATATTTTATTTTCGGGCCATATAGGCCTGCAGATTTTGGGGAATTTATTATGTTCCTATAAGAACAAAATCAGCACGTTCACCAAATAACACAAATTTCAACATTGATGGTGTAACGGGAGGCTCACCAAGAACAATAATGAGATGCCCTTTAATAGCGCATGTAGATCAAAACACTAACTTATACAGAATTATTGTACAACTTAATATATAAAAATGATAGGCCTATATTTCATACAAATTAAAGCAAGTTACATATCATGTAGGCCTATATAGAAATTACAAAATTATATCCAACATAAACATAGAATCAAAGGACGTATATGTGGGAAGGATGGAAGGAGGACGATGCAGGGAAATCCAGAGAAGCGCTAATTCACTGCAGTCTTTTGAATTAATTGTCAATCTTTCTATTAATGTCCGCTGTATGTTTTTATTTTTATATGATTGTTTATATGATAGTATATCAACATTGTTATCTATTACAGGCCTATAAACGGACAGGTAAATGCAAATTATTTAGAATTTCATCCCGAGAAATCAGGTTTTTAAAATGCCAAATTAATAGCATAATCCCCATGTAATCACTCTAATAGTGTATTGAGATGCAATTTGTCATTCATATTTTCGATTTTTATGAGGTTGTGTTCTTTTCTTCAAGATAAAGGCCGGAGACGGCACCCCTTTTCACAGCGTTACAACGCACGAGCTATGGGTACATCCGGGTACTTTTGCGAATCTATACCTATCGAGCAATGGCCGCCACGCTCCACACAATCACAGACGTTAAGTACGCGCGCCTATGGCGACTCCGCACTCTAGCGTAGTTAGTATACATCTCTATGAATGGGCCTATATATTGCGGCCATTTTGAATGTCAAAATACAGCATTTATCACATAAATTGCATTTATATTTCGTTAAAAACTATGTTTTTAGCCAGTATTCACTCGCTTATCTTAATACTAGTAATATGCATTTTAGTACTCACTGTTATGATTTTCTTTTGTCCCCATTAACATTGTACATAATATACTGTCAGGGCATTTGGTGGCTTTTGAGTATTAAAATGCTTCATTTATTACATGCATGACATAACAAATGATACATTTCGTTAGCAATCATGTTTTCACAAAAAAATCACAATTACTTGAATTTAGTGCTCAGAGAGTATTTCACTCCTGCAACACAAATCTTATAACCAATGTGCGGGCAATTTTATGATTTTTATGCGTAATTTGCATATTTTGGCGGCCATATTGGATTTTGCCAATTTGCGGAAAATGCTCAAGGTTACACGAGTGGCATCATTCAGATTCGTAATCAGCACCTTCGAATTGACAAGAAACCATAAAAAAATATTGTATATATGAAAAAACAAGGTTCGTTCAATTTTCTATGGGGCCTATCCTGGACTATATCGGCCAGAAATTTGAGAAGATCAAGTAACAACTATGATGCTGAAAATTATGATGCAATGATTTGATAAAAATAAAAATATTGTTTTTTTTTATTAGAGGAGGGGATGCAGTACCTCTTCCCCTACCAGTACGTTAACGTTCATTAAAACTATACTAAAGCACTTCCTGGCATACATGAATTAACAGTTTTCAAATAAATGCTCATGGGTTTAGTTTTTAATGTTTAATGTCAGAGTATTTTTCTTTTACGATCAATATCAGAATGTATTCATTGGGTATCATTACTAAAATGCAACAGTATTGAAAGGCAGTCGATCTTTCTTTCCTAACATCGAACGACTCGCTGCTCGACCTGATTTATCTAAGTCATAATGCTACACTTCTATAGTCTCAATAACAAGGTATGACCATATGTGTACCTCATCAAGGCCAATTATATCTAGCACTGCTTAAGCCATCGCTCCACCCAAGGGGTGGATCCAGGAATTTTTTTTATAAGGGGGGTGTTTTTGTTCAGAAAAATCTGACGAGTCAAAGAAAAAGGAAAGAAAGGTCTCCACTTGCGTCATTTTACATTACAAATATTTTGTATGGATCTAAAAGGGGATGGGGCATGGGTCGGATGTAACCCCTGGATATTTCATTGCTTCACTCCGTTAAGAAACATCGAACGACCACGATGTGACTCTTTCAACCGTCTGCACAGTCTATAGATCAAAGTAGCAAGACACCATTCTCATTTCGTTTCTTTTGCCGAGATGCAGTAAGAAATGAAAGCAATTAGAATTGCGAGGAACGAAATATATATTGGGTGCATTGGAAAGCGATCTATGATTTTTATTTTATTTTTAGAAAGTGTATGATGCACGTCGTCAGAAATCAGCGTCTGTCGCTGACTTTTTTAAACTTTTATTTTAAAACGTAATACAAAAATTGTTAACGTATATACGTGTATTTATAGGGATGTGAGGGAGCGGGTACGAGTGGGTTTGAGTGTGAGTGTGTGCACCTGCGCGGGAGGGATGATTGCTTGCGAAACGCGTGGGTAGGTCTGGGTCTGTGAAAAAACCTTATTTTGAAATTGACCGAGTATTAACTCGAATATATATAAATAAAATTCCTTCTACCATTTTCCCAAATACATATCTAATTGCTTAAGCGGCGTATATTTCATGCATTTCGGAATATTTCAAGGAAATTTAAAAAAAATATGTGAATCAAGACTCGTGTAGAAGGAAAAAAAAGCAAGATAATTTTGTCATTCTTTGAATATTTCAGTCGGCAATACACACAATTTGAGAGAACCTCGAAATAATGATAGAAAACCCGTATGTCATATTTTTTAGCCTAAAGTGCATTTGCACACACATGCTTGTCTTTTGGGAATATGACACGAACCTTCTCGTACAGATTCGATTTCATTTTCAGACATCCGTTTGAAATTCGCCTATAATGTTAAAGGGGCACTTCACGTATTTATATAAGCGTCTTGTTCGACTTATCATAAATAAACTTGTTGATCTAATCCATCAATTTAGTTGACGTCGTTTACTCGATGTATTTATAGTTATGATTATGCATGTCTATATACCAATTACGTTTGAGACTTTATATATATCTTTAATCAAATATGACCTTTAAGCCAAGTCTAACTCAATAAAAGCTGGTTTTAATACAAACGACAGAATTGAGCGAACGAAATATTCAAAATTGAAAGTCAAAACCCCGAAATTCCTAAATCCCACAAAGAAGAAAGTACAGACATTTTAATTTCTCAATATGTCAGGGAAAGGTGCAATGTATCACATAGGATGTAGATACATACGTATGTGCACAATATAATGAGCTGATAAAATTCAATTGTTTTTCACTTTGTTATCGAAAATTCATTATTCATATGTAGATAATTATATGAAATTTGAATTGTATCACAAAAAATAAGAATGACGAATTTAACTGTGTCATGGAAGTTAAATTCAGGTTTACATATCAATGGCCGAAAAATTTCGGAACGGAATTTTTCAAAATCTCTGAGGAAAATCAAACGTATTATGAGTGTATAAGATCACAAGATCCACCGCGTGTTTTTTGTCCAACAGACAGTGCGTGTTAACTATATAAAAATCTTGCTTTTTGTCTTGTAAAATGAAGATAAAGTTTTTTTTTCACTATGACTTTGCCTTTAATAAAGTGGAATACACTCTTGATAGAAAAATCGTCTTTGATTATATATGTATTTATGATAACGATAACAAAGTGGGGAAAATCACTAATAAGAATTATTGTAGCATTTTTTGGATTCTCTCAAACAAACAATTAGAACATTTATGAAATAATCATGAGAAAAAATAATTCGTTCATGGTCACTCATGATATCGACCACCGTCATGAGCGTTTCTCTAGCAATTAGATTAACCTTATACTCTCTCTTTCTCCCTCGCTATATGTTATATACAAAAACACGCACTCACACACACCCTCACACACCCACAAACCATACATGTATGATGGGCTTGAAGGCAGCACGAATTGGGTCGCCACACACATTCCTCTACATCTAGCTAACACATGTATTAATTTTCATTCTCTTGACTCTTCTCAACATTCACAAACTGATATCCTTTAGATATGTGTATATTTTTGGTCTCTCTTTCTCCTCATTTACCGGTTTTCTATTTCTCTATCGTTCTTTCAATATTTCACTTTCACTCTCCTCTTTCTAAATGACATCAAATTTATCTTATATTACAAGACAAAAGTAATAATATTCAGATATGTTTAAATTTGACTGTTTCTCTCCTCTCCTCATTCACCGCTTCGCCATATCTCCTTCTTTCAATATCCTGCTTCCGCTCTCACCTTCCTCTTTCCGTCTCTTACCCTAATACCCTTATTTTGTCCCTTCCTTCCAAAGTAAGCAAGTACAAATTACCTCCAATCTATCTGATGGCAGAAGCTAAAATGTGATTTCAGTTCACATATCATGCCCAAATCGAAGATAGGACATAATTTCATGCGTTTTCGAATCGTTTGGCATATACGAAACAGCAACTTAATGATTTTTTTACACCCACCCATGGGCGGAAATCCCAGGGGGGAAGCGTCCCCCTACCCAAAATAGTAGGGGGGACACAATATCAAATGTCCCCCTACTATTTTTGGTCTGTTATGATGGAGAAAAATAAATCATTCACAATCGAAATAATACATGTATTTTGGACCTAAATGACCTTACATTTTTGGTGAAAACGTCAAATTGTTTTGGGTTAAAATTACCATAAAATTTTTTTTTTTGCTTGTCAAAGTTTCCAGAGATTGGTTCCCCTACCTTTTGGGACAGATTTCCGCCCATGCACCCACTTTCAATCCCCCCCTTCACCTTTTGTCACTCACTCTGCCTCACTCTCTCTCCCCAGTCCCTGTTTCATCCTTTCCCAAGAGTAAGAAAGCCGATGTCATCAAAGAAATCTGATATATGAAGCTAAAGAGACGATTATCAGTTCACATCTTGTTTAGATCAAAGACTGAACATAATATGCTTTGTAGAATCGTCATACGTGACCGTCTCTAAGTGCTTTTTTTCTTACCCCCTTTACATTTCTCTCTCTGTCTATCTGTTTTGGTCCTCTTTCTCATCTCTTACTTCTCCATTTAACCCTCTGTTTTCCTCTCAACGTCTCTCCCTCCCCTCACTTTCTCTTAATGTCCCTCTATATCCCCCTCTCTCCCTCTCTATCTACATCTGTCTTTCTCCCTTCTCTTTACTCAATCTATTCCATCTCCCTCTGTTTTTTCTTGTTTATATCTCTCCTATTCCTCTATTTCTACATCTTTCTTTCCCCATATTCGTAATAATTATCTCTATATCTCTGTCTTTCTCGTTTTACTCTTCCTGTCCTTAATACACAGTTTTTGCTTTCTGTCCTCTTTCTCTTATACTTTTGTTGCTCATCCTTCTTCTTTTCCTCTGTCTCTCTCTATCTATTTTTATATGAAATTCCGTTTCTTCCTTTTCATTAATACGCATATTAATGATGAAATTTAATTGATGAAAATAAAAAATGCTTCATCAAAATCACTCCACACAAAATATAATCATATTCCAAGGCCTCATAAGGCTTCTTTATCCGCCATTGTCATATCAACTGTAATCTCCCAAATCAGAGCAATCTCTGACTCCATTGAAAGCGTATTCTTTCTTCTTAATATGATAATAATAACCAATAATGATAATATTGCACAATTTATATTCAACTGCGCATTACAATACATAACAAGCATGAGAAGTAAGCACAACCTGTGTAGTAAAATCATGATTACATACAGGGAGTCTATTATGTCAACAAATTACATAACAATACAAAACAAGTATACAGGAAACATGATAGTTAACAAGATGACCAAAACTTGTAAAATAAAGTCATAATGGAAAAAACATATGGGGAGCCTATAATATGATTATCTCAACAAATTACATTACAACAGTGAATAATTCATTGAAAACGCTCTTGCATCTAATTTTATCTTCATAAAACACTGGAAACGCTCTCCATCCAACTGCTAGCTAACCTGCGATTTCAACATTATGCATTCATATTTTGATATGACCATAATTAACCGTTCCTTTCCCCCAAAACCCTCCAAACTCCTTTTACTATGTAGCCCACGTGTACTTAGACGGAGCTATGGGATTTGCGAGCCAAATTAGCTTGGGAGTCCCTAAGTATATATTTCACATCGCAACTTGATCTTTCGGACGTAATGCCTGGATGCTTCCAATTTGTCTATGCCTTCTCCTCCAAATTGAGTGCCTAACTTGCTCATTGTACCTCCATATGGCTTATTATAATCACTCGGGTCGCGTTCGCGTTCGAAATCACTCGGGTCGCGTTCGAAATCACTCGGGTTTTGGATTTTTGGCGATTTTTTTTATTTCGATGCGATTTTTTTTCTAACGGTGTCGTTAATGGGACAAACACGCTGGGAAAATAAAATGAAATTCAAATTCTAGTTTCGTTTTAAGCCGGCAAGTGCCTTAAATAAAAGGCACTCGCCTACTGCTTAACATAACAAACAAGCAAATCAACCATGTGGCTCAACTATCCTAGAATACATCCAGACTTCTACTGTTTTTATACGAGGACTCCGAGTCGGAACTTGCCATATCTGCCACATCGATATTACATCGTCATTCCCATGTACGGACATGTATGCCTGCATGCAATGGCCCCAAGGCGGGACCCGGCCACGGTCGGACACGGCGTGCATCGGTAGCATGGAGCAAGGTAACGTGAGTCCAGCCGAGTTAGATCCCACGTTACAGTGCCAGTCAGTCTGCAGCTCGTCCGAAAGTATTTTATTCAGCGGTATGCATAGCCAGCCATCCGTGGTTTAATGCATATATACGTAATTAGACCAAAAGCTTCGGTCTCCAGTCTGTAATGTTCGTTGTTCCGCGGAACTCCATTAGCTCCACTCACCAATACAGAGACCGAAGTTCTAGCTCGATCTGTACAGGGACTCAATGGCCATATGTTTATGCATTAAGTTCCAATAAAACGGGGAAGTGAAGTTGCGCGACAGCCGAAGCAATTAGTTACTGTTTTTCCCCTTTTAAGTTTATTTTCTCTTTTTTGTGTGCATTTTAGGACAAAACGGAATAATAATATTTATTTGATACAGTTCTTTCCATATATTTTTATGAAATAAAGACAAAAATCGATGAGCGCCGTCTGGGGGATTTTGCATTGTTAACCCCGTAATGATGGTTGCACCATAGCGAGCCGTCTGTGTACGAGGAGAAATAAAAATGTTAAAAAACTCGAAACAGACGGCTGCCAGCTGTCTAATACGTAATGAGCTTTGAGGACGATCTTTCCGATAGGCGTTTTAAAATTCTGCTCTTAACTATTGTCCATTTCTCATAAAATTTGTCTTATTTTATAGATAAAATGGCCATATCATGTTTTAAGTAACTGGAGACCTAAAAAATTCCCTACCTAAATTCTCGAAACATTGCATTAGGTGATGTGCTTAATTGATCTTCTTTGTGCTCGCGTGCCAAACGTATACGTTGAGCTGAACGGGGATCAGTCTCTCTCTCTGTCTCTCCTACCTTTCCGAAATTAAAACGGTCCTTCGATCGGACATAGTTATTTAGACGCAGGACAAATAATGCTCTGACAACCAAACTAACTTTTCGTCAGCATCAGTAAAAATGTAAATGGGCTTTTAAAAACTAATACTAAAACTGATCTAAAATTGATCTTAGATCGATTTTAAAATTGATTTTGGAAATCGATTTTAAATTAATTTTAAAATCGTAATTGTACCTGTTCTAATTAACCGATTTTAAAATCGGCTCCCGATTTTACCCGATTTTACCACAATCGGCGCGATCACCTGCCAATCTTCGATCATGCCCCTTGAAGGAAAAATCGGATATAAAATATCGGCGTAGATCTAGTTACAGTGCGTGATCGTTCAGAACATATTTCAAGATTTTTTTGAGGTGCTAGCTATTTAGAGGTCGCATTAATCAGGGAGAAAGACGCAGTATTATCTCTGACGATGTTTACGAGGATAGATATCTTCTCTTCAACCTCGTGGTGATAGCGGATCCCGCCTTGAACTTGTAAAGGTCGTATTACCGACGGACATCACTGCACTACTCTCTTACCTCCTTTATGATGATAGACACTTCTCTTCAACCTCGTGGTGATAGCGGACCCCGCTTCTTTTATATTTGTTCTTGGTTATCAAAAGTTAATTTCTGAAGATAGTAATAAATTGATTTGAAAACGTTACCTCCCCACAGCATTTTAATAACATGTTCCGAATCATCGCGCGTGCTTGCGACTTCTATTACATTTTAATTGCACTTGCGCCTTTAAGATGATGCATTTTATTTAAGGCATTTGCTGGCTTAAAACGAAACTAGAATTTCAATTTCATTTTATTTGCCCAGCATGTTTGTCCCATTGAAGACACCGTTAGAAAAAAAATCGCATCGAAATAAAAAAAAAATCGCAAAAAAAACAAAACCCGAGTGATTTCGAACGCGACCCGAGTGATTTCGAACGCGAACGCGACCCGAGTGATTATAATAAGCCCCACATATCCCATCTGCGTGGATGCTGTCAAAATTACCTCTATTTACACGACATTGCAATTTTGTTCAGAATATACAATTTCCCATGGTTATGGGTATGTGTGTATGGAGGAGAGTGTGATATGAACACTCAATCCGTGCTTTTGAATTAACTTGCTTGGTATGGACAAACATTATTTTGCTGTATATTTATTCTATGACTGTATTTTAAGCTATATTGTGACTATATACTTGGTGTGATATTGCCTAAGTTACGTACCCAAATGTAGTGTAGAGAGAAAAAGAAAGAAAGAAAAAGAAAAAGAGCGAGAGAGTTATACGGACACAGAACACTTTAAATGATACTTTAAATCTTTCAAATAAAACTTTCATTAATTGGGAGGTATGGCAATGCTAGAGCCCAATTTGCTGAAGGGAAAACAATTTGCAAAAAAATAAACACCTTGAAAAAAAGACTGCTAAAACATAACATATATCTCTAAGGATGCTAGCTATAAAACAAAATTCTGTATCTCAGATGAAACATGAACAACAATTCATGACTTCAACCATATCTAGAAATCTTATTTCTACACTCTTAAAAGGATTGGTAAAAATAACCAATGCGTTGGTGAATATGTGTACGACCATTCTGGTAGATTTTTTATTTTAACTATTTTCGGTCGGAAACAAAGTCACCAACGCATTGGTTATTTTTATCAATCCATTTTAAGAGTGTAGCGTTCATGAATTCATGTTCCTTTTATGGTTTACTCTCCGCATCCCTAGAAATCGTTTTCCATGAGAAATAGCAATTAGCTCTATGATGACGACACTGACGGCACGAGTCGCGTCCATCTCCATACAAAGTGTGTTTTTTGTCCTTTTTATAAATCCGATTGATCCATTAAAGTAATATGCCCCTGAGAACGAATGATCTATATATATAGAATCACTTGCACTGGTTACCGCCAACATATCCACTGCTGAAACATCCAACAGATACTTAATACTAAAATTCGGAATGTAGATCGTTGTCACTGAGATTTTCCTGCCAGAGACCAGAACATAATTTCATACGATTATGTCATAAAAACGGGAACAGATCATATCTCATATAGAAAAGAGAAATGTGTAGTTAGTATTTTACAGGAAATTAGATTGCTCTGAGACCCATGTGCAAATTTTCTGTAATTTTACAGAATGCCCAGTCAATTTAAAGTGTTTTACTAAATATCTGACATAATCAGATCTGTTCCTCTTTTTGTAATGAACATTGCAAATGAAGACAAAGTGGTTCCTTCACAAAGAGTAATTGAAATGTCACGCTTTCTGATATTTTTTATAAATTAAAGGATTTTTTTTCTTCTGTTTAGAATAAACATAGCAAGGAGATTTCAGTTAACCTAAAACAGTTCTCAAGACTGCTGCAGGCAATTTTCGGCTCGGAGGGAGGGGGGGGGGGGGTGTTATGCTAGCAGTCTATAAAAGAAGCTTGAATTCATTTAGAGTTTTCATGTGCTACTGTTTACTTTGGATGAGCCTTTATACCCATATAGTCTTAACATGAGCTGACTACCTTTCTTCTTTTCGTTTAGATTTTGAAGGGCCGAATGGGGCTCATTGAGGGAGGGGGGAAATAAGAAAACGTGTGTTTAAAAACCTGAGAGGGGCTTATGCGACTCCACCATGTACTGCCCTCCGTACCATAAATCATAATGGAAAACAGGGCATCATCCTATCACGATCGAACAGCGACCATTATGATATATTGTCGGCGTTATGGGTCCAATTCATAACGATTGATTACATATTACACCGTATGAATCACTTTTTTTGCCTTCTAAATTGTTCTGCCATGGTGATTGCGATCTTAACTACCCCATCATGTCGATCATTATGTACATGCCCAGTCATAGGGAATGCATTAAGTGGTCCTTAATGTTCTTGAATACTAAATGATGGATCAGTCTGCAAAATAAATCATTGACATTAATAGAATCAATGGTAAAATTGTTCAGATTAAGATAAATCGTTTAAACAGTTAAAACTGTTTCGCATAAAATAATGTCGGAGGGATTACATGTTAAGCAATTTGAAGTTATTGGCTTTGTACCTCGTGAATAATCATCTAATAATCGCGTAGAATGGTTATGTTCTTAAAAGGAGTAGTGAAATTAACAATCTATGTGTGAATTGCATCCGATTAAGAATACTTGTCAACGCCAACTAATGATGTACTGTACATTATAACAAATCATTTAATTATTTTGACTTTTTTTTCCGTCAGATTTCTATTCATCAACACATTGGTTATTTTGACCAATTCTTGTTAAGACAATGAATAAATATCGGATGATTTAACTTTGTGTTTCGGGACGTGTTCAGTCTACAAGTAAAGCATGGATTCTGAACAAAACATTATCATGATTAAGTTAGTAGAATAAATTCTTAGATTCTACGAAAGTCACCGTCAAATCCAATATTTTCATCAACGAATTCGAGCATCACAACACGGCCATCATTGTAACATAACAAAATTAAGTTCATTTGTCATCTCCATTACTCAACGCAGAGATAATTATTATTATCATTTTTATTATTATTATCATTATTATTATCATTATTATTATTATTATCATTATTATTATTATTATTATTATCATTATTATCATCATCATCATCATCAACATCATCATCATCCTCCTTATTATTATCATTCATGGTTTATTTCAAATTCTATCTCGCAGCCAGTGGCTGAATTGTACACAATTTACTTTTTTTTTAATACATGTATATACAAACATGGTCACGATAATAGGCATAACCATTGAAATTCATAATATAATGTTTCATGAATAATCAGAGATAAAATAATCAGAAGTCAACGGAGAGAAACTGCCATATTGAATATAAGTTAAGATTGTGAACAAATTCAGCATGGAAACTTATGTCAGTCCCTTAACATCTCACGTATTATTGCTAAAATATCAAGTATCTAATTCCGATTCCACTTTCGAAAATGAATTTGAATTGCAAACGCCAACAAGAATGCGACGTGAAGAAGAATACAGTATCTTACTGAAGCATTTTCCGTCTTTCTTTCACAATGCGTACGCGTATGTATACCTCAATACCATATCTCACTATACATGTGGGAATTTTGGAGGAATGTAATAAAACAGAGCAAGGACCTATATTAAATTTCACCTGCCCAATCAAATAGAGTTCGCTTTAATCATCCCCAAATATGATTCTCCTTGGCCTTGCATGCTTTTTGATTCCCCACCATACCCAATGGCCAGCTATACCAATTGCAGACAGGCTTTCCAATAAAGCACTCGCCTGCGAAATGTCAGGCACAGGTCACATATTAGCTACCAGCCCTAGATTCATAACGCTAAATCGGTTTGCATGGGAGGAAAAAAATATGGAATGGGTATTATCTCATTTTCGAGCAACATTTTCTGGTGGAAAACAAGCGATGCTGGTTTCGTGTGGACGTAAGAACGGGGGGATGGTAAATGCGTGGAGTTATTGATATCATAAGCCCCCATGCTCCGTCTACAGTGCAGTAGATCATTACAATGGATGCGCGTGGGGCTTTTCTGGGCTAATGATCCCTCGGGAAATTCAATCAAAATATGATTTGTGACGTTAGTCTACCTCAAACAGCAAAATCCAAACGAAATTAATATGAAACAGATGTTAATAATACGATTTTGTAATAAAAATATGTCTCTATAGCGTAAATGGTTTTATACCTGGTATCGAATTCTGTGAATTTAATTATCTAGAACGTGTAGAATAATTACTTTGTTATTAGTTATGAAAAAAAGAATATGATTAATTGCTTAAACACATAGTTGTTTATTGCAATTAATTTTATTTCAGAACAAAACCAATTAATTCGTCTGGGCATACATGTGTTATATCCTACTCATTCTAAGTGATATCGTTCAAACCTGAATATTTGATCTCTAATGTAGTGAATATACATGCGTTTCTCGGAAAGGAAGGCCTTAAACAAACTTTATACTCTAACTTTAACAATCTCGCAGACTTTATAAGAAACTCGGTCGCTTCCCTCCCTCACCTAATAGATTCAATTTTAACTTTGTGGCCCTATCAAAGCAACCCCGTCGACGACCATAAAGGTGATTTTCTTACTCTCTTCCCCTATTTATTCTTTTTTGTCATCATATAAACAGTACGTGAGATTTGTTTTTATCCCTGTAGAAGGGGTCGAGACGCCCCCTTTTTTTTAACAAAGAAGATGAACCCCCGGATCGCCGCCCATGCCCCTTTTCTTCCATTACTTCACTCTCCGTCTCACCGTGGTCTGTATATTTCGGTAATACAAGTAAGTAACAACTGTGATTTGAACGTGCACGGGAAGGTGGGGAGAATCCCCCAACAGATTTCTACACGTGAGATGACGGATGCCAAAACTGACAACTGCATTCATTGTTTTGGCGGGAAGGTGAGCGTAGATGATGAAGTATGGCAAGGTAGTGGTCACAACTGATCGATGGCATCCAATCTAAAAGCTTGGCTAGGCACTGATTCTCTCTGAGGTAACAAGCCGAGTTTCTCATTTGGGAAATCATGCGCGCTTACTCCTATACTCATCGCTTGATGTCTCTCACAAAGGAGACTGTATGGCGTAATAGAGAATGAAAGGCCTACATGAAAAAAAAATAAAAAGGGAAAGGTTAAAAATATACATATCAGGGAACAAGAGAAAGAATAGCTTGTGAACAGGAAAAGGAGGTAAAAATCCCGGGTAAAAATTAATGGAATGAAAGTGAGAAGAAAATAGACATAGCGATGGATACCCAAACCATACAGGCAACCATAGCAATAAATTAATGTGCAGACGGACTGAAGAAAGGAGTTTGGAAATAAAAAAAAAGAGAAAGAAATATGCCCGAGTCAGAAATAAAAATCCTATTATTTTTTAACTTGATCAGTGGCATGTAGATTATGCACGTACGTCAATCATAAAGCCGATTCTGTCTCGAGTCCGTAGCAAATTACAGTGATTACCACGATTTCAGTGCTGTTCGGTTTGTACATGTACACTGTAAAAAATGAAGTGCTAATTTAGCACTTACAGTGCTTGTATAGTGACTGCACTACGAGTGCTAATTTTCTATTTTAAATTTGAACTAGAAAATCGGCACTCGTAGTGCAGTCACTATACAGCACTGTAAGTGCTAAATTAGCACATCATTTTTTTACAGTGTAGATAGTTTGACCTTTGACCTTTAATCTGTGTTTGATCAAGAGCTCATTTCAGACGAAGTACCGAACACTCAAAAAAATAAAGTGCTAAAATTAGCACTTAAAGATTCAATTTTAGCACTTTTTAGGAGCTTGTATAGTGATGTACTCGAAGTGCTGATTTAGCACTTGCACCCGGGCTACTTTGCTAGCACCGAAAGGTGCTGATTGTTGAGCACTTAAAGTGCTAACTTCAGCTCCCTTTTGGGTGCTATCAGATCAACCCTTATGCAAGTGCTAAACCAGCACATCGAGTGCAGTCACTATCCAAGCTCCTAAAAGTGCTAAAAAATTTGATCTTTAAGTGCTAAATTTACACCCCTTTAGGTGAGCCATGTGTAGATGGCTGATCAACTTTGCAACAGGCCCTGGAATAATCAAATGACATTTATAGCAAAGATACCCCATCTTCTAAGTTTGACAAGACTCTAGACTAGAGTCTAAACTATGAAAGTAGTCTGTATTATACTTCTAACTTAAACCTGAACTTAAATATTTAGTGCATGCTTACCTTGCTTTGCCTCTGACTACACCGTGACGGAACCAACGTCTTGTGCACACTATAGATCGTAGACGGTGCGCGCATTCCATGCCTCATCAGGCCCAGGCCAGGCGCGGCCTGATCGCGAGGCCGGACCTGCCCCAGGGGTATACGGTGGTCCCGAAGAAACGTGTGTAGCAAACTCACTAGCGAGCGGCGAGCGAACAAGTCAGGACATGAGTATGCAAATCCGGATCCCAGCTTTGTGAAGCAACCAATCAGATCACGTTTTGCAGTCAGCACTCAATGTGAAGTGCTACATTTTTATTTTTTCTCGTCTAGCACTCGTTTTCAGCACTCAAATATTCAGCACGTTTCGGTTTCCTTGTAAAAGTTAACCCTTCAAGTGCTGATTTTGGCACTTCAAGTGTAGAATCTCACTCAGCACCGAACATTTAGCACCTCAGTTTTGTGTGTGAAGTGATGACGTTTTTGATACCATACTTTGGTAAAACATGGTGAAATACCTCGACAACCCACTTTTGGTGGGAATCGGTCCACGGGGGCCTTAGATATTACCTCATGAATACATCATTAGCCCCACTGAAGTCAATGTATTATTACCTGGTTCCTGAAGTTTAGAACCAGGCCAATAATACATTGACGTCAGTGGGGTTATAATTATGTATTCATTTTCGTTGACTTCCTTTAAACCAATGAGATGAAGTTAATGCACTGGCGTATATTCTTGTCATTAATGGCAATTTGATAAGTATTTAAGAATTGGATCTAGATATAGATCTAAGCCTAATATAGGGCCTGGCCTAGAAGAGGGTATCGTCAAGTTGACGCATGCATGCATACTCTTATTCCGGGACGCAAGTCATGAATATTCCTATTGGGGTCCGGAACTACTGTGGGAAAAACAATTTCGCACACGGGACGGGTAAAGTATTTCGAACCTCAGATGAACGTGGTAAGTCAATCATTTTGGACCACAGAAATCCGTTTGACTAAAGACAGGTAAATAACAAGTCTGATAAATATTGCTTCAATTTCGGCGACTATTCGACTTATGAAAGGCTGACCAATGCAAATAAGAATGTGGAAAAGGGAATCTTTTGTGACGACATGATTCTGTTTGACTTAGAACAGATAAATTACAAACAAACCTGTCTGAAAAATTGATTCGAGTTCTGTAATTATTCGACTTGCCGAAAGCTAACCGATGCAGTCTTAATTCAACTGTGACAATTAGGGTTTATCACAAATGTTCATTTTTTTTGTATTCTGACATTAAAACTAATTGGATCTAAAATAGACAATGGTTTCATTGATGATAAAAAAATATGATTATAACACGAATAATTTCATTGAATTTCTTCATTTATATATTGTCTGAAAAAAGTCATAAGAAATTTCACTTCATTTAGCTGCTCGCATTTGAGGCGTAGAACAAATGAAAGGCTTAAAATAAACTGCGGTTCACCAAATCTGGTCATGGTATCCCAATAATTTAGTTACGGTAAAACTTAGAAACATTTTCGTATATTAATTCCCAATTTTGTTTTGGTCACAGACGATCTAACCACCAAATCAAGGTATATGACGTAAGTAATTTAAATCGAAATGACTTTGACCACCATTTATATCAGCTTGTAACCGCATTGGCGCGTAAACTTATAAAATTGTGAAACTTACAACCTAAAATATTACGTCAACAAAATAATAATCATATCGGTATGCGCTAATAGGTTCTATACGCATCATGGAGCTAGTCCAACTAGACATGATAATGAAGGCGAAAAGAAAACGTGATTATGTTCTTGCGGTAACGTTCGCGAAATGTCAATTCGTGTCTGTTAAGCATCAATCTATAAATAAATATGGATAGGTGTTATTGTCCACACTTATCGTGCGATGCTAGCTAGCATTAGATAGTGGAAGTTGACACTCGTAAACTTATGCCCATAATGGATAGTGTTACGACACAGCGGAATTATTACTATTCTTTTCAGATTATGTCATATTCGTAGAGACTATGCAGGCCTATGACCATTATATATTTATTGCTGCATTTCTGTTTCTGTTTACGGTAACTCCCGGAGGAACTCGGCAGGACAGCATTTTGCTGGTAAACGCCAAGCTGGTGTATAACCAATTACCTAGAAAACATTTTACGTGTAGGTTAATCAGTCATAATGGCTGACCTTATAGACAACAGATATTACTCTCGGGCCTTTTTATCACAATGGAGACAACGACAGAGTGGGGATTCGAATTAACAACCTTGCGATTATGAGTCCCATGCTCTAACCACTGGACCACACGACCCGTTTTGATTTTAATATTGTCACTTACATAGGACCTATGTGTTGTCTAATACTAATCGGTTAAGGATCAAATTAAAGTTAAATGTCTGATGAAAAAAATGATCTATTGAATGATTTATTCATTATAATAAATAATCTATTTCATTAACACATTAGGGGAACGATTTCAAATTAAGCAATGACTTAAATCCAATCTGTTTGATATTCATGAACTGTTACTCTCAGCAGAATTGGTATGCCTAATAGTTCATTCACTTAATGTCTATACACGCTAATGGTACAATTCAGTCACATGGGTCCCGTAACACACAGGTTAGCGATTAATCGTACGCTTGATTTTTACGATTGATTGTACATTGTAGTCAATGGAATCAATCGTAGAAAATGTCCGACGATTATTGCTAAGCTTTGTGTTAGGGGCCCCAGAACTCCCTTGAATCCAGTCACCTGGAATTTTTTTGTTTGGGGGGGTGACTAATGTTTTATTTTTACTATCTGTAAACTCCGCTTAATGATTTGCTGCCTTATGAATGCACTAAACATGTTGAAAGAGGATGACGAATGATAATAATACCCAGCAGTGGCGAAATGAGCAAAGAAAAATGATGGGGCTATATAGACATGGCGTATCGGGCAAACTTTTTAAAAGTTGCAAACGAGCGAAGCGAGTGAGCACAAATTTGGACATTTTTATTAAAAAAAAAAATTGAGATAGATTTTGACATAATATTCAGGAAATAACATGATATTTTACCCTTCTTTCTTTCCTTTCTTCTTTTTTTCTTCTTGGTCGTGCAAACAATGTGAGAGGCGGGGGGGGGGGGGGCAAGCACCCCAGTCCCCATCTAAACGCCACTGATACACATAATAAAAATTGTTTGTCCTCAAAGCTGTTTTATTGCAGATCGGAAAAAAAAAAAGTATTTGACCTCTATGACGAACCATGTCCCTATATCAACGGCTTTGAATAATCCGTATCTTTAACATTTTTGAGTGAGTACTTTGCTTCGACTTTCAAACGGTAAAAACCCCACAAAACCAATGCTATATAACTTTCAATTTGGTATGTGCACATGTATCTTTTGTTTGTTGATATATCTATGTTTGTTAATACCTATGTCACTCAATTTCTTTTTACTATTTACTATGTCTGAATTTAAATTGTTTAATACATTTTGTTCTGTACATTGTTAGATATTTACTATGTCAACAGGACCATGTTGAAAAACAGTGTATATATAATCTAAACATGCTTATCCTGTATAAAGATTTTTAAATAAATAAATAAAGAAAGAAATACATATTGCATTTCCTACAAGATCCTTCTACTAATATACTTTATTACGCACATCCTCTTTTTTTAAACATTATTACGCACATTCTTTTTTTTGTGTTTGTGCTGCTCTTCTTATCTTCCCTTATCCAAAGTTGATTTACCACACGGGGCTGGTGATTGGGATTTTTTTATGTTGTCACCCCCTCTGTCACAACAATTCCGCAGCCCCAATATGGTGGGCTATGAAGTGGGTTTGTGTGTATGGGTGGTTGTGTGGTATGTGCGTGCGCGCGTGTGGGGGTGTGTATGCGTTTGTGGGGTGTGTATGCGTATGTGGGGTGAGTATACGTATGTCCTTTATTTAGCTGGTGATTGGGATTTTTTTATGTTGTCACCCCCTGTCAAAACCATTCGGCAGCCCCTGGTATATGGTGGGCTATGGAGTGGGTTTGTGTGTATGGGTTGTGTCGGGTGTGCGTGCGCGCGTGTGCGGGTGTGTTATTTTAATATAAAGCGAGGGGTAAGACAGGGGGATCCCCTCTCCCCATATTTGTTTCTGCTCTGTATTGAAATACTTGCTCTGGCAATAAGGAAAGACAGACAGGTTGAAGGAATTCAATTTCAGAACCGTGAAATAAAGCAAATTTTGTATGCTGATGATATATCATTGTTTGTTAAAAATACACACTCTTTAGATCGTCTTCAATACCTTTTTGAAGAATTCGAGAAAATTAGTGGTCTAAAAATAAACAAAGGAAAAACTAATATTTTGTGGATGGGTCGGGATAATGACAGACCTCAGACACAGTTGTTTGGGAATTTTGTTCAGCATATTAAAATATTAGGTGTTAGTAAAATAAAAAGACTGTTGGGATGGTGGAAACAAAGGGATCTCACACTTATGGGGAAAATTCACTTGTTAAAAACATATGCATTGTCAAGGCTAAACTTTGTTTCGTCACTAATAGTGGTTCCTCAGTGGTTGTATGCTGAGGTTGAAAAGATCACATTTGAATTTTTATGGTCCGGAAAAGATCGGATAAAGAGAATTATAATGTACCAGGATTACTCACAAGGGGGTTTAAAAATGATGAATTTTAAGTTGTTTGTAAAGTCTCAACGTTTAATGTGGCTTAAGCGATTACTTTACGGAGAACGAGATGCAGGATGGAAGTTGTATTTTGATTTTTGTTTTCGATCAGTTGGGGGGAGATTTCTGTTTCTATGTGACTTTGACACTTCAAAATTAAATATAAAAATGCCCCCATTTTATTCGGAAATGATGAAGGCTTGGCAAGACTTAAGGAGATTTCGTTATTCTGAAGAGGCGGTTAACCCTATTATATTCAATAATCAACATATTTGTATAAAAGGTAAAACAATTTTTGACAATGATCTTTTTAATAAAGGAATATTTAGCGTTGATCAAATCTTTGATAATGGCCACTTGAAGCCTGTGACTTTTTTTCAAAATCTCGGTATTACCGCAAATCAACTTCTCCAAATAATAGATATTGTGCACGTTATACCAGCAAGCTGGAAAAATTTTAATAGTTTAATAAAGTTTAAAAAAATTGATTTGGTAGACTTTGGGATAAGTATGAATATTGGAAAACAGGAAACAGCTTTTGAAGTAATTAAATCAAAAACAATTTATAACTTGTTTATTACTAAGCTACAAGAGCTATACAAGTTAACACTTAAGGATGGTCACAGTGATTTTGATTTTACTGATGTAGAAATTTGTAAATTATTTGAATATATCAGGAGTACAACTCTTATAAGAAAACAAAGGGAATTTCAGTTTATGCTTTTACATGGAGCAATATATACAAAAGAGCATTTGATGAGATTTGGTTTCGTGGGAGATAATTATTGTTCGTTTGGTTGTACAAAAACTGAATCGTACTTTCATATACTCATGGATTGCATAAAAGTTAAACCTCTTTGGCAATTTTGTATTGATCATTTTTGTTTAGCTGAATTAAGAACTTTGAATTGGAGGGAAATATTTTTAGGGTTACCTGGAAATTCTTGTAGAATTAAATGTGTCAATTCTGTTATTCTTTTTATTAAATATGCAATTTTTAATTCCAGAGCTGAAGGCCGGGTACCGTCATTTATTAAAATACACAAATATATAACGGGTTGTATAGAAGAAGAAAGACGCCTGGCAACGAAGTCAGGCAAGTTAAGTTTACATTTGCAGAAATGGGATGAACTGAAGGTGAAAAGGGATTTGAATGTGAACAGGTGGGATGTGTCTAGTGTGGTGCGAGTGTGAATCCTGGTGTGTATGTTGATGTTTTTTTTTTTTTTTTTTTACTAGTTCTTTTCAATTTCCCCTTCTCTTGTATCAATATGATTTGCAGGTTTTTTTTCTTTCTGTATCCTATTGCGCCAAAATGTTAAACGTTCATTATGCAGATTTGTATATATTATGTTTGTTTACGTATGCGTGGTATGTGCATGTGTGTATGGGTGTTAAGGTGGGTGTGTGTATGTGTGTATAATTATGTAAAGTTATGTTGAAGCTTGATTTAAAATGGGATGCAATGATAATACATTTAGGTTGATTTCTGTTCTCTGCAAATCATTTATATAGCCATTTAACATGAATTATTATTGAAATACATAGAGGGTTGGGGACTCAGTTGAGTTATTTTTTTTTCAGATATAAAAGAATAATTTTAAGGAGTTTCATTCCGTCCTTATTTGCTTCAGTTCTTGGTAAATATATATGTACTTTTTTGCATATCCTTGTTGATATGATATGAAATGAAGATTTGTATTTTGTTTTGTATTTATCTGCCGTTTATGTAATTCATTTGAATGAAATCCTTAATAAAAACATATTGAAAAAAAAAAAAGTGTATGCGTGTGTGTATTGGAGGTAGTGTTTGTGAGGTGGCTGAGGGTGTGCGTGTGTATGTGTATGAGTTAGTGAGAGGGTTGCGGATAGTGAGGTACATTGTACCAGTCAAAAGAATACGCATGGCATCCTCTTACATATTTTCTCTTTTCAACATAATTTTATCACTCATATTAATTTTTCTTTAATTTTCTCTCACCTTCTTCCCCCTCTCTCGACCCTTCTCTGATGCCAACTCGTATTTGTGCAGGCGCTGCCCTATGTATGGGTATCATCGCTTCATGTCTCCATGAAGTTTCCTTATTTTGAATGACATATAATAAAGTAACAATAATAATATTAGGTAATAGATAATTACAATGATACTACTACTACTACTACTTATAATAATAATTATGATATTTACGATAACAATATTCATCATGATAATGATAATAATAATAAAAATAATAATAATAATAATAATAACAATAAAATCAATGATAATAATAATAGACACGCAAGGAGTTCTCTTTCTAACATATCACTCATTTCAATTTTTCTTCTTTCTCTCCTCCTTCTCTCCCGTCTCTCCCCCTCTCTCACCCCTCTGTGATACCTACTCCCATTCGTGCAGGTGCTGCCTCTCTATCCTTGGAAGGGCATGGAAGCAGGATGCGAGCTCGCACACCACCGATCGATAAGACATCAAAGTTACAGGCAGGCCAATTCCCTTAGGTGTGTTTGGAGTGAAACCCAGACCTTATTAGCATGCTAGCTCCAAGGAAAAAGAAAGCTGGGAGGGTTCCCTCACCTTCTCCCATGGCCCATCCCTAACCAGCGTGACCCAATTAACAGTCAACATTGATGTTAAGTCTTGTGGCCGCCTCCATTCCCCACTATACCTTTACCTTTCTATAGAGCGTGCGGCAGAGCCAGTCATCTAATCCGCCATATTAATTATCTTCCCAAGTCCCCGTGTGTAATTAGAATCATTCAAGGCACTCCAAGTCGAGTCAGAGGCAAACTTTCCGAGGCGCATACCGCTACTTTATTCCAATCTTCAACGAAAACACCTACAAGTAAAACAAGGAGTATGGTTTCGTGTCCAAGGCGTTGCGAGCTCTGTATTGCTCCTAATACAATCCACAATACTCTTTCAGCGCCTTTTGAGTATTCAGATTATATTTGGACTGAATGCGAAACATTATTGTGCACCGCCGGAGCCCCTTGCCCAAAAGTTGAACGAGCGCCCTCACAATGCTTAAAATGCAACGCAAAATTTAAGTGTTTTCCAGGTAAAAGAACAAAATAGGTCTACTTATGCTTTGAGAGATTCGTGTACCTTGTCCTAACTTAACAAAATCGGCAAGTTGAATGAAATCGTATAAGGAGATATAAAAGTCGGTGCATATATTATCATAATTAGACGGTACATTAGATGAAAGGAAGTGTCGTTTTCTTCCCTTTTCAAAAAAAGGGCAAGACAAAGTCTAAAATGGAGTAAGCCTACAGATTTACAGTATACGTATTTTTCTTCATAGATCATATATATTGTTAGCAGGCTGTCATTAAATTACTGCGCGGCGATTGAGTAAAAAAATTGTATTTGGTCCAAACGGTCCATTTTTTTAGTCCAAAGGGTTGGGAGTCTGACGAGATGATCGTCCACATGTGTTGTAAAAAAAAATTGAAATTCAAGGGGGGGGGGAGTCCCCAGTCCTCTGAGATCGCCATTTTATATCGACACTCTATCGTCTTGTTCTGTTTTAAAGCAGTATTTTTCAAATAATGTATTATCATGGATCAAACTTTCGGTCAATTATAATTATATTCCAAAGAAAGGAATAATATTTTAAAACCATCTTTTATTTAACTTTATTTTTCTTTCTAATTAGCTTGAAATATTTGTTTATGTCTTTGAAAGTGGACACTATTATTAACAAAAACTTCATTCTTCATGACATTTTCTACATTCATTGAACAGCAAACGTTTGTATGAATCATGACTAAGAAATTGATCCCCTCTTAGCATACGGCTGTATTATGTTATTCAATGGTTAGACAGTTTATTATATTTGGTGGAAATAGCATCCACCATTTTCCTTTTTATTTTAAGACATAACAATTCAGGCTCTGTCTCAAGCACGTGTTAACCTTTATATTGCGTGTATGAATATAATGTGCGTGTGTGAGTGTAGTTGTGTGAAAGTGTCTGTCTGTTGGAGGTATAGGCACACGAGTGCATGTGCGGGAGCGTGAGTTTGTGAGTGTGGGGAGCGTTGGGTGTGTTTTTGTGTGTGCTGTGCGCGTGCGTATTTGTGTACGCGTGGGTAGGTGTGTATGTGTGTGTAAGAAAGAAAGAGAGAGAGAGAGCCGGTGGTATGTTTACATCTTCTTTAGATGTGATAAAAATTATTCATATTCACGAGCATTATTCCAGTCTGTTTTTTTTTTCTTCTTATAATCCCTTTTATTTCTAGCTCATGATTACTACAGCTGTATTTTCATGATATTAAAAATAACAAGAATAAATAGCACATCCTTGTCAGCAGCAATACTCTGATCATGACCACATTGAGAAAAACCGCAAAAGTTGTCTTGTAAAAGCTCATGAGTACCTAATTTTGTTAGGTGCGAATAATGAGTTCGATCGAATAATGCAGTGAGATCGGGAGAAATTCTCAATAAATAACCAATTCATTTCGTACCCGAATCATGAATTCATGTTTGTCATAATAAGAGTATTCATGAAACTCCTCGGGGGCATAACTCGTCTTTTACACAAAGCCTGACACTTGCACGCATATCATATGAGCTGCATTCGTGAAGCGAATGCCGACTGCATGCTCAAGAATGGGGGTGGGGGAAACGTTGATGCAATTTAAAAGGCTAACTTGCTTTCATTGACTTTGATCGATTGGCATAATTTACATCCCATGGTCCGAATTATAGGCATATCTTTACCCGCCATTTTAATTGAATTTCGCTCACCTGACACGGAGATAATAGAGCCTATCTTTGCCGGGAAACATCATTGGAAGGGTCGGTTATGCGCGCTCTCTATCGCACAGTTTGCCCGTATCTCCCCGCCCTTCTGTCTCGCTCTCTATGTAGGCTCGGTTGGTTGGATAAGTCCCTAGATGCGAGATCACAAATCTCTTGCACTCGTCACAAACAGATGAGCGCCTCAAATTCCTACTGATAACAATACACCTTTTCGCGCCATTTTCAAGTTCTGATTTTTATTCCTAACGATTCATGCCTATACCATTATATTTCTCCCTCCGAACTGCTCGTTTAATGAACGCATCTTCAATAATTTCCCCGGTGGAAGAATTGCCAAAAAAATGTAGATTTGAATAAAAAGAAGAATGAATTGCCATGTCTTAACGCTTATTGGTTTTCTATCTGAGAATATCATGGGAATGGTATACAACTGTTTCTCAGAGACAACGGTTCCTTTTTCATCTGCAATCCGGATGATAACACGTCGAAACTGCACAATCCTAGGTTCACATTGAATAGCATCTCACTTACTAGGATTTAAATCCAAATATATTATTACAGATCCTAACTTATGCGGCTTCGCTTTAACCAACAAGTCTGCGCTAAGATTATACTTATCACTTTTACAATACAAACATTCTCTCATGTTCAGAACATTCATAAACATACCAAACAATCCTTACGCTACTGTAGTACTTACCATTTTCAATCACTTTTCTTATCTCTCTTCAACACAATATTATTGGCGCCACAACTTCCGTAAATGTCGCTCTGAGTGGTCTCCTTATTATTTGCTAATACTAATGAATTGGAGCTTCCTTGTCCCTTTTTCTTCCGCAGAAAGCAGGCAAAAACAAGCTTTCTTTGAGCAAAGCCGATCGCGCACCTCTTTGCATCTAGTGGAGTGTCGCTGACTCGAGTGTGTGCTATATGCACGGAGCAGGATAACAGGCGTCGTGAGACAAAATATTCTGCGAGCAAAAGTCAGAAAAAACAGACATCACCTGGCGAAATGCGAACGATGGGGGCTCACTCTAAGAGACCGTTAAGTTGAGCGAAAATTCACGGTTTTTATGTGATCTTTGTGGTGAGGTTGCTTGCGGAGAGTGGAACTTCGGTGCGGGGGAGCACGGCGCAGCGCTTGCTTTCTCGCTCTCCCTGGATGCCCGTCGTGAAAGCTGGCTAGCCCAGCAATCATGGCGCCAACACTCGGAGGAAAATGTAATCATGTAGGTAAAAGCTCGCTTTCTGATACGGCTGTTATTGTTGCACCGGGGATGGGCTATAAATAGGAATGGAGCAAACCTATTTTAGTGGATAGTCAACACGAGATAGTTGTTTCATCGTAGATTGACTTCATCGGACTATCTCTGCAGATTTGAAGATGCTCCCCGTAATTTTCTTTCCTTTTAGCACCCCTCTCTTATTTCCCCCTCACTATCCGGTTAAATTCGCATCTTCTCAATTCCTAACTTACACGTTTTCCCGATATATTTAGCTACATGACGTTGTGGAAACTCAATTAATTTTCTTTCTTTTACACTCATTACGATATGAATTTTTCATCATAGCTGATCTAGAAATAAAGTGTCTCTTCTTTATATACATTATTGTATTATCTGCTTCCTATTCTTTCTTCGTCTTCTTCTCTCCGTCTATCTTTTATGTCAGTGTCTGCAGCTTATGACGTTGAGCCTTTTTCATATTCGTTATTTTCTATTCCTCTTTTCACAATCTGCACATTTATTCTCCTACCGATTCTCTGAGTCTCTCTTTCCCTTCTCTTCTGTCTCTTTCTCGCTTGTTTTTCTCCATCTGTTAAATAGATATGTATTACTATCAATACATTCATATTCTCTTCCCATTACCCCTTTACCTTAACCATCTTACTCTGTTTTATTTCTTTATCTGTCTCTTTCCCTTTCTCTCTATCTTTCTCCGCATATTTCCATCTACCTGTATCAATATTTTTCTCTTTCCCCTTTCCCTACCCCACCCTATATATTTCTATTTATTTCCAAATATCTCAATCAGTATCTCTCTCATTTTCTCTTTCTTTCTCCCTCATTTTACCTATAACTATTTCCTTTCATCTCTATCAATATCTTCATATCTCTCCATTTCTTTTCCCGTCTTATTATCTCTTTCTTCCATCTCTCTCTCTCTCTCTCTTTCTCTCCCTCTCTGTCTGTCTGTCTGTCTGTCTCTATCTCCCCTCTATTCTCGCGTTACACCCATCTCCACCCGTCCACACATCCCCTTCTTTTCCCCCCATCTAGCTATTCAAAAGCATCGCTCTTCCTCTCTCAGTTTAGTGATATGAATAAATTGCAAATCGATCGCCTTTTTAAAGTATTTTCATACCACGCCTCACGAAACCGTCACATCGACGAAAACGACTCCAAACCGACCGATGATATGGCATTAAAAATAACGTAGTAGCTTTGATCGGATTGGAGCCGTTTCGATGATGTAACTGTATTATTATATACGCTAAGTCACACCAACGAAACCGACTCCAAACCGACAGATGATATGCCATTCGAAATAACGTAATAGCTTTGATCGGTTAGGTGTCGGTTTCACTGGTGTAATTGTGGCCTGACTCCAGTTCCAACAGATTTCACTGTGGATGTAATTTCATCTGAGTGTCATGGTTTTTGTCTTCCAGTATATCTTAAACACAAGGTTTAGAAGCCTCATGAAACCTGGGCTGCCTGTCTAATGCGAATCTTCGCAGTATCAAGATTCCTTTTCGAGGGAACATGAATATACAATGTGCTATTAATCGGGGGAGGGTTTCACGAAGCCTCCTGTCTCTTGCTCTAAGCCAATCAAATGCGAGGATTTCAGTAGCTTATAACAGTTGACAGTGAAAATCATTTGTTTGTTTCATGAAATTGCTCCCCGGGTATATGGTGACAGAAGGCATGCAATGTATATAGCGCGGCCACGTTTGTGCATTGGTAGATGACATGCGACGATCCATGTTAAATACTGCATTCATGACTGCAGTGACTGCCATAGATTTCAGTAACATTTCAACTAAAAACATGTTAGATAACTTACCCACACGGTCCTTAATCATTCTGAGAAAAGCCAACGTAAGTTAGCCTATACAGCTCATTGGGTCAGGCTGTGATTTAGACCGAAAGTTTCAGTCTCTTCGGTATATTTCGCTGGTCTACGCCTATACAGAAAGAAATACAAAATCAAATGTTGGAAAAATCCTTCAAATAGACGGATTTCAGCTGTCTGAGTAGCTATCACATTGGACCAGGTGAAACAAGTTCGATACCCAGTCCATTCGTTTCAATAAATATATATAAAGGCCTATGCTTTCCATGAAAAGTCCTGAATTACAAAAAAAAATATTTGGTTTTCTGGTCATTAAAGATCGAATTCATGCTTACAACGACAAATATCTATGAACGAAAAAATATAAAATCTTAAAAGAGCATTCGCTGGCAAACCCAAACAGTATATATTCGAGAATAATTATGATAACGTGTGTCGATATTAGATGTTGATTTATCATCAACTGCATTTTCAATATTCAATATTTTGAAGGAATCAAATATTCAATATTTCAATGAAAATGGCCCCTCTTGCAGTGTATACAATAAAAATAAACGTTTTTATTTTTTTAAATTACGCGAAGGTAATTTCTTGGTTTCTCCTTATCATAATTCAGGAACAATTAATAAAAACACGTTCTACTTAATCTCTTTGTAATCATTTTGAGAGAGGACGTGGTGAAAATGCGTTCCCCGTCTTATTCAGCTTTTATAATGATGCATTTCATATCTAGAATGAATCAAGAATGGGAGCATACACTAAAAGTAATTAGCTGTACGAGTTATTGAAGGTTAACTTGTATTTTCAATATACCTAGTATTATCATTAACTGATCAGAAATGTCTCCGACCTTCATTTCTCATTGTCATGATGCTTGATTCAAAACAAATCATAAATAATTAACTATGTCCATTCTTATTAGTAGGAGAGTTGCATTAATTAGGTTTTTAATGATCAGAGAAAGATAAATGCAAGAACGAAATAGATGAAGGACAATTACATAAATCCATGCCAAAAAATTGCACAATGAAATCGTAGAAATAAGCACACGAATCAGAATTGTCCGGAAATATCGCATTGGTGGGATTAATGGTAAAATGTTAAACGTATAGAAGTAGCTGGAGTAATATACCAACAACTTTAATAAGAACAATAATGATGATACAGATAATAACAATAATGATGATGACAAGGAGGAAAATTGCGATGGTGGTAGTGATAATCATGATAATAATAATAATCACATTGATGATGATGATGACAATGATGATGATGATGATAATAATAAGATAGAATACATAATACGATTATTTTTACTACTTTTATTATCGTTTTCTTTATTGTAATCAATAATCATAGTATCATAATTTTTTTCTTTATTTCCTTTTTATTTCGGAGGTAAAAAAGAACCTTTATTTCATTATATAAACAAAACAATAACGAATCAAATTATTTTACATAACTCTTTTACATACATTCATTCTTTTTACATGTTTTCCACATTGTCTTTCATTAATTTATGATACTCTTTATATAAAATAGTATTATAAATTAATGAAAGGCAATTTCCTTCTTTGTGCGACAACAAAGTAGAGAGTATTTTAATTGAGACAACTGTTTTTTCGCGTGCTGACCAAACGTGATTTGAATTTAAGATTTATTGTGGTTTTACCACGAGTGCTCTTTGGGCATGTTGGGTAGACTGTATCGTAATAAGTGTCGGGAAGAATCCAGGACTTCCCTAAAAAGGGGAGGGGGTGGAAGCATGTCCCGAGGTCTTAAGTTATTTCTCTGATTTTATTTATTTATTTCTACATTCCAACAAAAAAAATATATACAAGTGAAAATCATTTTTTTCTCAGCATAACATTACAATAAGCAAATGACATATATACATACATACATTCTAAATATACAAGAAATATAATTATAGATTATAAATTTCTTTTTTGTCTAATTATTAAAACAAATATCAGACAATATATATATATATATATATACATACATATATATATACATACATATATATATATATATATATATCGATACAATACATTTTGAAATGTTGGAGACCTCCATCTTAAGCTTAGAGCATGAAATTGATAAAGGCCTCGAAAGGAAAGGGGAAAGAAAACCAGACAAACAGTGCAATAAAAGAGACTTATCTTTCATTGCACAAAATAACAGGAATATTACTAAAAAAGTAGATAGGGAAATGATACGCAAATCAGCTGAGTTATGATATAAAAAGTAGTTGTGGAGGTCAGCAAAACATGGTTTATAGAATGAATTTTTTTTTAAAGTCGCGAGCCAGCAAAAATCCAAATTTTTCTAAAAAACTTAACATTTATTTTTTGATAGATTTTGACATCAGTAATCATAAAATAATGTAACAGTTTACTCTCTGTCTTTCATTTCCTTACCTTTTCTCGCTTCCCCCCCCCCCGCATGTTAGGTAATGGAGCTTTTTTGCAAGCGGGGATGGGGGTGCCTAAACCCCCTATCTATACTACTGTGGTGCATATAGAAAGACAAAATGGTTTGAGGGAAATAAAGTCATCGCTACAGGTGGGGTGGTTACTATCAAAGAACGTCGTCAAGTTTCACCGACGTTGGGGATGGAGGAGGAGGGGTCCCCAAATCGCCCCACCCCTCCCCATCCCCCATCCTTGTCAAAAAGGGAGTTCGGTTTATAATCTGACATGGTTGGACACCGACTGTCCGCCTGGGGGTGGAGCCAAGGTTACACCATTCATTTCACCACCAGATCATGTTGCAGGTTATTGGCGAGGCTTTCATCGAGACTGATTTACGGATATCTAAATGCAAGCAATATCCGGTGATATGAGCTCATGTTCACTAATTTGATAAGCACTTGGGAATCAAAGTCATCACAAAAATATCAGACCGTATAACATGTTGTGATGACTGATAAGTTATAGCTTTCATTTGATATGAGTAACGGAATTGGTGAAATGCTTATAGCTTTTAATGTCTAATTAGAAAGTTTTCCTCAGCAAAATTTCCTTTTAACATTATCGTAGTACTAATTGCAAATACCAATAAACATGGTGTAAAGTGGTTTCCATTGGCACTATGAATCAAATCTCTATGATATTTTAGAACATAAATAATGTTCTATTGAAACATCTTTTTGTGACAGTACCATCCTTTTCTGAGCACATTCTGCACGGAAAATTGACACTCAATTCATATTGATTTCCTCATCTATTTTAAAGCCTGTTATTATAGCTATTGTAGAGTTTAACTATGAGAAAACTCTATATATCCTACAGCATACTGGAAATTGTTTGCCTCAATACCCTTTATTTCAATTCAAGTATTACGGTTAGTTCCCACTCTACAAAACATTAGCTTTATTAAACTGATGCCCAGTCACACCAACGAAACCGACTCCAAACCGACCGATGGTATGCCAATGGAGATAACGTAATATATTTGATAGGACTGGAGTCAGTTACGCCAGTGTGACTGTTACTGATGCTTTCGCGTTTTTAAAAAGAAGAAAACAAGACAGACTTCAATTCATCGCTAACATAAAATGATGAAGGAAAAATGTAAGCACACGCGACAATATTCTAAACGTATATGTGTTGGTATAATTTCCTTATACTTTGCAGATGTATGCATGCAATGCATCACGCGTTTGAAGCAGGGAGGGGTGTAACGTAGGGAGGGGATGTAACGTGGGGAGGGGTGAGTTGGGTGTGGGAAAGGGTGCAACAGGAGCAGGAGGAACGCGGCATATGAAAGAAAAACATATTTGAAAGCTTGGGGAAAACTAGCAGATTCACACAGTCACGGAAACTATAATAATCATCTTTAATGTAAGGAAGAACAGAGAAAAGAAGTCAATCGTGATTATATGCGCTTATCTATTCAATTATACATACAAGGGCAATTTGTTGCAAGGCAAATGTCCAATATTTATACTTACAGTTCCTGTCTGAATAAAATTACCATAAAATTCGATTCTTTCGCTTCCGACTGTTTGTAGTGGTTATTCAACACTGTGTAACAATTTGTATTCCCCGTGCTGTGGTCCTGGTGCTAGCAGAGTCAGTCTATATCACACTTATAGAAATGGGGTGTGGCAGAATTCTGCTGTCCATCTAAATATTACAAAGACAAACTCAAGTAAATAACATTCCAGGAATTCCTTTTGAACAAACGTTCTTTAAACAATTCAAAAGCTCCTATAAAGGTTTCACCGATGAATTCTTTCTGCAGGCAGGATTCCTCGAAATCCCCGTATTGCTATTCAATGAGAGTTCGATGAAGAGCGTAGAAGAATGTTGAGTGTTTCAAAATTTTGTGATTGAAAAAAGTAATTTATTTAGAATCTAACGAGAGAAAATAATGCCTGTTTTTATCTTTGTATCTTACATCTGTTTGCGTTTATTTGCAAATCAAATCACATGAGAATCGTGGTACGACATAAATAGGATCTTAGAATAAAACGAGATGAAATCAGAGTGTAGAATAGAAAAGTTAGATAGAAAGAGATAAATGATTGCCTACTTCTATCATAAAATCTTATACCTGCTTGTAATTTATTCATTTTGTAGCGAAATCGAGTGGTTAGTGACTCATAGGGTTTATTTCCGATTTGTCTAATGCTAATTCGTCCAATTATCAGCTCATCTACTACCATTTGGTCTACCATCAGTTCGTCCACTATCCACATGTTCTAATCACCATTTCGTCTAATAACCAATTGGTCCAATAGTCATTTAGTCCAAAAGCCATTTGGTATAATTGGACTAAGACAGTGTTAATTGTGCAAAATGGATGAAAATGAATGCAAATAAATTGGATATTACATCAACTGATTATGAGACGAAATGGTCATAGACGAAATGGTGATTGGACGAAGTGATGATGGTTGTTAGACGAAATGTTGATGGACGGAATGGCATTAGACTAAATGAAGGTAGACCATAATTATGAGTGGACGAGTTGGCATTTACTAATCAAAGCATGACATAAGCAGGATCTTAGAAAAAGAAAAAGGGCAATATCAAACCGGGCCTCGAGTAGTGATTAAGAGTTTAGAAAAAAAAAAGTGAGATAAGTAAAGAAAAAAAGAGGGAGAGAGAGAGAACAGAAATAGGGACACACACTACCAGACACACATGCACCCTCTTACACGCACATACAAAGCGATTTACATAAGTCAGGAGAGATTAATATAAAGAAAGAGAGAGAGTGGAACAGAATGAGAGGAGGAGAGAAAGAAAGACGGAGACAGTGACAGAAGTCGAGGAAGAGTGAGACAGACATACAGAGAGGGAGAGAGAGAGAATGAGATAACAGGGGAGAATGAGGGGTCTGAGATAGACTGTAAATATAATGTAAAAAAAAGAAAAAAAGAGGGAGAGAGAGAGAGAGAACAGAAATAGGGACACACACTACCAGACACACATGCACCCTCTTACACGCACATACAAAGCGATTTACATAAGTCAGGAGAGATTAATATAAAGAAAGAGAGAGAGGGGAACAGAATGAGAGGAGGAGAGAAAGAAAGACAGAGACAGTGACAGAAGTCGAGGAAGAGTGAGACAGACATACAGAGAGGGAGAGAGAGAGAATGAGATAACAGGGGAGAATGAGGGGTCTGAGATAGACTGTAAATAGACCGAGGAGGGCAGACTTTATTCTTCTGTCACCGATTCCTCATTTAAGCGTATCGGGCTTGGGGAAGGATGAGAGTCCAATACCCTCACACCTCCAAACCTGTGTCTAGTGTGTGTTTGCTGAGGCTAAGAGCATGGTGCGAATGATGGGTGAGGAGTCAGGGGGTAAGAGGGGAAAGGGAAGGGGTGCAATATTACCCCCTTCATATACACCTTTATACACCTCACGATAAAGTGTTATAGTCTACGTGCTGGACAACTTGGTTCTCGTTCTCGATTTTGTTTGTCTGTTTTGAAAAGTAATTAAGATCTGAATTCTTTAAAATAAAATCCAAAATCTATATCTGGATATATCCAGAAATCCTGTGGACTAAAAATTGCAATGTCTGTTCAAGAAAGTTTGACTTGAGGGTGTTGTTAGAAATATTATGAATAATGATAATCGGAGGAGAGGGAGAGAGCGATGGATTTAAAAAGTGATGAAGGATATGGAAAGAGAGAAGGAGAGAGAGAGAGGGGAGAGAGAGTGGAGAAACATTGATGATATAGGCGAGAAAGAAGGTAAACAGAATGGAGGTTAACAACATAGTTTCTTTCTGTAGTCTATTTTTATCGTTAGTAAAGGGATTTAAGACTGATCTATACCGGGACTGATTGCTCCCCGCTGAATAGAAGTTGTTTGTTTAGATTAGAACCAACGTGAATCCAAAGTAATAGCTACTGATACGTAATGCTGCCCTTCCCTCGCTACCAGCACATAGTGCCCCGAATGTGTTGCGCTTTATTTTCCACTGAGTCTGAAGCAATCGGTCTACTTCTGGCAACTGACGTCAAGTGCAAGCAGGGTTCTTATGAGTATTGAAGAATTCATTCATATTATTCTGCACGCAACCCAGGTGAGGTAAATAGGGACCAAGCAGGAACTTGATTCCCCTTGAAACGAAGCAGGCACAGTGCGCGTAACAATTGCTCTTCTAGTTACACTGCACTATTGTAGAGCACATGTAAAGATTTCTTATAAAGTAAGTATTGAGCGCTTTAAAGGAAAGTATAATTATTATTAGTAGTAGTTACATCAGGCAGTTTGAGAGAAAAAAAGTTCTCGAATAATGAAAGCAGTATGAAGTCATGAATAGCTCACCTCAAGTTTTGAAGCGTAAGCTACGAGTCAATCTAATTAGGTCCATGATTGATGCATGTCAGATGAATTATCAATGCATACCAAGAAAATATAATATTGCATCGTGATCATTTCCTTCTAGATTAAATCGGTGTCTGGTTCATTGAGGACACCTTTTTACAAGTAATTCACACCAATTTATCATTATAGCACATAAATTTAAACTTTTGATGTTTTAGAACTAGTCAGCAAAAATTATATTTGGGAGTCTGTAACGAGTTGTTTCATATCTTCAGTAGATAGCTGTCTTATACACCGGGGGTTTGGCCCGTAGCATAATTCCTAGCAATCATTGTTGATAATTTTTTTAAAACCATTGATTGTATTGACTACAATGTACAATTGATCGTAAAAATCGAGCGGAGCGTAGGATGGATCGCTAGCTTTTGTGATGCGGGACCCTGGTTGTGTCCCCACTTCAATCGGTAATCTTCTCTGTATCCGAATATTATATTTTCGTCTCTTAGGTTTAATCGTAGTATCGTTTTGTTTATAATCCCTCTCTCTGTCTGTCTGTCTCTCTCTCTCTCTCCCACTCTCTATCTCTCTCTCTTGTATCTGTCTCTCCATCTCGTTTCTCTCATGGTTGTCATGTCATATCCTCTGACACATCATCAACATCTTTCAATGCCCTGTCTGGTTTTATCTTGATGTCTTGTATCCTTCTCTCTCTCTCCCTCCACCCTCTATTTCCATGCCTCCCCCTTTTTCTCCCCCTCTCTTACTTCTCGGACACCCAATCACGGTCTTTAAAAAGAACTATCGGGTTAATCCTATTACACTCACCCCCTGATCCACCACCCCTTTCGTATCCACTGGTAAGCATAAACTGCAGTCGGGGGGGGGGGGCATTTGAACGTCACGAATAGTCAGTGAATCTTCTTAACGAATGTTAAAAGGTACTGAAATCCTAGTATCTGATTAGCTGAGCACAGAGTTGACAGTGGGAAATCACTGCTTCTACAGAGACACTCCTTAGTTCAGTTTATCGAGAAGATTTTATCCTCCTTGAAAGCCCAGCCCCATTTACTAATTCCCATCCACTTCTTGGCATCCAGTTGGCAAGTTAAAAATAAAGAATCAGCACAACCCCTCCCCTATTCCCCTGCCCCATCCCATATCTACACACACATAAACAACACCAGTAGTTGTCTGGTTAATCCGGATCAACCCACCCCCTTATCCTATCTATATACCCTTGAGATCAGCGGATTGATTGGCTTGTCTGAACCCGCTTAATCCCCCTCCCCCATTCCTTTACCCCTCTCCCACCTAGGACCTACCGCCGCGATCTCCTTTACCAGTCTACCAGACTATCACCGGCAGAGCGCGACAAATACGAACGTGAATCCACATATCAGATGACGCTGTTTTCACCACCCTCGGCTAGCATACGCGCCCATGCATGACGATGACGTCATACCGAGCGCCTCTCATCAGGGCTACACACTGTGATCGATCACACGTCGGAGAATTGACTGACGGATTTTCCCGCGCGATGACCAGATGGAGGAAGAATCGCCTGATCAAAATTGTGGGATTTGATCTCGTTTGGCTGAAACATTAAGAGTTGCTTCTCTCACACTCCAATAATTTCATCAACATTTTGCATCTTATTTATTTACTTACTAATACCTCACGTCACATTTGCTCTACGGCGGTCGTACGGCTAGTCGAAAACAGCCGTTTTTTATTTTTTTGTATCAGCTACATATAGGTTGTTTGAATAAAAATGAATAAAACGACTGTTTTCGACTCGCCGTACGGCCACCGTAGAGCAAATGTGACCGAGGTTTTACTAACCAACTTACTTATTTATTCATTTATTCAAATATATACATGTATAGTCATCAACAATTCTGCGACGCCTTTACACGGTCTCCGACGTCTTTGATATAACAACGATCGCTGAACTATTTGGAAGTGCAATGAAACATCGAATTCAGGTCGTGCAGATACTCAGACATAGCTGACACGTTTAATACAATGAGGTAACGAGTAGGGAGGTAGGGATAGAGAAAGAGTGAGAGATAAATACATAAGGACCTAGTAGTACTTACACCGTTTTGAGCAATCTTTTCCTGCCCGTATCCATTTAGCTCGCCTGGGTTGAGAGCAGCACATTTGTGATTCAATTTCTTGCTGAAGGAAATTAAGCCATGCATGTTGGAATTCGAATGAAAGAAAAAAAAACAACTTTGGTATACATCAATGAATACAAACTGAAAGCAGCAAAAGCAAGTTGGAGGTGAGGAAAGAGATAGATAGGGGGGGGGGAGAGAAGGGGGGGGGGGGTGTGAGAGAGGGAGGGGTTGGGGAAAGACTACGTGTAATGGTAGTAAATCCTATTGATATGCCAGAGTGAGACAGACAAGCGGGGGACAGGTGTGGTATGATCTTATGAGATGAGGCAAGAGGTGACAGAATGGAGGGATGTAGGAGAGTGAAAAAGAGAGGGAGATGTACAGGCAGGCAGATAGGGAGAGAGAGATAGACTGGGAGAGAAAGAGAATAAGAGACGGTAAGGAGAAATAATAAAATGGTAAACGCAATGAAACTATCCATCTTTCTATTTTCTATCCATCTATGTATCTATGATTATATATCTACATTATCTATCTCGGCCAACATAGAAATGACACTGAAGGAAAAGTTGAGGGTATAGATCATAGGCACATACTCTAAAGACTTTGACAGGTAGAGTGTAGGGCTGATAAATGGTAGACATTAAGTTTTTTGGATGGTAACTCATCTTAACCATTCCATTGGGTTGAAGGGCAGAATATGTGAATTATAAATATGAATGACGAATGGGGGAGGGGCACCCTTGACCATGGTAAGCTAAACTAGACGAGTTTCACTTTCGATTGAAACAATCCAAGATAAGGAGGGAAATAAAAAAATATATAGAGAGAGATACAGACAGACAGACATAGACAAGGAGAGAGACAGAGATAGGGAGACAGACAGACAGAGTGAGAGACAGAGGGAGAAAGAGAGAGAGAGAGGGGGGAGCAGGGAGAGAGGGGGACCCAGACAACGATTGGGAATAATATGAAATTATTAAAACATTGAACAAAATTGCATAATGAATAAAGATTAACGAATATAAGATTGAAACAAATAAAAGATAACGAAAGTGAATGACAAAGGGATGGAATGATGATCATAATATGGAAGAAATTATGAGCGAGAAGAAGTGATTGCAAAATCAGATGGAAACAATCAAGATCATTATTTTACGTGGGCAAAAGTGATCATTGTGATAGGGAGTGAAAGGTTCTCTTTCTGATGGAGATTCATATGGCAGGCAAACTGGATTGAGGCGATACAAAATGGATGAGCTGAAGGGCAGGGAGGGGATGGTAAGGAATATCCCACGGAATGACAGAATAGGAATCTAAGCTATGGATTTGGCACGAGAATGATATATCATCGTCTCTTCAATACCTCGCATCTGTTTTGTAGACAAGTCTGAATGTACAATGTGTCTAAAAAAAATAATTGGGGACAATGGGATATTTTTCAAAATGTGAAAGTAATGATAAAATGTCGTATCTTGGTGATACAAGCTATATAACAAATAACATTCTGTAATAGTGGATAGTAAATATTATCTTATGTTTGGATTGAGTAGATGGCCTAGATAATCCCCTACGCGCCTCAATGGAATTTGAATAGCAAGCACTGTCCTTGCTCTTGTATTCAGAAATCACGCGAAATCAGTATCGGTGGCGTAGTGAGTAAAAAAAAAACAGGGGGAGAAAAACCGTACAGAAATAATTACTTAAAACTAAGGATGGAGCGAGGTAGGCCAAAGAAGATTTTTTTTTGTAAATGAAATTTATTTCTAGGACATTTTTTTTTACATGTTATATCCAGAAAGCTTTAATTTAATTTCCCTTTAACCTTTCTTGGTATGGGGTAGCATCATCCTCAAGTCCCCACCCAAATGCCAGTAATCACTAGCATATTCTTGGGTGACGATATATACTTCACCGAAGAGTGTTATCATATGAGCACATTTTATTATTATGTGTCTTTTTTTACATACACTGTAGTAGCCAGGGCATATCAGGTTCTTGATTTCAGGTCGTCGATCATCACTTTCGATTTTTCAGCTCTCCTCTTATCTGTCAGCAACTTTACAGAAATCGTTAAGAAACGAAACCTGTCTGGATGATTATGGCCCGATTATCCATCTTTAGATGACACGGATCCTCATCTAGGTTAGATGTCAAACTAGCCATTTGATTAGGAATTGATGGGGATTCTGAAGTTTGGACGCGGCCAGTTTTCTTTTTTAACTTTCTTCTCCGAGTGGATTAGATTTATTTAAGAAGTTTCATTTACTTTTAAATACATAGGCTTAGGTGAATAACTTCGTATCTTAATATTGGTATCCCGTAATTTTTTTTTTCACGCATCCTTCCTTTGGGAGTGTCTCTGGGTACGGTATCACACATATTTTTTTTCTCTCTCACACATGAACACACACACACACAAGGACGCGCGCACGTCATGCCCTCACACAAACAAACCCCCACTCATGAACACACGCATACCAAAATAAACACTTACACACCCCACATCCACACACACCCACACCCTCTCACACACTTACATGCATGTCTTTCTCCCCCCCTGTCGTTTCGCCTTTATTTACCCCTTGTATCCCCATTTGAACATCCATCCCCCATTTCTATCTTTTTATTTCCACTATATATTTTTTTCTTTCCCCAATGCCCTGCATCATGCTTTAACACCCGCCTCCCCAAATCTGTATTTTCATTTCTTCACATTGATTCATATTTCACCTTTTTATTGTTCTCTTGGCTAATCACAAAATTTTTATTCTATACAATTCTCCTTTTTTTTCCCCCGAATTTTAAAACTATCAATTCTTTTCCTCGCCCTTTCTCCCTTACTTCTGAAACATTATTCTGGTCAGGAAAGAAACCTGGCTTTCAAGTTCAAAGATAAAATGGACTGTCGTGTACTTGGCGACAGAATGTCGCAAGTCCTTTCACTTTCTCTCAAGCTAGCGTCCTTCTTGTTCCAAATGAAATACAATACAAGTGTCCCCAAGGACTGTCAGGCTTCCGTACGTGGTTATACCCCAATTTCAATTTTCTTTCTTTCAGTTGAAGAGAGAGCAAAAACACTTCAGGAGGAAGATATTAAGTTCGGGGATGATCGTGTTAAGAACTGGGTCTACCCACGTACAGGCCTGGAAGATGGACACCATGGCTATACCGGATTCCCCTTGTCGACAAACAGATACAATAGAAAAGGGGGATGATATCAAGATTCCTGGCGCAAAGCAGGGCATTTAACGAGGGGATAACTGATATTCTACAGCAAACACTCGACAGGATGACCCGTACAAACCCCGAGCATGGATTGAAGAGGTGGACTACCCGACACGTCCGCCATGTGTCATTGTACTATTCCAAACCTAAGAATCTCAGACAGCATTTTACATCTGAAATATAAGCCCCATCTTATTATTTTGAAAATGTTTACTTATTCATTATTCATTCCTTGGAAACCTTCTTGGAGACATTTCGTACATGACTCACAAGCTAGCATAGACTTGTCCTATTAAACTCGAACTGCTTGATATAGTGACAGCAGTAGAAGCAGTAGTAGTAGTAGTAGAAGTAAAAGTAGTTGTAGTAGTAGTAGTAGTAGTAGTAGTAGTAGTAGTAGTTGTTGTAATGATAATACTAATAGTAGTAGTGGTGGTAGTAGGTGTATAGTACTATTATTATTATTATTAGTAGTAGTAGTAGTAGTAGTATAGGGGTAGTAGTAGTAATAGCAGCAGCAGTAGTAGTAGTAGTAGTAAAGTAGGAGGAGGAGGAGTAGAAATAGTAGTAGTAGTAGAAGTAGTAGTAGTAGAAGTAGTAATATTAGTAGTAGTAGTACTAGAAGAAGTAGTAGTAGTATCGTAATTTATTATTTTCCTTTTTTTTATTTATTGCTTAATATTTTAAGGGATGGTGCACACACAAACCAATATAGTGGACTTCGATTAGGTCAGGTGAAAATAAAGTCATAAAATGTTTAATCTTAGGCTACCAGAATAGCAATGAAAATAATATACTCATAGTTTTATTTTAAAACAATCTAAAAATTAAACAAATATTACGATAATATTAATCTATAAATGTTGCTGTGATATACATTGCATATTTATCTAAAGAGGAAGAGAATATAAACACAATCCAAATTTAGTGTTACAATGCTTCGGGGATCTGTATTGCTTTTGAACATTAACCGCTGTTGACATTGGAACTACATAGACTGCAAAACGCATACACATGGAAAAGTGAAACCTTTCATTTATGTACATTCGCTTCAGTATGGGTTTGAGCCTGGTTTTAGCCATTACACAGGAAAGGTTTCGTAACTATTACATAAAAGAAATTAGACGTGAAACCCCAGTTTCCCCAACCTTTACAGCGCCATTCACCAATTCTATAGTGCTGGAGCTCCTCCTTACCATTCTAATTCAATTTCGTGTTTATTGGAAGCAAATTCCGATCAAATGGACAGCATACCTACTTTTTATCGTCTTGAATGTTTCCCGCGCAAAATGCGTCATTCGACGAGCTCCGCCTGTTCATATGTCGGTGTGTATAACGTCAAGTGTGCTAAAACGCACTCGCCTGGAAAGAGCGCTTCCGTCGGTAGCTTTTTCCTCGTTATAGATTCTCGCTTTCGTTATGAATATTACATATCTCCACGGTCTATTGATTAAGATAATTGAATTATTATAGAGAAGTCTTTGCCACATTCTACCAAAAGAAAGAAAAAGAGACCTAGACGGAGAAAGAGGGAAAGAGAGAAGCAAAACCTTGTGTGCATAATAATCTCGTAACGCGAGTATGTAAACCACATATGTGTGTGTGCGGTTGTTAGGTAATTTGTACACGGTTAAGGTTGCAGACTCGGTCTCAGAAAATAGCTCAAATTACAGTTTCAGAATAAACAGCATTTCCTATGCAAACGGGCAGGAAGCAACTTTCTCGAATAGAGAAAACAACTCCCTAGAAAAACAAATGTAGGTTTGAGTGGTTTTCAGCCTCTAACCCCGAAACCAAACTTGAATATATTTCAATATCGTTTTATATGTATTTAAAGAATATAGGTTTTGATAGAGAAGTTGAGCATCAAAAGAGCATATGCCTGTACGCTCATAAAAGAAATTGAAAAATATACGAATATGTATAAACATATATGCATTTAAGAAGTGCTTAAGGCAAACGACCGGGTTCGATTGACGTCAAAATAATATTTCCAACCTTAATAATAATAATAATAATGATAATAATAATAATAATAATATTAATAATAAGAATAATAATAATAACTCTTATTTACCCAGGGGCAGCAATTCTCGGCTGTAAGCTGTTCTTCCAGTCGGCCCAGCATAACAAAGCAAGTTATTATTATCCTTCTCCATTCTCATACGTCGAGCGCCTGGTATGACTTGGCCGTGGATCGAACCCACGACTTCCCGTTCATGAGGCGGACATTCACCAACTGAGCCACCCGTTTTTTTTTTCGACTGCAGACGTCAACCGTCTGTTCATAAAATATGAATACATTTACCATTTTACTTCTTTCACCTCTTGTCATGAAGAAATCACAAATGTCATGAATGTTACGAATGGTTTGGAGTTTCTCAAGAGACAGTTCCTTTTTCTACTGCCTTGGGCAAAGTTGAATGACCTTGTAAGGTACGAATAGCCTTACGGATTTTTAAAAGAGTTTGTTTTATTTAAACTGAAAATGTTATTGTTATCATGACTTCAATTTACATGATCATTATTCCCGTCGCCATCTTCATCATGACCAGCTTAATAATGTAGGCGTGCATTGCGGTTCATTTATAAGGTAACATCACCGTTATGTGATATAATTATTTCAACACTTTGAAAAAAAGGAAACACCGAAATTATACAAATCAATTCCTTCAAATTTTTTAAACGATTTTAATCATACTCCATGTACTTATCTTTTGGAAGTTCAATATGTCATGTACTTAGTACATTCTTATGTGTTTACCATGACAATAAGCTCCTTAAAATTCACCTATTTACGTCTTTTCTAGAATATTCCTACTCTCTGCCTTATCCCGTCTGAAGTCTTGTTTTCTTTCCCAAACCGCACTTATCACATCATCGGATGGCTTATGATGCATACCATGTTTGACATTCAAAATTAAGTAAAGATTAACTGCTTATTTCGGGGCGCGCGCCCCTTAATTTATGTAAAAGACGGTTCGATTAGCCGACTGGCATAGGCGTGTATTATGTCACATAATAAACTTCAATTATATTGAAAAGCGCAAGATCGTATAAGGCTCCGCGGCTATTTGCCTTCTTGCGTACACTGTTAGTTTTTGCCTAACAAAATAAGCGTCTTGACAGGGTGACTAAAAATGATACACGACTTCAAAAGCAAATTGACATGGGCCTATTCATTTGAAAATAACTGGTTGTGATGACTCTGATTATATCCCTCGAGATTGTTTCTTTATTCATAAAGTATCGAATCGGTATTCCGATGGCTATATTTAAACACTTGAATATATTTTTAATAGGTTAACATTGCGTAAACTTTTGAATGTTTTACCAATGTTTGCGATGATTATGCTGTATAAAACGACGAAGATGAAATAAAGGAAAACATTTTTCTCAGTGACAGATATCATGACAGTGTCTGCACGAATTTGATCCTATTTTTTCATTTTATTCATTGAGAATGATAATAAATACCAAATATACGTCAAAGTTCTATATATTTTTTGTTAGCTTTTTTAAATTTTGTTTTTGCTCATGTAACAAGTCCGCCTTAAACTCACCTCTCATAATATTAATGCAGATATGTTGTGATTGGTCTCTTTTTAAACCAGTGTTTAGTGTTTATGCAATATCACTTTTTATGTACATTTCAACCTGCCTTAAACTAGTATAGGTTCAGAGGCCTGGTTATGTGTTGATATTAATCGGTGTTGCGCAGTGATTTATCATAATTTTTTTTTTTTTTTGGGGGGGGGGCGGGGCGGGGGATTCAGCAAAGACAAAAAGTGGCAGGATACGCAAATATCTATCCCCTTCCTATTCTCCAAACTTTTTATCCCAAAATGCTCTGGGATCGTCTGTCTAGATGGGGGGAGGGGGGTCTGATCTTGCACCGCAAGTTCATACATCCTTCATATTACATCTTCATATTTCTTTTTATATTAATCTGTATTTGTCATAGATATTTTGAAATTAATTCAATTTATTTATATCCAGGGACCCTGGGGGAAAAACAGATTGAAACGGGTTATCCCTATACGATATAAGTTCTAGATTGTTCGGTATTAAATGGTTAATTGATTTCCCCCCTTTTTTGTGATTTTGTTACATTTTTTTTTATATATTAATTTTATCATACAATTTATATTTTGTTTATATTTTCATGTATTTTAAACGTGAATAAAACCAAAACCAAATCAAACCATCTGTTATATTCTATCAAGAAATCTGATTCCATTCCCTTTTTTTTTGGAGCACCCTGTGTCGTACTTCTGAATTCAAAGTAGATCTCGAAGAATGTAATTAAGGAGCCTAATTCTAACTGGGTGAGAGCTCCGGCTATCGCCGGATCCCGCAGGGTGTGAAAAGAGACTGTAGGTAACATTCGGCCGTTAAACTCGCTACAAACGCAACCAACGCTTGGGCATACCGGTGAGACTTACCGTCAGTGTTGCGCCCCAGGCTTGCTCGAGCTCGCAAGCTGCAGAGGGAAGCACAGTGGGATAATCAATTTCAGACACTTTCTTGCCCAAACTACACTTGTTTTTTTTTTATGAATAGTGGAAATTGCAGTAGAATGAGTGGGGGGGGGGGGGGGGCAAGAGCGAGATGTTTCGACCTTAAATTATACAGTATATACATATACATACACCTGCGCCCCGACATACATTTTCACATAAACATTATTAATATTGTGAAAGGTATTAATATAATGAAGAGAACAATGGTAGGCGTCGATTAAATCAAGGTTCCCCAGCCAGAGCTATCTAGCCTTTGGAATCATTGGTGAGGCCGCAAAAATATATCTGCCGAGAATTGAACTCGGGCCCCAGCTTATAGCGCCGGTGCCTTAACCACTTGGCCACAGAGATTTGTTATTGTCTATGGCCACCCCGATCCGATTGACCGTCAGGTAAACATATATTTGACCCCACCAATTAAATTAAATTTCCTTTGTCGGGTGTAGATGAGTTTTGAACAATGACAAGCCGCCATGTTTCAGCTGGATCAAAGCAAGTGCTTAGATGCAATACATGTATGAATGGAACAAATTATAAAAATGTGAGAAATTATGCATATACAACAGCTTTAGCAACAGTTTTTTTTCTTCTAACAGTTGCCAAAGCTGTTGTACATGTGTAATTTCTTTATTTTAGTGAAACTGTTCTGTGCATGTCTTCATGAATATGCAATGAGCAAGCTGATGATGTCATATCCCAACTTATTCTTTTGTATTTTATTATATGAGGTAATATTTTTTCAAATTTTGCCCTCGAAAAATGAAAACAAAATGGTTTGACTAGTAATTTGATGACATTTTAATGTTTTGCTCGTTGAATTTTAATCTATTTTAAGAAATCTAACCATTTTCAACCCGAATCAGGGTTCGCCGGGTTTTAAATGCCCATGACATGCAATATGCACATATTTATCGCAATTTATATTGATCACATTTTTCATTTTTAAAAACTTAATCCATGCAAAAAGGATACGCCAGAGGTCATAACAATTTATTTCAACTGCCTTCATTGATGACACAGGAAACTATTCTGTTTAATTTCCAAAACCATGATGCAGTTAGGGAACGGATAATTTACATTTCAATGGCGTCGTTTCCTGTGTCTTAATGGAAATGTAGCACGTTCAAATGGTACAAATATGGAAAGCGTTCATCAAGAGATAAAAATCAACAACATAATATGTCAAAAATTGATCATCACAAAAAAGGTTGGGGTCAGTAACTTTCTTCCCCTTTCCCTTATCGGTCCAACCCCCTCTCCCTCCATGTATCTATTTCTATCTGCCCCCCTCTCTCTCTCCGACTTCTTGTGTTTTATCCTCTCTCTCCCCCTCTCTCACTGACTCTCCCTATCTCTGTTCACCTGTCTCTCCCTCCCCACTCTCTCTCTCTCTCTATCTTTCTCTCGGAGTATATTTCTCTCTCCTTCCTTATTGCACATATGATAACAGTCACCCGAGCCATTCAGTGGAAACTTAGCAGAACATAATTATATTCATCTCCCATAGGACATGTTAGAATAAGGTGTGAATTAATACATAATACTCAATAACTTTATTGAGTAAATTCTACATACATTGGTTTGTCATACATAAAGTAAAAAAAAATGTATTTCATGTGATTTACCGTGAGGTGCGTGTGTGTGTGTGTGATGGTTTGCGGGTTTGTTTGATGGATTAAGTACAAAAAACCAACCTAACATGTTATTGTCAATATCATTTTATACCTACAAATCAAACATTATTTTTAAATTTGAATCATTTCAGTCGAACGTAGTACTTGGCGTTGATGAGTGTGCGCAGGTGTTCTTGCTAGGAACCGGGGATAAATCAAATGAAGTATAAGGATTTACATATAATTTTCTCTAAAGCATACATAATGTCTCTGGGCTGTTAAAACCTTGTATCTCAAAATTAAGATGTTTTGAAAACAGCTCAGAACAAGTTTGATTTTAGAGTGATAACATGGGTAACAACCTTCTTTTGCCTAGAAAGAATTATTGACAGGTATCAGGAGAATGTTTTCATACAATATAAAATTGTCACCATTGCCATATTTCTAAAATACAGGTTTATCTAAGCTGCCCCTAAAGTTTTTATATTTTGTGATAGGAGGTTTTAACAGCCCAGCCACGATAATCTATTCCGTAAAACCTACAACGTCCTAAGGGGTAAAATTTGTATGTGATTACATTTATAATACAAACTAAATCTCACTGAATTCATTATCTCTGCCATCCAACTCTATGTATTCCTTTAATTCAATTTTCTCGAATGAGGAACGTAACATGAAATTAAACACACGTGTTCACTCAGTTGATGCAAACAGTTATATAATTTATTTAAGATCCAAACGGGTTCAGACATGAGTGTTAGATAAATATGTTATGGTACATTGCATTATTCAATATACATTAATATACAAGATGTCTTACATGCCATAAATTGGTATAGTCCTAGAATTGAAATAATAGATGAAATAGACTACTGCAAGATCCTTTCGACCTTATCCAATTAACGGAATAGATTTTTCACAATTTTAGACTATTCAGGGCACACTCTCGAATATTGATGACAGTCAGAAAAAGAAAATATATATATATGTACAAACACGACATATTGAGATCTTCGATGGTATGTTTCTTCAGCTGAAAACACTATACACTTATCGTCGCAAAACAGTTACATAATACGAATAGTCTCGTAGCACGATATGAGGTATTTATTATAACACTCTTTTTATCAATACTATTGCATCTAAAGTTCTCTTTTTCTAAAATATTCTAGCGCGATGAATCTACGAAAATACAAAAAATACACACAATGACATTCTATCTCTTCAACTTGTCTCAAACATAATGCCATATATCTTCAAATGCCCCATCAATATTTAAATTGATTGATTCATCAGTTTCCACTGATAATAAGAACACGAATAAAATAACCATTTCAACTATTTGCCATGCCCTAAGAAGTCAGAGTTCCTAGAACTCCTAGAACTCACATACTATGCATCTTTTGAAACACAAAATGTATTTGTAGGGCGAAGCATAAATACATAATAATGGAATCGGTGTATACTGCGCAAGGCCTATCGTGTTCTGAAAATATTGCTTAATGTCACAAATTTGTATCAACCCCTTTCTGGTATCAGAAATATAATACTACCGTTTTCTAAATTTGTTAATCGAATAGGCAAGACAACATCATTGTAACACAATAAGTAGGTACGAAATAACACCAGTTACATGATACTGAAGGATAATAAAGTAATGATAATAGAATTACTATAACTAGGGATTCCTCAGGCTTATAAGAAATATGTACAATCCTTTAAACAAAAAATATACGTTTTTCACGACAGGTGGGGTACATCGACTCACAAGAGCTTTTAAACAACCTGAACATATCTATAAGTTTTAATAGCAGTTTTGTTTGCCTTTGTGTTACTACCGATGGAAAAGTAGAGGCCCCAAGACAGATAACTGAGGGGTTCATAATATTACATCATGCATGGGGGAGGGGGTGGGGGTAGAATTGATAGACTTTCATTTTAAATCAATGGGCCTTTGAGGACATTGTTTGCAGCGTAAACGACAAGATTTTTATTGTGCAAATATGAACTTGAAGTAAGTTACACTGGAAATCCAAGAAGACTCAAGTTTCTTTTATAACTCACTATTACTATGTAACGGAGGAGAAACAAGACACAGATATTCTTATGATTATGATATAATGGAAGCATTAAGGCCAAATGAGAGTGGTCAGGAAATGCGAATATGCATTATAATCTTTACTAAAAACGAACCAAATGAATGAAAAGAGGAAAATACATATTACTTTGCTCACCACCTGAAAAACTTTCGACAGCCGCTTATTCCGAAAGAAAAATAAAATTTGTCAATTTGGTGATTACTTGTATGGATTATTCTATGGACAGTAGGTGAAGGTTATCCCTTCTCCAGAAAAAAAAGTTGGACAACGTCAGCGAGGGAGAAAGGGAACCTAGCCACGCTCAGATGATAATACTCTTACAATTGCGGTAGAGATCTTCCACCTTTTGGTACTGGGCGTGTAGGAAAAAAGGAGCATGGGTCGGTGATCATGTTACCGCGATTGCCCTCATTTACTCGCGTACTGTTCTTCGGATTTCAAGCTCTTGCCTTGCCTTCCTGTTTTGGAGGCACTATCCTCTATCTTCTGTTTGCTCGTTTGTTCTTGGCGCAGGAATGCGATCTGGCCAAGACCACGCAGCTATTGGATTCATCTCGGGGAACCCCTTGAGCAGCGTAGGGTGTCATGTCCCCATGTTCAAATGGTACAAGAAAGAAATGCCAGCGTGTGTGAAGGCGCAGCTGGTCACGTCCTTCGGTCATTTCTCAAATTGACCATTGGGTAGGGCTAGTCTGGAGTTCAGACTAAAACTTTACATACTATTGTATCTATTCCAGATATTCCAAATACGGGTAGATTTATTATTAGACTAAGAATAAAACACAGGCTAATCACGTTTGGGGAATTTCGCGACAGCGGTTAAATAAAAATTAAACCAAGATTAAATAAATCCTTTGTTGATTATGTGCTAAGATACACTTGCAACCTCTGCTGATCTTGCACTTCCTTGGTTTTGTTGTTTAAAAAGTTTAATAAAAAAATACATCTGCAATCGCACAAAGTCTAACAGAAGAGAATTAAGGTCAATTGTAATAAACATTATATACATTGCAAACACGTTAAATTAAGAACGGCCCGCGCTCATCGCCACTTTTTCATATATCTTGAGAAGATAGTAACATGCGTATCGGAAAGTACCGCTCGCATACTATCCCGACTTTTCGCAAAGACGCGCGCAAATCTGCCATGACATTACTTATCCATCGTAGTCTCGAATTAATATTTTCCTTGTTGGTGAGTCGATAAGCTGGACGGGGCTTAGAAAATAGGGGTTCGCCGACTTCAGTAACGCAATGTGACGTGACACACGACGCTACCGCAGCTTTCTTTGCGTACCAAATCCTTGGTCGAGTTTCGGGCGGGAAAATAAATGAAGAGACAAGCCCAAAGGACATAGTTACTTGACTTTCAACTCCCAACTCCTCCGTGGATTGGTGTCAAGCAACGTGCTACTATACACCCTTCTCTTTACCCTATTCGATTTTAATATAAAAAAAATGTTACAGAACACCTCGCGAGCCTCATTTGAAACTTCTTACATATTTAGGTTAAGAATTTTTATTTTGCAGGAAAATATCAACCAAGTTAATTATCAGGGTACTTATCAGGGTGCCGAGTTTCCTTAGGAATGGAAAGACCACATTGACTATGGATGTCACGATTGAAGTTCACTTAGATCTTACATCGACTAAAATGACCGTTCATACAATTTGATGAACATATCAAAATGTACTAATGTATTGATCTATTAATATTATTTAATATCCGGTAATCTTGTAGGGGGAAAACGTAGGCCTACCACTCACACCTTTGACATTCATTTTAAACAAGAACAAACAGGTATGAAGTTGGCGTTTGAAGAAATATCATACTACATGATACCATTTGATTAAGTTTTTAATTCAGATTTCTATTTGTTATCACGGTAAATCCATTGTAGTTGTGAGGCAATATAGGAAATTAACTTGCAGACTGTATTTTAAGGTCTTTTATAACACCCTTTTCCTCATTTTTGTGTTAAAACTTTCTTTGACCACTACAGCCTACTTCCTAAATCAGAAAAAGTCACATTTCTCAAGTTAGCCAAAGCAAGATATGGTGATCGTTACTCAAACACTATGAAATGAAAAGGAAACGTCTTTCATTGTAAAAGGGCGCTAAAGTTCTGTAGAGAAAGAGAGGGTGAGAGGGAGACGGGGGGGGATGCCATTATTACGATGAAGGTAAGTTTTCACCATGGCTTGACATCATTTTAGATGCCCTCGTCCGTGACGTCAAAGCCTATGCAGTATTTTGACTAAAAGTGATATCATGTAAGACGAAAAGGTACACCAGTTGATTTGGCATACCTTGGTTTATAATTTTGCAAGCCCGTTAAACCCTTTGAGAATATTTCTTCAGAAATCATGATGTGACGGAGGAAAAGTGGTACAAACGTGTTTTCCCCCGAGTTAAACCATACACTTAAGATGATTAGCTTTGTCCTTATTAATAAGTCCGCCATCATGAATCGATACCAAAGCTTTGCACCGGAGATTTCGTTAGTATTTCTAGGAATGAGTTAGGCAATGAAATGAAAGATGTACTTCAATTCATTTCAGTTTCCGATGTCTTGTTCTATATATATATAGATTTCATTTGATAGGCGTCTTTTTAGGATATCCCAACGGAAAATCCCTTAAGCAACACGATCATCATAATTGACGCATATAGGATCAACACAACATAGACATGAATACCGCGCACACAGCACACTAGTGACCCGTTAATCTCTCAACCATCTACGTAACAATGACGCGACGATTACCATACATTTCTATAGGAAATACACCGATTTTGTCGACCGAATGACAAATCTATATTCAGCAGTTGTGTAACTCGGCCTCTACGCTTAAAAAAATACTTGAAAACACTAAATTGTTCTCCTTTAGGTATTACCTCCAAAATTACATTACCTCCCATACATCCTTTCGAAAAAATGAATTGTGCAGGAAATACTATCCTCCTTCGGGCAGGACATTCTTTTTAAAGCCTTATTCCTTGAATTGTATTTATGTACATAGTTTATCTACCTTATCAGGCATAAAGATAATTTTCTTGTTCATAGTATCTTATGTGTAATAAAGCTAAAAAAAGAAAATCCCCCTTCGGGAAGTTCATTGCCACATAATCAAATATTTAAAAATATTACAAAATCAGATCATCAATTTCTCGAAGAGTCGTTTCCGTTCATAACTTTCTTTTTGCCACAGTCATGGTGATTACACAAGGACCGTCACCTTCACAACTTACTTCCTGCTTGCCAGCACTGGTCTTTCTTTCTTTCTTTATATGTTTATGTTTCGCTTCACTGTAAATACCTTATATGTAATGCGCTTTGTACCTTTCTAAGATCCAAACTAAAGAAATGTTAGAATTATTATTATGTGGATTAAACGGCAATATTAGCAACATAAGAATCTATTAACAGTTAGTTTTTTTAAGCAGATAAATTGTAATGGGATGACTTGCATGTGCATTCGTGAAACTTTTTTTTTCATGAATATGTGTACTGGTATTATGAATTTTTGCAATTGCAACGGGGACGTATTCTAAAACATAGTTAATCTATTGGAAATGCACTTCGAATCATGATGAACAGCTGAGAGATTTATGTCGAAAATTGGTAGACCTGGACCAAACATAATATTACTTGGTAATTATGGCAAGATAATGCAGTCAAAATGAAATTTATACGGCTTAGTGTACCCACAGTATGATAGAAGCGCTGGTGGTGGTTCGTGATTCTAGAAAGAAAAAAAAAAACAATCTTAGTTCTTTTGTAACGCATGCAATAAACAAGAGAAAAATAATTGTCAGGATGCGCTTGATCTGGTTAGATATTTTGTTAAAAAATAATAAAAAAATCCACCAAACTGGAAATTGTCTCCTCACAATAGGCTATATCATACATGATAAAATTTATCTTGACGTCTCACATTGGTTTGTATATACAGAGGTTATTTTATGACTGATTTTCTTTTCAGATACCATACAAAGATAAGAAAATAACCCGATGATAATTATAAACCGTTTTGTCCCCAAAATACTTCTTTTCTCATTAATCGGTTATAGATATCTTCAGAAATCATGATGTGGGAACGTTGGAACCGAAAGATAAAACCATACACTTTAGATGATTAGCATGATTAGTCTCACATTGGTTTCTATATACAGTGTCTATTTCATGTCTAATGTGTTTCACATACCATACAAAGATAAGAAAATAAGAAAAAATACACATTTTGATCCATTTCAGCATGCCGTAGCTTTTCCAAAGCTTTGTATCAATCACCGAAAAGAAAGAACATGGAAACAAAAAATAGTTTTATGAAAAAAATGATATAAAAACAGAGATCACACAATATACAAGAGCTATACAGTTTTATTTCTACATTTTCTGTAAGTGAAGATATTTAATATGAAATCTACCTCTATGTGTTAAGTAAAGATAATGGATAGTTCATAAATGAAGCCTGTTTGATTGTAAGGGAAACGACACAGAAAAAAAAACACATTACATAACAGATATAATGTATAATGAAGCAGAATTACAACTGCTACATTAGAACACGATCGCCTGAACGATAGTTTTCTCCTGTGAACTCCTAAAACTTGGTTACTTTCAGTTTAAATATTCTTTGATTACACAGCGTATTAGAAAAAAATAATATTGACATATTTTATCTCCAAAATAAACAATTACAAAGATTAATAATCTGTACAAGATAAATTAACACGTTACATCTACAGAATGCAATGAAAGTGTCAATAATCGATAATTAAGAATCGCATCGAGTTGGAGTTTTATAAAGCTGTTCGTAAAAGTTACGCACGACTTTGCGCACGATTGGAACATGTTCTTGGGTGCTATTTCAGCTACAGAGGGATATATCATTTAGCACGAGAAAGGGTCACCAGTCGTGAGCACAGTCCTTCGTAACTTATAAAACAGCTTTATAAAACACTCACCAGGTTCCAAAATACCCGTTAGTATGCCCTCTTGCTGTTACTAATGATATGCCAATATGTTATGAGAGTTATTCACGTATAAACAGAAACATTCTTTCCTGTAAAACAGTTTTTCTCATTGTTATTGATCCGTTTAAACAATTTGTTTTCATCATGAACAAATAAAAAGAAGATCATTCAGCATACAAAGGTGATCACATTACAGATTGAACACATGGTAAATGGTACTCAGATCTCTTTATGAAATGCATACACACAAGTCCTAAAACACCTTTATTGCATTTATAATACTCAACACATGAAGACCCCTACAGACAAATACATCATCCAAAAATTAATGAGTTCTTAAGACTGATAACACAGTCTCTCAGACTTCTGCCAATGACGCAATATGAGTTTGAATTACGGAGCATGCGCATGAGATAAGAATCCTAGATTGGCTAGGCCTGGCTCCGCCCATATCACCTGCCACTTATCGGCATAATGAGGTCGCGTTGCCAATAGACATGTATGCATTGAATGAGCGAATGTGACTGGACGGTCTTATCTATGTTTTACATTTTGAATTACAAGCCCTCTCATCGTATAACTCACATAATTTCTATAGAGAAATACATTCCGTCTTTTGCAATTCTAAAATCAAAATATTATTTCCATTGCGTCATGAAGATCACGCCATAAACACACTCATCTGAAAAAGAATTTCTCGTGTATAAACTCCATCATGTTTTTAATCAGGTTCAAATAATTGGTGGGAGACAAAACACTACGTTCCCTTCATCATCATTAAGATTTCATTAATAAGAACACTTTCTAGTCTATTTTACACTAATCACTATGACCAAATTATAATCTGACAATTCATTTACTTAATATCAACCATCAGCAAGACAACGATGTCGAATGTTCACATTTTTTAACGCCATGTCAATGGAGAAGCCTTCGCATTCGATGCTAGTTTGTTTTTCACTTTTTAAAAGACAATGTAAATCTTAATCATCAAGTCAAATTCAAAATGATCTTTTGAAGTATTAGGAGCAGTATATGGAATTTAGATAATACTATGTTTCAATGAGGTTTGTCGTCAAGGTTACAACTACTGTACATTAATTTTGTCAAATAAAAATTATGTTCAGGCGGCGGGTCCAAGATCTCAGAACGACCCCCTTCCCCCCCCCCCAAAAAAAAAGGGGCACACGAAAGGGACACGACATACCACATGGTACGGTTGGTGGAGACCAATGGGTCAAGTGTGAGGTTGGAGGGTAGGGGATATTTCCCTGTTCCATGACATTTACTCCGGCGACGATTGCTCCGATGGAAAATCTGCACGTTAAGCCAACATAAAATATAGCGTCCAAAACTAAATAAAATCAAAACAAATCAGCCATTGTGTGTGTGCTACATAGGCCTGAATCTAAAAACAATAGGACACAAATTGAGAAAGCTCTCGAACGCACCTGCAGTCGTCTAATTTGAACGCATGCAATTAATGAACTGTCAGATTAAAACCTCGCAGATGATTAGGGCCCCGTAACAAAAAATGTATGTAATTGATAGCATGTATGAAAGAACACTTCTGATTGGTTCCTAGTCAGTGTTTTGAATAAAATACGCATGCATGGCCAATCCTGATTGGCGATTGTCATGTGGCGATTGATGGCTAACCTTGGTGTTACGGAACCCAGGGTCTACCTTGTTCTGATGATATCAAATCGCGAAAAGGAGAAGAGATTGCGCAGATTTCTTCGTGATTACGTCGGTATCTCGACGTGCTTCTTGTCTCCGAAGAGTTCTGCGTCCACGGGGTCATCGGGGTTGGTATCGTAGCCATAGAGAAAGTAAGGGTTGCCGGGGATGTTAGCAGGGAAGGTGTCGGGAAGTGTGTCTCGTGCTCGCTCCTCGAAATGATAAACTCCGGTTTCAGCGAGAAGGCTGTGAAAATGGGATCGTAAATGAGAATAGCCATTAGAAGAATGCTATAATATAGTGATGATATATTTACTGTAGCACCATGTTGTGACTGTGACTACTACTACTACTACTACCCTGTAAAAACTTTGTTTACAATCTTAAGCACGTTGCTTAAGCCCGTCATTCTAACAAAAAAAAAACTGTTGAAATTGTTTGAACTTTTTTCAAACAATGTAAACAAGAATTTTAACAACTTTAAAAAAAATTATATGTAAGAGTGACGGGCTTAAACAACGTGCTTAAATTTTTAAACAGCGTTTTTATATTGTACGACTACTACTATTAATAATAATAATAATAATGATGACAGTATTAATAACAATGAAAATAATCATAACATTAACAATATTAATAATAGTAATAATACTAATAGTGATAATAATGACAATAAAATAATCAGAACAATAATAATAGTTATTATAGTAATAATAATAATAGCAATATAACTTTTAGTTGTTATACAGTATAATACAAATGAAGGAAAGCCGTGGCAAATTGTATAAAATATTCATGGTTCAATTTGTTTTCTACTACATGTACTCGTGTCACCAAATCTCCTCGGTGATATAAGAGCCAACCAAGGAAAATAACGATGTTCACATCACATTATTCCTGTAGATAACAACATCCAATTGATAGTCAAAATTCACATAATTGCCTATATAAACCAATCTCTGAGAAACGTGACATTTCTTCAAAACACGATTGAGTTGCAAAATCTACCCCAAACACGCAGTGACACAACGGAGCGTTATACTATTCAAGTATCATTCCTTTGTGAAGTCACGCACAAAAATCACTAAAACGTCAATTATATCGTGTTTGCACGTAGGTTCACGAGGCGTGCATTTCCGAATTGACACAAAGTTTGTTAAATTGGCGCTTTCACGACAACATTACAATGAGATAACCTGCCAATAATTGACAAACCTAACTTTTACGCCCTCGAAAATAATTGTAAATATAATGCCAGGAGAAAATTCATCATTCGTCAAATATATGCATTACTTAATTTCAGTAACGTGTTCACAGTTGTGCGTTAAGAAACAGAAATAAGACAGTTACAAAATGTTTAACTTAAGACCAATACTGAATCACCTGAAACAGCTGTACGGTTAATACTTGTTTTTCACATGTCAACTCACTGAACCAAGAAATATTGTGTGATTTAAGTGCATTTACGGACAGGTCACATCATACAACACACTCGAGTCCAGTTGCATGACAGTTATTACAAAGCATTCTGACCATGGCAATCATAATTATTTCTTAAAAAAAGGTCGTTTTATGGCGCAGTCACATTTCCCCTACGGCTGCCGTACGGCGAGTCGAAAACAGCCGTTTTAACATTTTTTAATACCAGCTACATATAGGTGGTTCCAATAAAAATGAAACGGCTGTTTTCGACTCGCGTAATGGCCGACATAGGGGAAATGTGACTGAAGCATTAAACAAGAATCAAGGTGTGTGGCACGTTCCTTTTAAAGGCAACGTCCACCCAGGTGTAAAGTTACTTTATTTCAATTCATAAAAACAGCGAATGAAAAAGTAACACTTTAAGGTTGGTTTAAGAGCCATCAAAACTGCAGAGTAATGATTTCTCCAAGTTGTCATGTTGTGACGTAACAATGCGAGTAGCTCCCCCATTGAACATCTAATATAAACTCAACAAATCGCATTACTTTAATGATGTATTCATGGATGACTGAATTTATATTTTTTTAGTGAAGGCTGTATGCAAAGGGAAACATCTCCTTTTAAATGATGGTCCATTATACTGCAAACATGAAAATACGACATGACACATTTGCAATACTTTCCTTTATACCAGTTACGATGTGGCAATGTGAATTGCATTTTAATACTTCATCATACAACACAGGTTTATTCCCTGTGGTTACGTTATGAAAACGATGTGGTTTGCTTCGTCGCCTCATACTAATATGCAATTTTATAATAGACCAATTTTCTAATACAACCACAAAAAAACACATTTTACACGTTAGGTTGGTCGGTAGGATATACATGTATCGTGTCGCGTGACTGATATTGTGTTTATTGGTCAAAATGGCGTCAGAAATTACTTGGTCGCCGTCGACCTCAGCAATATGTAATGATGATAATTCTAATCAAGATACATGTATGTAGAAACATGTTCCACTAATAAAAAAAACATGATTATAAACGTACCATCGTATTTGGATACTGATAAAAAGTATTGATCGTCGAAAATTGCGTCTTTAAATCTTTGCGACCCCCCCCCCCCATCTGGGAAACGTTCCATCAACATTTTTTCCGACAAGTTGTGAGATCTGACATTTTTCATAGATTTGATTGCTATAAGGTACTGTTTCTATGGTAACTGCCGGATAAAGTCCTTTCATGAAACTCTCCCCGTCATTTTTTAAATTTATTTTTGTCTTCGGTTTTTGGCAGAAGGTACGGCTTAGTACAAATTCAAATAATATGCAAGGCTACAAATGGAAAACTTTTAATCGCTAGCTTACACCATCCCGGGGAAGGGGGAGGGTAGGGTCAAGCAGAGTGCCCCACCGAATTTTGATTACCTTTCTCTTTTTTTGAGGGAGGGGATTCTCTCGGAAATGCTTTGATTTAATTTTTTACGGGGGGGGGTATCATCCCCCAGGTATTAGCTTTCCAGGTTACGCTACTGGTTTCAATCTTATGCACTGTTTTGAAGACTATTAAAGCGCAGTGATAAACGGGAAGAGGGCGACCGCTACTATCACTTTTCAATTAGTAAAAAAAAGTGGAGAGAGGGGAAGGAAAGACGAAAAAAGGAAGAACACTTAACAACAGGTGTCGTGTATCTGTATAATAAATTTAAAAAATAAGGAAAAACAGTCACATTTGGCTCTTCTTGTCCCAACCTTTTAAAGTACAATGGCGCCGTCCGTGTGTGTATTTGAATCTGATTTTTCCTTTTACTCAAATGAGGGACCTTCAATTCATTCCCAAATTGATACTTTTATATGTAATATCATACAATGTTTAATCATAGACAACATGAGTAGGGTCCGTGGTTTAATATAGGGACGATAGATAGATACCAATGAGATATGACGATATACATGTATACGCACGAATCTCATTAGACGTGATCTTAAACCTCGCCACGCTAATACCCCCATCTCACTAGATGGCAATTCCACTGCGATCGTCAAAAATCGACAAAGCGTGGTATAACGTAGCTTGATCGTGCCTTGATCTTTTCAATCTTCTCCGTCGTACCTTGATCTTTTCTGATGCGGCAAGGATCGCCACCATCTTCCTGGTCGCCACAAAATTTTGAACATGTTCAAAACTTACGTAGCGAGATCGTGGAGGTGCTAAAGCGCATCAATCGAGTCATGAGCGTATTACAAACGACAAATTCGTAGCTGTAACGGAGCCCCAACGCATAAAGCGTAGTATAAGCGCATTAAAAGCGGCACCGATCGCCCGTGGTTTTCAGGCCCGTTCCCAAGACAATTCTGCTACGCTGCTTCCGTTTACAAGGCGACTGCCTTGCGCTCGACACGCTTCACACAGCTTCCACCACGATGCTTCCTTCTTTGGGTGACATGTGGCCCATGTGGCACACGTTCTCAGCCCGCTACAGGCGTTCGCGTTGCGCTTTTGCTGCGCCGCTGATGACTGGGCAGCGATTGCGCAACAACCGTCCGCGCTGCTATAAAACACCGTGCCGATGGTGGCGGATTATCATATTTGCAACAGATTACGAGGCGATACCACGGCGTTTTCAAACATACCTCCCAGAAAAAGGACCAGAAAAGGGAAAGCTGCCCAAGCTACCCCTCTTAGGCCGGCGGTCGAAGAGGAAGATCAAGGGGTTATGGTGGGGGTAGAGGAGGAGGAGGTAGAGGAGGAAGAGGAGGGGTACAGGAGGAGGATGAAAATCTTACTGCTGAGCCAGCTGGAAAGAGAAAAAAGACGCTCACATGTCTTGATGGCGAAATGGGTTACCTCTGCAGAAATAAATAAATTGATTATGTTTTGAAAATAAATTGAATTCTAACCACAGTGACAGTAGACAACATCAAATTTTGTTAATGATTCGATCACTAATGTATTGATTGGGAAAGGCAATCTTTAGGGAGATTCTGGCATTGTGCCCCCCTCCCCCTCCCTTTTTATGAGTGCTTTCACATCAGTAGACTACTTCTTGTCAGCAAATTTGAAAGGAATTACCAAATATTTTTGAGTGACAAACTTTTGTGGAAAAAAATAAACAGAAAATCAAAGATTTTTATGCTCTTTTATGAAATTCTGGATGCATCCCTCATATTAACTATTAGGCTCATCGACATCTTTTGAATGAAATTTTAAAAATATTGTATATTATGACTTAGGTGACAGCCAGGATCGGACCCTGTATCTTTTTGGCCTCCTCCTTCTCCTGTCCTCGCATTCAACTTTTAACTGATGTTCTTTTTTAATGCCAAGATGTATAAGTCCAACCAAATTCTGGACATCCATGTTGGTCGGAGGTTGGCAATCGACTGAAAAATGTGTCATGTGCCGCGATTAGTATGCCGATTGCTTGAAATCGTTTCAAGAGCCCATCATGAACGTAACATAATCGCTTCATTCGTAGCACCACCGTACCGAGGTCCTAATTAGCGTATGAGCCTCGTTGTACGATCGATTTGATCGCAGAAGCAGCGCATCACATCTGCCTCGAATCGTCGCAAGAAAGTGGCATCGTCGTACTTTCAGCGTATTACCATCGCCTTCAGCGCAGGTCGGTCGCATAGAAGTTGCAGTGCAATCGTCTCGCAGGCTAAAAATAGAATTCGAGGAAGATTCTGCTACGATTTGCGGGATTTACACAGATCGCCATGGTCGCCACGATCGCCTTCCTAGTGAGATGGGGGTATAACGTTGCAATTTTGCACATTATTTTGTAGAATCAAATTCGACAATCGTTTCATGTATTCTATACTGAAGAAGCTAATAAATGGCTATACGTCTTGGGTAATGTTTAAACAATAAATGATCAGTATCAATCAGTGGCGTACCTGGGATTTTTCACAGGGGGGGGGCAAAACCGTCCGCCAAAAAATTTGACAAGCAAAAAAAAAAGAAGAAAAAAAAGGGTCTTCAAGCACGTCAGGGAGGGCAATAAAGGTCTTCAAGCTCGTCAGGGGGGCAGGGATACGTCCTTTGCATGGGTTGTGGCTCGTCAGGGGGGGGGGGCAGACTGCCCCCTCTGCACCCCCCGTAGGTACGCTAGTGGTATCAATGATGTAATATGTGAACCTATCCCCCAGGATTAATTCTGCGTACAAATAGTTGATGCAAATGAAGAGCTATATTTATATATAGGCTTAAGAGCGGCAAGGAAAACATGTGGTTATGCACGTACATTATAAGGATGTAGGCCTACACGAAACTGATTATATCGAGACAAGTTAAATATTGAAATCATGGATATGTATTGAGTCAACGCAGACGATCTAAGCAATCAGGAAAAGACATTCTCCCCTTTGGCGTAGAGTTCAATCACACGCCTTACCCCAACATCAAATATAATTCACAAAATTGAAATTCCATTTCCCCTGGTCGTAAAAGCACGACTTTTCAGGGTTTGCTTCACAGTGCGTTCAGCGCTGTGAAGGCAAAACTCAAACACCCTAACAAATCTAAACAAGGATTAAAGTAAGTAGATTTCACTTACAGGATCCGCTTCCAATCTTTATTTGATAATAATTCCTACGTTTTGTCGCATTCTTTCCCCCCGCTCTGTGCAATTCTACTGATAGGTATACGAATTTCATCAGAATAAATGGTTTTCAGCGCAGGAGGACCACCACGGGAATTATTTTCGTCTTCTACATTACGCGTGTGTGCATGGATGAAGTGATATATGTTTACCAACAAATACCACTGAGTGTTTGATGGTAGATGGATAACACCCCCCCCCCCTCTCCCGCATACACCACCCCTTATGCAACTGTCACACCGCAGTGAAACCAAGCCTTGGCAGATAATTGATAGTATGTTATTACCAATGATATACAATCGGTCGTATAGGAGTCGGGTTTGTTGGCGTGACTGCACCATTTCCGATGTAAGCTATGGAAGGCCATCCCTGTAATTAACGGCAAATACCAAAGTTTGTTACAGTTAGCATGCGCGTGCTGAAATCAACCATGCGCACGTTTAACTGACCAATCACCGCGTTCTATTTAATGTTCAGCATGCGTATGTTATTAACATACGTCGGTTTGTAATATAAGTGATATGAATGCAGTATTTCCGTCGAGTTGTAAACAACTGCGTCGCGATGTTGAAACATCCTCGCACACGCATTGTTCTTCTGGGAGTGTATGGGAGGGAGACAGTTCTTGTTTCAGCACATTTTCGCAATTTGCCCATTTTGGTAAAACACACAAACTACCACAAACCTATGTAAATAACATCCTTTAAAAATACAATATACATTATACTAAGTGGTCAGGCTTGGATACGTTCAATACAGATACACACATAAACACCGCAGAGATGCAAATTAAACATTTTTAAGACACACACACATACACACACGCGCTCGCGTATGCTGCGAACCTTATTCTTTGCACACACCTTACTGCTCAAATTCTCTTTTCTTCCAAATTAAATATTACTTCTCACAGAGGTAAAGAAATATTTTTTTTCATCATGTGTGTATGAAATACATAATGTAAATAAAGCAATTCTTGTCGTACCTATATTTTGAATTCTGGTCCGACTCAAACCATACACGTCCAGTTATATATATGTATAAATGCATATATATATATATATATATATATATATATATATATATATATATATATATATATATAACTGGACGTGTATGGTTTGAGTTGATCTATTCTCTGGAATTTATTTTTTTCTTCAAAAAATCTAATTTAGAAGTTAGCTTATCAAGCTATGTTGGACTATGTACATGTATCTATTTTTTAGCATATGTAATCACTTGTTGTGATATTGCAATAGCTACGTATAGGTGGTTTGAAGTTTGAATAAAAATGCATAAAACGGCTGTTTTCGACTCGCTGTAGGGGAAACGTGACTGAGGTATATGTATGCTGATAAAATGAACTCCTACGTATGACAACAAGTTGTACAGTGTTAGCAACCCATGTTTTAACCGAAGAGGTATATCACAGTCTGAGTTTACCCAGACTTCAACATTACGGCTCACAGAGTTTACAATCCTTATGTACAGTCCCACCAACGAAATCAATACCAGACCAATCGATGGTGCGCCATGGGAAATAACTTAATAGCTCTGATCGGTAATGGGTCATTACCGTTTGTGTGACCGTAACGTTAAACTAATAGTAAATTATAACTTAATCACAAGATATGTGCGAGGATGTTTAGTACTTACACGTGGGTGGTAGGGCTAACGTTGATTTTGAGTGCTTCGCTGTGTGACTCCATTTTGTTAGCTAGGGTGACGTTGTTACCAAACAGGCAATACCTGGGCATTTTCTGACCGACGATTCCCGCCACAATTTCCCCCGTGTGCAGGCCTATACGCATCTGTATAGAAAGAAGAATGATATATGACAAAAACCGTAAGTCATGGAATTACTTGAAAATCAAACTTTTTATAAGCTAGCCTAATATGATAATAATACGACGGTGCTATAGAGATATTGCAGAGAGTTGAGATTGAGTGAGAAACATCTCAACTCGATCACAACTCTATAACGGTATAGATAAATCTGATTTCTCTTGGCGGCCATTACTGCAGGCTTCCAAACAAGGAAACGTTCATTGTTTTACGCAATGAGCCAGGCGTGTTGCTATGCCAGATACGCATAATTGAAATATGCAAACAAGTAGCGCCCAAACAGAATTGGTCTATTGTAACGGAGAATTCTATTTATCCGTTATTGTTGATGAACTACTTCCGCAATCAATTATCTAAATCTGCCGCCTCGTATTGCATTCCATTGATACGTTGATCTATTCTCTGGAATTTATTTTTTTCTTCAAAAAATCAAATTTAGAAGATAGCTTATCAAGCTATGTTGGACTTTGTACATGTATCTACTTTTTAGCATTTTTTCTTATCTTTTAGAGGGCCAGACACACCACGAATCAAACTGATGATTAATTTTGTGTTGACAGAATTGATCATTGAAAGAAGGTATTTAATTGCAAGTATTCGTTTCATGCTCGTAATTATATGAATTAGTATCGTAACAGTAGCAAATTGTATCACCAATCTCAACAAAAGTTGTTAAATGTAAGAGAATGTAAACATAAAGGTCCGTATTCTGAAGTCAGGTTTAACTTAGACCATGGTCTAACTCTGTGCTAAAATTATTGGAAGCCAAAAGTGTCATAACTTTTATTAAGTTGTATGTTTCTTATGTTTACTGCTCTTTCCTGATTCATCGATGGTGAAGAAAATCATCTATTTATACTTCGTAGATAATTATGAATGATTTGCGAGCCAAAATGAGCTGAAATATGATATATCTACTGTTAGTGATTTATGTAACAATTGGCGATCCATACTTAAACCACAACTTTTAACCTGAGTTAAATCAAACCCGACTTCAGAATACGGGCCAAACAATATAAAACTGCGTTGGTATAACTGTAAGCATTGAATTCGTCAATTTTAAAACGTGACCCCCCCCCTATCCATTGTAAAATCAAAAGAGATTGCTGAAAATCTTCACACCTCTACAGAGGAAGGTCAGACATGGTCGGGTGGAAGTGATCTGGGGAGCGTTTCACGAAAAGTTTTGTGAGTGATTTTCGATGACTTATTTTGCTCTCAGCCAATCAGATGCAAGGATTTCAGTAGCTTATAACAATAACCACTGACGATCTGTATCATAAAATGTTCCCCAGATGAAAATTCAAACGAAAAGGTACATGTATGTTGAAAATGTATTGCAATACCTTTACCAGGTAAATCATTCGACAATAACACAGACTGATGCAACAGTCGATAGAACGACAGCGATTCCAAACTGATCGATAGTTTGTCAATGATAATAACACAATAAATTTGATCGGTATGGAAACGGTTTGATGGGTGTAACTGTACACATCAAGGGGTAGCTCAACACGCGAATAAATTTAGGTAAAGATTGCGAGTCATTACGAATACACTGAGCTGTTTTATCCGTAATAAACCTTGGCAGATGCTACTTAGGTTTACAACACGATGCACTTGCTTGGGATAAAATAAAACCACAATAAAAGCTTTTTGTCAATTTCAATTCATCACACTCGATAACAAAGACGGATTCGTTGGTATTGTATTAAGGATTTTGTGCCATCATGAGTTGAAATACATGGATTAATAATGATTCTGTCTCGGTATATCATACCAATCCAAATTCACCACATATGAACATCGTGATCTTTCTTTCGACAGTTTAGTAGTGTAATCTCCCACTTCCATTTTATTAAATTACACAGTAATACAAAGGAACATTTTACAATCAATTAAAAGGGATTATGTATACATTACTTATATGAATTCGCAATTTTTTTTAATCAAACATACTAACGTCTTTTTTTTCTCGATAGGCTGCACTCTCATTTAATTGCTTTACCCAACAACACAAAAAGAAGCTTTTCAATCAATACATAGGGATTATTATGTATTTACTATGAAAATAAATTTGCAATATCTTAATCAAAATAACTCTGAAAGCATTTAAGGAGGAATCCCTTAAAAAAAGGGCTCCCACTTCCATTTTATTGCATCACAAAGACGACCTTTCAATCAATCAAAAGGAATTATATTTGATTGTTTCTAACATGTTCCAATATATTAATAAAAAATCAATGAGGTGTTATAGGATGGCCCCTAAAGCTTTGTCACAGGTATATCAATATATACAACATAAAGGGTGTTGAATTTATCGCAATCCTCGAAGGTGGCATGTTGGTGAGAGTTGCTGATGCACTTTATTCCTTATACTTTATGATATTATATCATATTTGTGTAGATTTGGTAATACTAATGGTCTTAATTGAATCATGACATTTCCAGTACTGTAGTACTGATAATTACTATTGTGTATGGAGCAGTCAAATGTTTTAATCAAATAAAGTTTTTCCTTCTTTCAAAATACACAAACACAAAAAGGAAGTGAGAGCGACATTATCGACTATATCTTTTGCATATTACCCACTTTGTTAGTAAAACTTTTATAAAGCCAAATTTGAAAGCGTAATAACATAATTATTATTATTTCAGATCAGATTGTGTTGCAAATTCCAGTGTTAGGCTAATTTGAATTTTCACTTTTAATCAAATAAACTCGTTTTAAAATACGTGTTCCAAATAAAGCATCAAAGGTAGAGAAAATTTCATAAATAAAACATGAATTCCCAAATTCTACGAAGGAGGAGTATATCAATTTGTACTCTTTTTTTTTAATAATAACGATTTTTCAATACTTCTAAGCAAAGTGACATTCCTGCAATATATCATTGACATGCCACCGTCCTTGCCATTTCTTTAGAATATCTGACAAAACTAATAACAAAGTACTATGAATAATTTATAGCCAATTTAAAGTAGCTGTTATGAAGCTCATATCTGTTCTCACAAGTGCAATTTTCATAATTTATTGACGAGTTATCATTGTCAGCTATATAATCCAGGGATGTTATCGTGGTTATAGGATTGGCGTCGCCGGTCTTGGGAGCATAGAGGAAGCAATAATGCATCACCTTAACTCCCATTCCCGGGTACATATAGCTAGGGTCGCGCCGAAGCTGCAGAGCCTGTGAACAGGATTAAAGTAAGCCGATATTAAATCTACCGTATAACGCATCTTCACACGTTGCCAATTTAATACACTCTCTTATCTCTTCACGCAAGGTGGGATCCATAATTAAAAGATGGATTTTTTTTTGCTCAAGCCGAGATGGAAAGGTTGCCCAAAGCGCATTGGGAATGGGCGGTAAAAGCTTGATGATGAATTATTCAATATTTCTGGATCTGTTGGGGGACAGGTTTTTACAAGAAGCTGGTTTAGAAGCGCAGAATCGCAGAGCTATATGTTACAAAGTGCATTTACTTTTTTTCACTCATGAATAAATTTATTTTGGTTACGATATTGTTGTTTTTATCAGCATAAAGCCATTCACCTGTTTGTGGTATTTCCCATTTTCTTTTATCTGCGTTTAGATCATATAAAATGGAAGCCTACGTACACTTGAACGAATTCTTGACCAGTTACCCAACAATTTACCTTAAAGTTAGTCAAACCTTTTAGAAAATATGCCCACATTCCTGTTTGGAGTGTCGTTTTTTCTTTCAATGAGACGAGGCAAAATACAATCAATCCTATATGCCTGTATGTATTTAAACATGCACATGCCTTTATTAGCAGTGGGGTTACGAAAACATAAAATACCAATGCCCTTATATTCAAACTGTCCAGGGGGGGGGGGGCTGAGTTTCGAAGTTCATGGACATGCGAAGAACATGCAAAGAATTTTCGTCATGGAACATGAGGAACAATCCCATCCCGTTTAGATTCGGAAGAGCACGATTCGCAATTTAAGGTTTGATGATTGTTTGCGGGCGAAAGGAAGGGAAATAATGATGTAAAACAAATGAAATGGAGTGCACACGTGACCTGGCATTCGTCAAGGTGTCCATCTTGATGCGAGAAGACATTCCTTGTCACGAACATACGCATCGCTTGGACTCACGCCTCATTTAAGTTGGATACTTCGCACAGACCGTGGTCTTTCTAAGATTACCAAACCAAGATGTAATATGTATGGAAAAGAGGACTCACTCTACCGAGAAACCATAAACCGCTGACTTGGCCGAGTATGATCCAAAAGGAAGAAAAATGCAACACAGCGAGCATGAAATCCTAATCGCTTCTGATTTCGATTGAGATAGGTCGGAGACCTTATGTCCCATTACCTTTCAAAACGGTGTAATCACTCTCTAAGACGGATATCAACATACTAAGTGATATCAGCAAGGATGTTATGTGCCCTGGATATTCAGAAGGTAACGTTTAATAGCAGGGAATGCTTATACACAGTGGCCTACTTTCATGGATGGACTAATATCCATGTTTGATCACAGCAATTTTTTGGTTTATTTCTTCAAATCTTATCAAATATAATTGGTTGGTGTTTATGATGATATTTCAAGCTTGTGAACCTGGCATACACAGTACAAATATAGTACGTTGGTTAAGCCTGTCACTCTAACAACAAGTTGTTTAAACTTTTTTAATTGTTTAAACTTTTAACGACTTGTCTAAAAGTTTAAACAGTTGTTTAAAAAGTTAAACAGTTGTTTAAAAAGTTTAAACAGTATTTGTTAGAGTGACGGGCTTAAACAACGTGCTTAAAGTTTTAAACAGCGTTTTTACAGTGTAAGGAGCTAATGCATTATTAACTCTTACTCTGCCAGTCCCAATACCCCTCTACTGCCAGGGATATTCGAGGGAATCCTAAATTGACCGAAATGTGATCAGCGACTGATTTTAAAACGGTCATAATTCTTTACCCGTACGTTGTATAATAAAACCTTCTACACATGAAATGATGCATGGTTCATGGGCTTTATGGTCATGTTATCATCTTTCATATTCGCGTTTGGAAAAATGGAGAAAAGATTTAATATCTTACATAATTTTTTTTTCAATAAGTAAAACCTAGATAATTATGATTTCATAAACTTTTCAAAGAGTAAATAACCTGAGGAATTGTAGAGATACCAAGAAATTAAGAAGATAAAATGAAAGTTCAATGTTTACCCTTTCAAATGACGTATCTATTGATGAAATTGAGCAAACAGAAATAACGAAAAATAATGCTCTTTTGAATGAAATACTATTTTGCTATTCAAGTTATTTCCTCTGAAGTACGAGAAAGCGACCTGTTCCAAAAAAGGGCATTGTCGCCGATCAAGTGACCAATCGCAGCACAGCTGCGATCCCCAAGCAAACACACACAATAATACATTAGAGCCATGTATCTTCAAAGTGCGGCCAACCGTACCCTTTCATTCGTGTAGTCTTCAAAATAAGACTCTGTAATTTTTTTTATTCGTAGTGTAACAAACAAAGTTATTGCCAGTCAGAAGGAGACAAAATATAAAAGAACTAAAGATGATATATTGAAATATAGATAAAGAGGGGTCGGACAGATTCAATACTTACAAGTTTAGAGTATAAAATCCCACAAAATAATATGGGCGTTCTTGGCAAAGTGCACAGAAGTAAGAAAAAGAAAGTTTATTTGTCGTGAATCAAAGAAGAGGGAATGCAAATCAGTTACAAACAAAAAATCAATACAAATTTTCAAAAAGAAAATAGGCCTATTTGTTCTGTATTACTGGTCTGACCAAAGTAGCCACCTGTTAACATTCTACGTGACTACATTATTTTGTTCATGCCACCAAGTCATGAACAATAGATGCCCAGACTCTCTTTCATGAGGAATCTCTAATCCGCGCTCCCTCCTGACCTATTATCTAGGAGAGTAATTTAGCACAGGATGTTCATAGAAATTGGGGCTCACGCGCGTCTTTTGATTTGACTTTTGAATACTTTCAAAGGTTCCGGTATTGATTTCTTATGGGTGACCCAGGTAAAGAGAAAACAATTTGCCCCCCTACATAAAAATCCTGCATCCGTCCAGGGCCTCCCCAGCTCGTAGCACTATCCGTGGTAAAAGAAATAATTTGTTCAGATAACATAGTGTACAATAATATGCGTGGTATAAAGAAATGTAATATTCAACCCGTTATCATCGTTATCATTTTCATTTCTACTCTCTAAAGTCGTTTTAAAATCCCCTTGATAGTGACGTCAATGATGCAGCAACTAACAGGTCGGTCTGATCGGTTTTGTTAATGTATCCCTTTCTTTCTTTTCCTCAAAACATCTGATATTACTGCATATACTCCGTTTACTTTTTCTCTGACCAATGGTTTGATTTAGCAGAGGAAAAACATCCACCTTGAAAAAAAAATCAATCTTGAGACGAATAAAGCGGTATTATCGGCCGTTTTAATTATCACATTTATTTGTTTTGCTTCTTCCTATTTTATTCGAGGAGAATATTGAACGATTCATATTTTTGTGAGAAGTTTGAATATGATATTGATAAGCATAATAATGTCAATCATTCTTTTTTTTAATGGTTTGGGCTATAAAAACACAAACGAAAATGAACCGCTATTTACCTGATCTTAAGTTTATGAAGAGAGAGTTTGGCTGCAGAACAAATGCAATTAATATGATTACAACAATTATTTTTGAATAATAATCTTAATGATGAGGATGATGATTATGATGGCAATAACATTAATAATAAGAAGGTGAAGGAAAATAATAATGATAGTAATATTAACAATAACAATAATGATAATAATGATTACGATAATAGTAATACTAATAATGATAATAATAACAATAATAAATTAATAAATAAATAATGAGTGTGAAGATTGCAGTGCGATGAGAGTTGGAAATGACAGCCTTCTTTACTCATATATTTATAACGAGAACAATTTTGTGAGAATGCTAAAAAAACAAAGTATAAGACCTTTCCCCCCACCCCCCCCCCTCCCCCCAAAAAAATCTCCCCCAAACCGTGCACATTTGCAGGCAGAAAAAAGCCTTGACACAAGAATACTACCATAACGGCCTGCAAAAGAACCGATCGATAGCTCATGAATATTCATAAAACAATAGCGAATGGGTGAGTAGCGTTGGGTGAGAGACATCGTACCGCTCTGTCATTGGTCAATTCTGAGCTGAATTCCTTCGCACACTCGCCTTTGCTCTGCCCATAGAAGTACGTGTATTGCTACACACAACCTTTATATCACACGTGTCTATAGGAGAAATATTGATTCAGATCGCGGCAATATCCGAAATCAACTCTTCAAAATAATGATGCAAAAATGCCATTTTACTCAAAAAATGTCTATGTAAACCACTATTTTTTATATAACAAAATTAATTGTGAATTCCTTGCCAATATAACAACATAAAAAACACAAAATATGGTGTTGATTTTCTGGCTGTAAAACTGGTTAAACAAAAAAAAGTTACTTGGGCAACTATAGCTGCCAGTGGCACTAGAGGGCTATGGGCAACTATAGCTGCCAATGGCTCTTAAAGAGTTAAATACCTTATCAAACCTAGCAAAGTATAAGAAAGCTAAATGAGAGCAATATTAATATTGAGCAAAGATACACACTGTACGTCTCAGCATTTCTCTACGAAATGTAGCGCCTCAGTTTTGTATCAACGTATCCCGATGTCAGTTTTGAATTTGTATTATAACGGTAATGCAGTCTTTGTGCAGATGACATCATCACTTAGGAACTCAAAGTGAAGGTGAAGTTGTTCGATTAGTAGATTTATCATGGATGGTGAAGTCACTAATACCTCGTTCCCTCTGTCGTGCGATCCTTTACGAAAGCCACGATTGGCCTTTCATAACTAATCTGGAACTTCTTTGAACCATTTAATTTTTTTACGATCAATAAGATTGCCACGACTGATCTGATATGATCTGATACGATCTGATAAGATCACTACGATTACTCCACGGTTAAGTAAGCCGTTTCAATCTTGGCGCAAATCGCTTGAACTTGAACTTGAATCGTGAAAGTGGGAACTATGTAGTACGCACTCACACATTTCCAGAGACACCTTTGGCTCTATATCCAACTAACTTGAGTAATATTGGCCGAGAGTCGACTTAATTCGAGCCAGAGTAACTCTGAAAAAAAAATAGGTGAAAGCTTGTGGGTCCAGAAAACAAAACTATTTAAGAAAAGCAGACCAACATATTCTTTTAGAAGAATTTTATAACATTTTTGGGACACTCAGTCGATCCATGCAGAGGCGCCACATCAACAGATTATTTAAAAACAAAACTCAAGACAAATCGTCTTGACTAGATCGGAAGGCCGATTCCTCAGTAAAATCTGAAAAGATCATAAAAAGGTTTCATTCTTAACGAAATTTACTTACCCTCAGTGCGTGGCCTTGATGTGACTTGACGGCGGCGGCAGCCTCCATCATTTTGATCGCCATCTTAGCTGCTAATTGCGCATGCGTGTTGGAAGATTTGTGAAGACCCGAAGCTACGCAGTACGCGTCACCAATCGTTTCCACCTAAGGAAGAGAAAAGGGAAAGATGATGCATTAATGTAGGCAAGTTTATTCATATTACCTTTGGAAAATGACAACGATAACATTCTTAAACCATCCATTCCGACTGGTTCCAAAGCAACCCCTTACCTCCTAAACTTTTATTTTAATAATGATAGCTCGATTTATGATTAGCGTTTGTTTTTTGCCAGAGGATACAAAGGAGGATGCAACCATTTGTATCCCGATGACAGTTCGAGCTACCATTTTATCAACAGCGCCCAGTACATTTAATGAATCAATCCTATACCTGATACCCATTCACATTACCTGCATGGGTCGAGAATTTCTTGCTAAACGAACATCCACCATCGCTTGGATTTGAACCCATGACCCTTCGTTTGAGATATTAGGTCAGAACCACTAAGCTTCGACTCACCCTCACATGGCCCTCAAAAGAGGGCTGGGGGCTGCGGGTGCCGAAGCAATGCAGAGACTCGACCCAAACTTTCAATTAACAGCGACCCCATTTCTTTAGCCTGTCCACATTTTTCTGACCCAAATCTCATTCATTTTTTGCATCCCTGCTTTGAAAATCGTTCCCAGGGCCTTACACCCACACTAATGGAGTGTTGCAAGAAACTTGCGATCAATTGCAAGTCTATTTTTGGTCCCTAAATCAATCATATGTCATGTAGTTAATTGCAAACTAGTGACTGATTGCTAATCTGCTCCTTGAAACAAGATTTTAAATCTGATTTGCTATAGATAACATTGAACTATCAGCTGTACAATTGCAACATAATATTTGCAATTGATCGCAAATATTTTCTTGCAGCACCCCCTATATGTGGCTATGAAGAAGACCGTGATTGAATAACTGGTGTGTGTTCCGATGCAATGATATTCTGATTTACTGCTGGATAATCTGATTTTTCCCCCAGGAATTTCACCTTTCCCTCTTATTACGCTCAAATAATTACCACACATATTATTCTCCTGTATACAGACGAACAGCGCACACGGGGCGCATGGTCTTAACCCAATACTTCTGATATGAATACTAGCCCCGAAAATGACACGAAGTGCCTAGAGATTGGGACATGATATATTGGCATATCGAAAGATATGACAGGATTCATCAATGGGCATGGTGATGAGGTTCATCCTCCATTGCGGTGTCTCGGGTCTTCTGAAGACAGTAGCAGAATTAGAGCAAGGGACTTTAGCCGTGTAACCCAGCTAACATTGTCAGGAGAGACCAGACATGTATCTCAAGAATAATCGAATGCAGGCGAAGAGAAAAGTGGGGCAGGGGATCGGGGAGGGGTTAATGAAGGAAAAGATCGTGATCGGTATATCGATAGCAGGACGATAATTGATGAGCCCGATCGCGATTGTAAATCACACGCGTAGCAGAGGGAATGGAATTGCATGCAATGGAATTGTTGGGAGGGAAATCTCCAGTTTCAAGCTTGTAGATCCTCGGTCTCTTTAGTTCTTTGAATATGAATATCCAGAACAAAAACATGTCTTTTTTCCTCCCATAAAAAAAGACAATTCCATACACACTACATAGTATTGATAATGAAATTTGCCGAATTCTTATCGACTCAGAGAACACTTCCAAAAAAATCTATAGTATTGTCTAACATTACTGATAAGAAGAAATGTTTAATTGCAGAGTATGTGCAAAATCGGATGCATTTCACAGAAAATATATGTAAAGGATATACACGAATTTATAGATTAAATTAATAAAAAAAAGCCCGGACTTGGAGTAGAGAGTGATCAGTGAAAGTTCAATGTCGTGTAATAATAATCTATAATATATAATTTTCCTCAGCTTATGCACTGAATGCAGGTCGCTATCACACGGGGCGTGGTAATAATTATAAAACAGTATACAGGTAGCAAACGAACCGGTGCACCGGTTCGACTGCTACCTGTATACTTTTTTATTGCCAAAGTGATCACTTTATCATAAAAAAATAATTTCACTGTTTTACTTCAGTAAGAATCTTCTCGATGCTGTTAAGTCTTTGTTCCATTAACCTAATGAATCTTTAATTTTGAAGTTTCAAAAAGGCAAATGGTATATGAACGAGGCATTAACTGCAATACAGCTGGGACAGGGATTTAAACGGCGTCAAACCGACCAACATCTCTGCATCTCTTATACTACAACCAGACTGACTAGACGAGACATTTTGCAAAATTAACAAGCTACTCGTCAAGTATACATGGGAACGTTTAATAATGTAGAGTAAGTCTAACTAGACATGCTCCCTTAAATACCAAACAGAATTTTCGCTAATGTTGAACCCTTCAATCAATGCGCTCTGTCAAAACTTCTTGAAATTGTAATTTTCAGCTGACCTGAAGCACGTTACGAATGCGAACATAATGGCGCCAGACGGGTTTAAGCTGGACTTCACTGGGCAGTGGACAGTGTCGTAGTGACAATTCAATGGCTGTCACTAATTGCAGATATCAATCATTACATTTTACGGATCACATATTTGATTCCTCTTTTAAAATGGAGTAGATATGTGGTGAAACCTCAATGGCGGCGAAAGAAGATACTGCAAGCTCAACGAGTTCGGTACAGCGCAGCGGTTCCTTCGCGTTCTTCTTTTTCTTCTTTACTGGGCAAAGAAATTGATATTTCTTGTTTCAAGAGACACAATGCAAATTCATGTCTCCTTTAAGCCTGATTTTCAAAGACACCACTATAATTTCTTTTGTTCTATTGGAACATTTGCCATTCTCAGAGAAGGAAGGAGGAATGTGGAAAGATGGAGGTGGGAAGAGGGGGGGGGGTGGGGGAGGGGGCTACACGAGAAGCTTATAGTATGTGGGGACTGGGGAGGTTCGTCGATCTGGTTCGTGCGTGTGCGTCCGAACGGGTGCGTCAATGTTAGTGGGAGAGCTAGTGTACATGCATTGTGCTGTAGAGTCTCACATAAAGCTCAGTTTATAGGAAGGGAGAGAGGGAGGTAATGAGATATTGACTGAAGATAATCAACGTTTTGACATTTGTAATGCTCTTAAACGCCAGCTTCCTCTGGGAGTCAGAAAGAGAAAGAGAGAGAGGGGGGGGGGTGGGGTCTGAAAGTGAGAACTTTGCATGCTTCGCACCATATTACGATCAGCGTGGTGATTTCAAAAGGGGAAAGCATGTCTGGTAAAGTCTTTTCTAGAACATGTATTGTACCGTTCCTGGGTTTCCGGAATTGAAAAGGACACTCACCTATACTTATCAAACATTCGATATAGATAAGATGCATTGCGTATAGGCCTCACAGCTCAGGTAGTTTATCGTTTATCGGAGGTTGTTGATCGCTCAAACCGGTATGCCTATGATCGGGTGTGCGTGTGAGACAGTTATCTTGGGTAGATATGGAACAACGGGGATTTGGGGCGATATTAAATGAATCCCTACAACTATCGCATAGTCATTATGACCATGGCTCTATGTAGACTGAGATTACTACTACTTAAGCGAATAGCTGTAATTATCCTTCTATAGTACCCATCTAGGGTGCGAAGCCCTTCAATTGGTAGCGCCATTTATCTCCCGTATCCCGTCATTGATCTAATACAAGTTGTTTGTAGATAGCGAAAGAAAAAACTATTCAGACTGGACTTACTGGTTTGTGTGTGAGCATCTGGGTAAACTTCCAGTTCTCTTATTTTCCTAGAACAACAAACAAACTCTACGCGTTAAAGTCTTAAGCCTATATTTGGGCGAAAACTGACATTCTTTACTTCCTCTATCCGCTTTGGCGCCCTTTTTAGGAAAGGAAGCGATCTTTTGTTTGTAACCCTTCCTCCCCTCAGGTAGCGCTGTCAAGCTGCCAATCAATCTCAGGCTGAATAAATACATTAATCGCATCTAAAAAGCCTTGAAGAAAGACTGTGAATGGGAACCAACGGTTGGCGCTTTCCTGACTAGAAGTCTTGTCTACATTTTGCCCAATGTCATTGACAGTGGCTTCGCATTTGAATTCAACAACCCCTTTGGTTACTGCCCTAACGAGCCCGAGAAGGTTCGTTTCACGATGTGCCAAGCCAGTGATTTCCAATTACAGAGTTTGCTCTTAGCCAATCCGAACGAAGGATTTCTGTAGTTTATAACGATTATCACTAAAAATCAATGACAAGTCGATTCATGAAACATTTCCCATGGATTAACATGATACCTGGACAGAGAAAGGACATACCTGAGGGTTTGGTCTGTCAATCAATGGGCTAAGGAGTGCTAAGGTCAAGCGGCTGAAAAAAGAATTAGCATTACAACGACGCGTAGGATGCCAGCACTTCATATGTTACCAGGCTGTGTTATAAACTTTCCTTAAAAAGCTGTGTGCGCTATGAACGCCTAGCTTAGCCGGGTAATATAGGAGCGCCTTGAGCACCTAACAAGGTGGATATATGCGCAATATAAATACCCTATATTATTATTATTGAACATCAACACTTGACACGTTTCTTAAAAATCAGTCTTTGTCAACATTTCAAGGTTAACCTTTATGATGAATTTTAATCGTGGAATTGAAAGAGAAAATAAAATGAAGTTATTTAATCTGACAGATCAAAGAGACTGGGCAGCCTGACAATTCAAATTTATTTTTAAGATCAATGTATTTTAGCCTGTAGTTTACTTAAAAATATTTGCTTTGATACTATTGATTCTTATTACAAACTTTGTGATCCTCAACACGTTTTCAGTATTTTTGGATTTTAATCCAGTGTCTTGTCTTTCATCATACTTTTTTCCCGGTGGAAGAATCGTCTTTAGAACGCTGTAACTAAATATGCCTTCACAAACCGTCTTGGCGCAACTTAGAAGTATTGGTCTAGACACCTTCGGGCAATGCTTCACGATTCATGTCATTTGACATCAAAATAATCACCAGACTCAGACAATGCTAACAAAATTAGTGGAGGAATTCAAGTGATGCTTGCAAAGAATTCCCACATGGAGTTGGGATGAGATTGTAAGGTGACAATGAGTCAAGGATGATGAGGAGTGTTGAATGACATCATCGTCTCCCGTATGACCCGCCAATAACTACCAAATGCAATCCACAAAATTATTGTTCGTGTGTCCTTGAGGGTTTTCGGCCGTCGAATTTCGCGACCCTTGCTCGGATTGTCTTCCGAGCTCTGCAAAACTTCTCTTGCAACCTGTCACTTCCGCCCACTCTTCATCTCATTTCAACGTATCTTGTAGTACTACTTGAACCGGGAGATCATAAGGGGGTGGGTCTTCAGGCTTTCTGGTACAAACGACCGATATAATATTATAGCATGGCGCCAAGTTCGCGCGCACATTCTGCATTCTATCACGTGACCTTGTTTTCATCAAATGGCCCAAAAGGGCGAGAGACTGTATACAGAGCACAGTCAGATGACTGGGAAGATCTAAAGACATGACCCATATCAATCGGTTCAGATAAGAAATCCATGTCAGATTAGATTGGGGCGGAGAAAGGCAGAAGGACGGCAATTCGAAACGAGAAAATAGAAAGCACAAAATTGAATCCCCAAGATGACCTACTTCTATCAGAGCATAAAGTCCCCAAAACACTACTTTACCCACAACATCAATAACCGAATGAAGCCCATAGTTGGAATTGTACCTTTAATAACTTTGAAGGGTTACACTTAGATGGATACATTTGCTCATGCATATATGCACTAGAATGTGGCTTGGGGTTGAATATGAATAAATCAATAATCGGATTTAGTTATAGGGATGGTAGGGTTGGACGTGACAATGTAGGCATTGGATTTCTCACTTTATCTGCTTTTGAAAGCCTCTGTAGATATTTGGCACCTAGATTGTGTCATTTAATCAATTAACAAGGAATCGAAACACCACGGCATATTTTGTAATGTACTTGAATGAGAGAGAAATAGAGTGTGTGTGTATGTGTGAGAGAGAGACAGAGAGAGGGAGGGAGTAGGGGGAAAACAAGTAAAGGGGGAATGTGCAAGATTGCAAGATTTTGATACATTGCCTTGGTTATAATTAAAATTGTGGCCTTCTTCATACTCGTGCCTTGACACACGATATTCCGGCAGACTTGAAACGTAACAGAAAGCCCACACCTCTAGCACATTTTTAAGATATAAAATGACAAATCAGTTGGAAATCTAATCAGACTACAATGCCTGGCGTTCTTTTTTTATTCAAAAGCCACTTGGAAGACAACATCTAACTGATATGAGCTGCTTTAACTCATACATTTGAAAAACCAAAAGAAACAAAAAAATGTGGTGACACCCAGCATTACGATAATAAATCTTGAAACAGAATTTCCTTTTTCAATTCTTGTCTGATGATTAGTTAACATTAGTTTCTTATAAGCAAAGTGGCCTTTAGTTGTTCTGGTTGTTTCTTACCATATTACAGTTATTCTGATCGCATTACTGTCACTGTTTGTCGTGTATCTGCGCCAATATCGTAACATGATTACGTTGCATTGTGTTTGTAAGTATTTAACACATTACTTGTCAATATGCATTACAAAGAGGACATGGCATGCCTGAAAGGGATATGGACTGCCGCCTCAGTTTCCAGTCTTTTTAGTTACCCAGTAGATTATGGGTAGGCAGAACAGCTGACTACTAACCCAACAATTGTAGTAAAAGGTGGCTTTAGGCTAAATAAATCTGTATTTTCTTGATTGTTCAATTAAAGTTGAGGAGTATTTCATAAAGTTTTTAAGATCATATCAACTTTAATACCCAGAGGATGAACCTTCATGAAGAGCAACCTTAGATTTAGGTTATCTAAAACTATGAAATGGGACAAGTCCGGCGACACCAAACCACCAGTAAGAAGGTCGTGGGTTCGATCCCCTGTCAGCTCATATTGAATAAATTCTATAAACGGCCTTCAACCCACTTGAGGCGATAGGAGTAAAGTACAGACAGGTATCACTACTATGCCACGCATGTATGCAAGATTCTGGAGAGTCTATCTCCGATATTGTTAACATTTATTCCAAGGGCAATCAACTTACAAAATTTATGATACTGACATATTTCACATAAAAAGGGCCTGTTCAAAATGTAATTTACCAAGTCATACATACACTCGGAAATCATTTATCTTCATTATATTTTCATGAGGCTGTTTTCCTTTTCTGTTTGAAGTGAATTGCACCTGCTCGATATTTCTGATTCATGAATCCATCTTTGAATATTTATTCAATAATCTTGGGGAAAATACATTACATTTTTTCTTCAAAGTTTTTTATCTAAAAAAAGGAGTAGTATCCCGAAACTGCAACCGTAAAGTAACTTGGACATACATAGTAAATAAGAGATTTAAAAAAAAATGTTACGCCCAGCCAGCATCAGCTCAAATATGAACGGGAACAGGTAATGACATTTGCTTCTTCCAGGTTTGCCATCATGATAGATGCAGTGTTACCGAAACCACTCAGCAGAACATGATAATATGTGAGATTAATGTTTCGATTGGTATATAGCTGTCAGGCTCTCCGACCTATGGCATAATTGCAGAATTGTCCATGCTCAGAAATGGAATCAAAATAGGAAGGCGTTATGTTACATGCCTAAAGTAGGTTGATTCGCGAGACATGTATTGATTTGCAGGGAAATATTTGACGTAATACGTGTCAGGAATGAGTTGGTGTAACCCATTATTAGCACCTCAAACTCTCAATTAGTCATCCACGTATAATCAATAAAATGCACTGACAAACATTTCAGGCATCATTACCTGGATGCCACGTCCCAAAACATTGTTACCTGAAAGGGGGGAACGAAAACGTGGATGCGCGAAAGAGCAAAAGAGGATAAATATTTTGTGTTTGTTAACGGATTGGAAGTCGAAGTACTTTTGTGAAAAATGATCACGAGGAACCTTTTCGTAGAAGTGAAAACGGATCACCATAGTACTATAACATGTATAAGAAACGGGTATAAAGTACATGAAGTAGGTCCATTTTGAAAAAAATTATAATGTGGAATAATTTCTAAATCCCACTTTCATGTTATAACATTAAAAAATTGTGGTAAAGAACTTTGCAGAATAGTAAAGCAGATGTTAATGAGAAATGTATGTTCTGTTTGGATGCCAATTAATTCTGGACAAAATATTACCCCCAAAAAAGGAAAAAGGACGAGCAGAAGAAAAAAAATACAAAGAAAGAAAAAACAGAAAGAACAAAGAAAGAAAGAAAGAAAGAAAAAGAAGAGAAAAGGAATAGTTTTTTTAAAGATAGATAGCTAAGATAAGATAACATGCAGGGGGGAGCAGAAGGGGGAAATAACTTTAAATATAAGAGAGACCAAGTCAGAATAGTCATGACGAAAAGAAGATAAAGAAGAATAAAAGAACAACAGCAATACGGGATGTGGGAGGATGATACAGAAAGAAGTGATTGGGGAAGAAAAGGAATGGGGAAGGATTAGACATCGAGGCAGGCTGTGTAGTATTTAAGGGGTTTGAAAGAAATCATTTCATAATCTAACAGGGGCAAATTAGAAGCTTACCTTATAGACATCTAAGATCCCACAGAAAGAATCGAACTCGGTGTAAAGAGAGTTAAGCATATGGACAACCATGAAGGGTGTCGCGGTTGAGCAGATAGCAGTGAAGCCAACAATATCAGAGAACAACATGGACACCCCCTCGATGGTCTGAGCAGGGATGGGTTCACCCCTCCAAAGCTTCTTGGCAACAGCCTCAGGGAAGATCAGGTTCAGGAGATCGACGTTCTTCTGCCTCTCCGAGTCCAGGTTGCCGCTTGCCTCCTCCACCTGCGACTTCAGCTTGTCCATCCGTTTCTTGAGACCATCCTGAGCCCTGCTTTCCTCGCCTACCAGGATGAGATCTCTGGTGGCATCGTGGATAGGGATATCAGCTAGGTAAAGACCTCGCCCTGTCAGCTCCTCCAGCTTACCAACCCTGGGAGAACCGAGGAACAGGATGCAGTCGCTTTCTGGGACATAGATCATCTGACCGGTAACCTCTATCGACTGCAAGGAAAAAATGAGAAGAAATAGAATTAGGTAAATATTACCAAAATTTAATTAAGTTTTCGAAAGCTGTTTTTTATGACCTACAACTTTAAAATGAATTTCCGATTTGCAATTGGTGTCCTCTTTCAGGATGTTAAGCAACTGAACTCAAAATCCACAGTGAACTTGAAATGGAAAAAATGAGAAGAAATAGAATTAGCTAAATATTACCAAACTTTAATGAAGTATTCAAAAGGTGTATTTTTTATGACCTACAACTTTAAAAAGCATTTCCGATTTGCAATTGGTGTCCTCTTTCAGGATGTTAAGCAACTGAACTCAAAATCCACAGTGAACTTGAAATGCCCCCATAACTGATCCAAGGTTTTCTTTTTAAATATGTATCAAAGCATAATAGAAACAAGAATATTCCAATCTAGAATATTACACAGAGACATTGACCCCTCTTCCATTAGGAGTATTCAGAATATGCATTAAATTACCCAAGAAAGTCCAAATGAACTCAGACATACCCAGAGGGTATAACGAATACTTAGGATATTAACGGGAGTAAATCGTGATCTTTTCCGCATACAAAATGCACCCTGACCACCCTTTATCATTTTTTTTTATTTTTAAACTATTCGTGTTACCCTTTATTTAGATGGTGCGTAATTGTAAGCTATTCAACACCAGGAGTTCTTTTCGTAATATCCAGAAGTCCATTACTTTGAAGAAGGGTCTGTATAATTATTTTGAACCAAGGTAGATTTAAGTGCATTTTTATGATGAGTACAAAAATGTAATATCCCAAATAGAATTATCTAATGCCATTGTACAGTACAATAACATCAAAGCACACTTTAAGATACACATCCGAAAATTGCAAACGCATCCGATACTTCCTATTTATCCATTTAGGATATTACATTTGCACCTCATATCTACCTTGGTATAAAAAAAATCCAGGCCGTCTTCAAAGTAAGGGACTAATGGATTTGTATAAGATATCACGAAAAGTACCCGTAGTTTGAATAGATTACAAATACGCACCCTCTAAAGGGTAACACAAAAAAGTTGGAATATAAAACACAAATTATATCCAGCAGAAAGAAAAAGGCATGATAACAGCAAGTGGAGGTACAGACCACCACAGGCAGCAAACTTTGTGACTGATCAATTGGCTTGAGAAAGTCCACAGGAGTGGACGAAAGCTCGTCCCAATTAATCATTAAGGTTGGTTGAAGCTTAAAATATATTTTATTTATCATCCCCAACTGATGAAATGTTTCTTTATTGGCTAGTTCTCTCTTTTATGAGAGAGCAGGGGCGTCGATCCATTTTTCGGATGGGGGGGGGGGGCAAAATCATGAATCAACGTTCCAAAAGCTAGATCGTACAAAACACCCCCCCCCACACACTCACACATAGGCATATTATATATATGTATATATATATATATATATATATATATATATATATATATATACATATATATATATATATACATATGTATATATGACTCATGAGATACAGACATGTATCTCACCAACAAATTAATGCGAGCGCGAAGCGCGAGCTGAAATTTTTTAGTATACTGACCTTAAAACAGGAAAAGCGTACCTGTTTAGGACTGTTTGTATAGTAACTCATGAGGAGGATACATATCTCACTACACAGATAATGCGAGTGCCGAGAGCGAGCTGAAATTTCTTTATATTCTGACCTGAAAGCTTGATATTCTAAGCATTTTTGGTACCAATTATTAAGATTGGTATCTAAAAGAACAAATCTTTCTCTAAAAGCTTGCATATTTCTGAAAAAAATGACAGATTAATGGACTTTTTTTTTTTATAAAGAACAAGATATATATCCAACAAAATATTATTGCAAATCGAAGCAGGAGTTATTTTTAGGGTTAGAACTGAAAACGGGACATTCTATTCACCTATTTAATCATGAAAAGTATGGGTTTTTGCTACAGAAATGATGCGAGCGCGAAGCGCGAGCTGAAAATTGTTGTATTCCAATCTGAAAAGCGGACATTTTGAGCACGATTTGCAATAGAGAACGAGTTGTGTATCTCAATCTCGCTTGCTGAACATTACAATCTTATTTTATTTTTGCACATCTGGAATTATTGGGGGGGGGCAAAACGATATGTTTGCCCCCCCCCCCAATATTTTCATTGGTGGGGCGATCGCCCCCCTGCCCCCCAGGATCGACGCCTCTGTGAGAGAGGGTTTTTTAGGAAATTGAAGCCAACAGACACACGCACACCCTCACTCCGCACACATACGCACACTTCTTTTGCAACAGAGCATGGACGTCTCTTTTAATGAAAAGGAATAAAACACGGAAACCTGATGATCCGGGTTGGCTTTTCTTATATCGGTTTTCTATCATCTTTTATTGAAATTTTAAGTAAAACGTGGTGACACATCACCCATGAATATATTGCGTCATGACATGCAACGTTCTTTCCAGGGGCAAATTTCTTTATTTTCTAGAGAAAAAAAACCCAGCGGTCTATGGTTAACTTCTGTCACATAACATTGACACTAAATGAAAGTTTTTTTTCAAGGAATTCAAGGAGTCGTTGAATCTAGTTATGGAGAAATAATAAACACCGATAAGAATATTTAGATTCAACTCCAACATTCACATCATAGAATTACGATAATGTTTTCAATATTTCAAATTTTCTATAACTGAAATCTAGTATTGATGGCATAAATACAACTGTTTTATGCCCTCTATGCATAACTGCAAGCAAGCACATACAAGTCTATGGCCCTTATGGATTAATCCTAAAGGAATGCTTTTCAAATATCCTTGAGAACCAAATCTGAAAAGAATATCATAGCGCGTTCTTACTCCTTACTCAACTCTTGAAAACATCTTAACTTTAATCGTCAAAACATTACTTATTGACATCCAGTAGAAGTACATGATGATAAAGAGCGAGAGTTCTTTTACCAACTTCAATAATGCTGTAGAATTTCAGAACTTCAAAAAGGTTTAACTAAAATTTATTATCAAAACACCATTGCTAAAGTCAGGACGCTTCTGGAAGAGTGCTAAAACAGTAAACAAAATCACTCGCTTTCATTGTGACACCATACACACCACATAGCAAGAAAACTGTGAAATCTACATCCGAAAGTGATGGTCAACCTTAGGAAACAAAATAGTCTCCACGATGACCGTTGTAGAAACCCGTTACGTGTAAACATACCCGACAAAATGGGTTCCCGCTTTCCCGCGTTTATTTAACACGGAAATGAATTGGAATGGATAAAGAGACATTCAGAAAGGTGTTTCCCTTGCTAAATGGGGGTCGAAGGGGGTAGGAAAATCGATCTGACATCGACTAAGGTCTCTAAACTCAAATGCTCCCAGGAGGACTTCGTTTTGCTTTGGGAACTAGCCCATGAATTTCATTATGTTAGTCTGTTCCTGAGGACCATATACCTGCAATATTCGCTTTACTCGTACCAATACCATATAAACAGTGAAAATGTAGCATCAGCAGAGTGCTTAAGAAGATTTTGAGATGCATCAGATCGTGCTATTCTATGATGATGCATTCAATGATGTACTATTTCACTCTCACATATTGGTCTTGTCGTTTGATAAATCAACTAACAGGAAATACAAGATTTTCATATAAAAAATATGGTGATATTTAAAAGCAACTCAGATTTGAAAATCATCACTATCTAAAGCACAAATATTTCCCATAATAATCATGTATTCAATATGGAAAAGGATATTCTTTTGTTAAAAAATCGAGAGCCTTTTAAATAACCAAGAAAAGCATCTATTCAATATCTAAAGAACATCATAAAAAATAAATGGTGAGGATCAGGGATCGAGGGTGCTTGGGAAAGAGAAACATAAATCTCAATCTCAATCCACAAATATACTCCTATCTAGATGTCGAACAAATATAAATAAATTTAGATAAAGACCTTAGAGTCGGTCAGTTTTGGTCTCAACTCTCCTCGTGTGTCTTTTCCTCGCGCATCGCGGAAAATTTGAGGGTGAAAGAAAAAAAATCGTAATTGGCAAATTGACACTTGGAAACCTCTTTAGATGCAAATTGGTTTCGATTGAACGCCAGCGACTGATCAATGTCACTTGGGATTATTGCTCTCTTTAGATCACGTGTCCTCGTGACAGACGACACATCAACAAGAATTCCCGCCAAAATGTTCAGGTCATTTACACCTTAGGCCTTGTCCACGCTGAAGAGGTGTACGTCATGGTATAAGGTTAGCCGCAGTAATTGGACGTCAGTCGTTTGATGTCATCAGAGTAATTAGTCAGGTCAGCCCAAAGATAACACAGACCATGGATCAACCTTGGCAATACTATCAACCTGCACAAGCTGCTTGATAATTCACGGACATTTTCAAAGGAATTTTGAGGGTCAGTGCAGTATCCATTATCACCAGGTATCATAAAGTAGAACGAAATGAATACAAGTTCCGAGCAGAGTCATGTTGAATGCAGATGAAATTTTCGATAATCAATTTAGATCCAGAAGATGGCCCCAATTAATGATCGAACATTTGTACTGAATTCAAAATGGCTCTACTGGGAGTTTCAATGCAATGTAGAACTAGTCTTTGAACAACATAAATTACATATTCATGAATTTGGTAAAGGATTTTGGTCCTTCTTAAATACAATAAGACAAATTCAATCAAACCGAAGAGAGTGACAGCGCGAGTTTTGTAGGACTATTTATTGAATCGATTTATCGTAAATATGAAGGGGCGAATAACCAGGCTTGAATTTGCTGGCTTACAATACTGATTTTTTTTTTATTGATTTAATAAAATTGACAAGGATTTTCTGTCAAATTTTCACGTATAAATTTTCTGAATTATCGTCCCTCTTTGTAACTATTCTCTCAAGAGTGCAAAGGCGGTGATATAATGATTTATGTATTCATACGCCTCCAAGTCCTTTTGCATGTTTAACAGCTTTTTTTTATCTTAATCTTATCAGGAACTGTCAGATACGTTGTCAGATATTATCTACGTTATCAACGTGTAGCAAATCTTTCACTCGATAAATTAATCTTGCATAATTTTTCGCTCGCCGTTACGAATGAATTCATTAATTCTGTCAAAATCTTCATCGATCTAATTGATTTCATTTCAATTGGACGCATCGACTTTGCATACAAGGAAATAAGACCTTCTGCTTTACTATTAAGAACTTAAAAGAACCAATTTGACGCCATATCTCGACTGATAATAAAAAAATCCAGATATTATCCAGCTGCGCCCGTGTATAGTCATTTTTATTTCAAGCTCGCTTGGACAGCATAATAGGACAAACACTAAAACAAGGAAGCGACAGAAATTTGAAAGCATCTGCTCTATTAGTGTCGACTGCGGATGGGTTGAAAAGTAGACGAAACAGTTTAGATTACCGACCGGTAAATGTCAAACATAGGGGTTATTTAAGAGCGCCAAGTTCGATCACAATGTTTACGTATACACGCAGAGTAGATTTGGTCAAAGGAAATGGCAGCTCAGCACGTGTACAAAGGGGGAGACCGCGAGCTTTTACCACAATTCATCACAAAGTTCTAGAGCATAAATCTCAAATCGTGGAGGGGGCTTGTGCTGTCAATGATTAACAAGGAAGAAAGACGGGAGGGTGATCTGGTGTGACTTCAGCTTGCATCTTCTGGCAAACATCTGGCCTAATGACTGATATTTAAGCAAATTGTGCCGAACTTGAGGACGAGAATGGAGGTTAACACTTTGAGAGGCTGCGATTAATCCAATTAAGGGCGGATTTCGAGGGGGTATGTCGTCATAAAATCTCGACGATGACACAAGTGGGTATCTCGCTTGTCACTCAGCTTAACATGATGGTCAATCGTAATTGCAGTTGGATTCTGGTTCTTATGAAGAAAAGGGGAGAAGGAAAAGAAAACTCTGTCGCATCAATTTGAATCAAGCCCTACACACCTCATGTGCTTGAAACGAAAAAGAGCAACCTAGCTGCAGGTCGGAGGAGAGGACGGGGTGTTAAACCAAATCAAAATTGGCAAGATGAAATGCCGAGAGTTGGGAGTCTGATCTTCCTCAAGGGGCCACTTGGTTATTCACCTTATAACCAATCTCTAACCACTAGGGATCCCTTGCCCATGGTTCCATTAAGCGCTCAGCCTCACACATATTTACTTAGATGATGAGAGCACGATAATTTGCTTGTCATTGAATATCCAATTTTGGATGGACGCGGCGTATCGCTTTCAAAACGCCTTCATAAATTTGATTACAATATTTGGTACTTCGAAATACAGAGAAAATTGGGATATTAATTTCAACGATAACTTACTACAAACGTAATCAGTATTATTGAGCTGAAGAAGACTAATCGATACCATCAAAGAAATTGTCTCGTCTCATACTGTAAGAACATTAATGAAGTGATTCGAGCCCCGTGCACTTACAAAGTTTACATAGGCAAACACTGATGTGTAGCTACGTCTTCTTCCTTTAAATACTTTTCTTTTACCTGATATAGGAACAAACGCGCTGTTTTAATGGACACTGGGGAAAAAGCATGGCTCTATCACGACGAAACTTCAAGAAAAGCATTGGGAAAAATATCCTTGTCGATAAGTCATCTGTTTTGAAGTAAAGCGAATCCTTTGGATTCGTTCCTGTCAAAGTCGGGGGATGCCTGGCATAAACATTGCCAGAAAAGGCTAGAGAATATACAAAGAAACTAAAAATCCAAAATATGTATGATATGCATAGCATACATGTAATCCCGGTGGAGGCGGGTGATACGAGGGGAAAGTACAATCTCCATGAATGGCCCTGTTGACACCCGTAACCCGCACGGAAGATAAATCACTGGTCTCGTCTTGATGGCGTGGAATACGGATGAGTCTGATCTACCCTCGAAACATGGCTATGTCTCCAGAGAGCAAAGCTGAGAACATAAAGCATCAATCTTATACCCCCTTTCCATCTTTCGAGGTCTTTGACATTCGCTCTGTGATAACAACTGCCTTTATATAGAAAACCAAGATTCAACCTGAAACCTAAACACTAAAATATTCTATTCCCAACACAAGACATATATTTCAGATGAAATTACAAGTTTTCAGTGAAGATTCCTCTATTGATATTAATTTATCGATTGGATATCATTGCCACACTACGCATAGGCCTAAGGAGTAGTAGCAGTGGTGGTAGTCGTGGTGGTGGTGCTGGTATTAGCAGTAAAGTAGTATTAGAAATAATAAGAGTAGTAAAAGTAGTAGTAGTAGTAGTAGTAGTAGTAGTAGTAGTAGTAGCAGTAGTAGTATAATTAGTAGTGGTAATAGTAGTGGTGGTTGTGGTGTTGGTGGTGGTAGTAGTAGTAGTACAGTAGTAGTAGCAGTAGTAGTAGTAGTAGTAGTGGAAGTATTTAATATTCGCCACTTTATTTTATTTGTCATTTGTATTTTCTTTGATTATGATATTCTTAATACTTTTACAAGTCGCGATATTTACTCCACTTGAAACGCAATTTTAACAATAGGAAAATATCACCTTTCTAGAAATTTTGACATTTAGACTAAAATAGGGTCTTATAACATGACTAGAATAGTGCCTGGGATTGGTCCAAGTTGTCAAGTTTGACTAACATGCCTAGTCAGATATCTTGCTATCTAGAGTAGATATGGACTAATCGGGAGAAAAGGGTCGTAAATGAATATAACCTATCAAGACTCTTTAAAAAAGTCAAGAAACCATGATTATTAACATTCACCCTTAGATTACATCTGCAATAAAGAATATAACTCCTTATAAGGATCAAAAGGACCCATGATCCTTGATAAGCAAAATCGAGTAAAAACTCACAAAGCTACTAAAAACAAGTGGAATGCCTCTGGCGGTCTCACCTTCATCACACGATTCAATATAGCAGCAGTGCTGACTTTGAAAACTACTATTAAATAATTATTCACAAAAAACACCATTTATATAATGATAGGATACTACGTTCATTGATATTTGACTTTGATCATGTGGCCTAAAACTTGTCAGTGATACTTGATTACCCCTATATCCACATTTTATACACTATATCTATAAATTTTGAAAGTTATGATAGCAATCTAATAATTACCTCTAAAATGGCCAAAGTTCAATGACCTTAAATGACCTTTGATTTTTGTCATGTGACCTGAAACTCGCATGAGATGTTCAGTGATACTTGATGACTCTTAAATTTCCACGGTATATGAACTAGACCAATACACTTACAGGGATATGATGGTAATTCAACAAATACCCCCAACATGGCCAAAGTTCATTGACCTTGAATTACCTTTGACCTTGGTCATGTGACCTGAAACTCAGATGGGATGTTAAAAAATACTTGATTACTTTTATGTCTAAGTTTCATGAATCAGATCCATAAACTTTCGAAGTTATGATGGTAATTCAACAGATACTCCCAATATGGCCAAAGTTCATTGACCTTTGACGTTGGTCATGTGACCTGAAATGCGCACAGGATGTTCAGTGATACTTGATTACTCTTATGTCCAAGCTTTATGAACTAGACCAATAAACTTTTAAAGTAATGATGGTAATCCAACAAATACCCCCAATTTGGCCAAAGTTCATTGACCCTAAATAACCTTTTACCTTGGTCATGTGACTCGAAACTGAGGCAGGATTTTCAGTAATATTTGATTACCTTATGTCCAAGTTTCATGAACTAGGTCCATATATTTTCTAAGTTATGATGACGTTTCAAAAAATTAACCTTAGGTTAAGCTTTTGATGTTGATTCCCCCAACATGGTCTAAGTTCATTGACCCTAAATGACCCTTGACCTTGGTCATGTGACCTGAAACTCAGACAAAATGTTTAGTAATACTTGATTAACCTTATGTCCAAGTTTCATGAACTAGGTCCATATACTTTCCAAGTTATGCTGTCATTTCAAAAACTTAACCTTCGGTTAAGATTTGGTGTTGACACCGCCGCCACCGCCGCCGCCGTCGGAAAAGCGGCGCCTATAGTCTCACTCTGCTATGCAGGTGAGACAAAAATTTCCGTATTGAAAAATAATTTCCAAAAAGAAAGGGAATTGTACATCATACGCTGATATATATCCACAATTTTGTCCAAATACTTTGATATTAATATCGGAATGTCAAGTAATGTTTTTCAAAATCCCATGTCTTTCTGTTTACGCGAAGGTCGTGAGCAATGCTGCCGTGTCCATTCACGGTGATCACCTCATCTTAACTGGCGCCTCGATGATGAAACTGTCATTAAAAGGACAATGCCATCGCGGCGAGAGGCATTCACCCCAGGCAGTGAATGAAAATAAATGACTACAGGGATAATCACTGACTTAAGCGCATGAATTGACCGAAAGTTCTATCACATTCCAAATTCAGAGGATTTGCGACCGCCCTTGTACGCCGGACTGTGTAACCAGACATGGGTATATGGCGTACGCCTTTCGTCTATATCTGCGAGATCTCTTTCCACCTGACTTGCCGTGTCCTTGAACGCTGGATAAGACCTCATTACCACCAGATTTTTTTCCAGCCTACACAGCTTCCCCCTTCTACTTGGCGGCATCCTCAAAATCTAATGCTAGTCGTTTCGTTTAAACCCCGATATTTTCATATCAATTTTATGATGTACAAATGAAAAAATACTAGTAATGCAAAATTACTCCTTTTATCGTAGCCTTTCAAGTTTTATGATGAAAATGTGTCTACTTTTTCTGTGAACAAAAAGTGTTCTTATCTATATGTCACATGAACACGTATCGGATTAAATGCAAAAAAAAAAATACCATTGATTAATGCAAAATCTATTCTACTGCTACTACTATGTTGTTCAACCCTCTTTAGAATTCAGAGCTTGTGGCCACAGGATATTTCTTCTTTACCAAAAAGTACTTGTATAAACCAGAACGGTTAGTAGCCGGGGCAAACAAAAATATATACCGAAAGATCAACAGGGATGCCTATCTCGTAATAGAACGGCAATATTTGAAGGGATTAACAAACTTTATTATTTTGTGTTGTCTATCCTGCAATAAGCAATAGGTGGTTGAACCACGTTGGGGTCTGGGTGGAGATAGACTAGAGTCGGATAAGTCAAGGAGAGAAAGGGTGATTGGTTGGATGGCCTTAACGGCGAAAGGTAATAATGCACGAAGCCAACCAGTAAAACTACTCATGACAACTTCGAATCAGTTCACTCAACTATGATGTCCTACAAACGCATGCAAGCATGTAGACGTTGCAAATATGTTTACATCAAAGCCACACAATTATTGCTTGAACTGCAGCTTTGTAGAGACAACTTCATCCTTTATAGGTTGAACACATGTCTAAAAAAAGGTAGGGGAATATCCTATATTATAATAACTAAGAACTTAATCTCACTCGTCGTTTGGCAATTAAAAAGGCAATATTTCCGATATTATCGAGAAATATTTTTGTTTTGTATGTTAGTTTTACTTATTTCGTAACAGAATATTGTTATTGTTCCTTTTCTTGTATAAAAAAATATTTTACTTGTCGAACAACACTCTGATAAATTGAAGTGCCAATACGCAAATTAATTGCCGTTTTGCTGGTCAACTGAACTGGGGTCCGTTACAGAAAGAATTAAAATCAAACGCAACTCCGAAAACTAAACTCAATTTGCTTTTCAACCAATCATAAACACTCATTCAGCACTTGCGCTAGATTTTGTGGGTTTGCAATTAAAGGCAACTGTGTCTTCATCAGGCCCCTGATTCGAAATCGGTCGGCCAATTAACCACTTCTGGCTTATTATCTTATCAGAAATATCACGGAACTAGTTAGGCCAACTGACTTTAAGTGTTTACACGTTCCTAATCTCCGATGACATCTTGTTCTAAAACGACTCGGACTCGTCTTTCGTCTCAGGAATTATTCCATCAAATAACAACATATTGGAAAGGCATTAGACATGGCCGGTGCCTGCTTCTAGCGGTACTACCCCCGTCCGTACACTTGAAGATTCGCAGTGCCAGAAGACAACCGTTAATAATTTGTGAAGGTAATGTGGCAGGATTTTACGCTACTCATCTCCCCGTTATCAGAGGCATATTACCGTGTTCGCCTCCATGTCACGACGACGTTGGCACGTGACCTCTAGAGTCAACAACTTTGACTAAACACAGCTTTCGCTAACCTGAAATATATATTTAAATTTCCCTTTTCAACTTATTTCAACAGTGAGATTCGTCCTTGAACTTGTTCATGTTTTCGCGTGAAGGCTTTTCTTTTTTTCGAAATCAACAATGCGACTGTGAAAGGTAAAAAACGTCACTATTTAGGCACGCTTTATAGTCGTTATTTCTCATTAAAAGAGTGCAACAGCCGGTGAGTCTGTATTTGATTTGAATCCAAATAACTGACCAACTTGGAATGGGAGGGCACTCGGTGCCAATCTTTGTTTGCTGAATAAATTTTGAGATGACTGCTAATGTCAAGAATTCTTTGAATGTATTTTGATACTGTTTTCAAACTGTTAGTAATACAGGCGGTGGATATAACTCTAAAGTAAAAATATTAAGCCCCGGGAGGATGTTTACTGGAAAAAAGGGAAAGGAGGAGGGAGCATACAACCATCAACATTATCAATTGGGGCGAATTTACACTGATACGAGAAAAGTACTTGATCGTCGGTTGTTGCTTGAACTATACAGGAGCTATATTTCTTAAATAACTGATTATACGATGAAAAAGAATATGGCCACGATATTTACACGATTAACCTTTACTATCTATGTTGTCAGAATTGAAAAAAAGAAAAAAAAATTGTTTACGTCGGAGGGACACCAGTACCTGTGCAACCACCACCTTTAGTATGTCACTGATAGTACAGTAATTACTCTAACAAGTCTTAAAAGGAATCTCCTTTACATTCTCGTGTTCGAACATAATAAAAAAAACATGGACAGACGTCAGATGCGTACAATGTCTAAAGTATATATCACTAATTTGAACAATTCCTGGAAATCCCATGTGTAAGACACATCTGTGCGTCATACGTGATGTTTGAGAATACTGTAACAAATGTTATTCTCCTCACAGGTAAATTGTTGATTATGTTTCTGTTACCGCCAACTGCCAACGCATGTCATTGTATAAGAATAAGTCAACAATTGCTAGATATCTGTAATTTTCTCGCAATTTTCACTCTCAATACTCTTGAATTTTCACTTTAAGATGGTATTAACAATGACTTGTCATGCTTGTGGACACCAGACATCTTTGGAATCTGCAATATCTAAATCAACTGTAAAGAATCGTAAAATGCTGTTCACTTTAACAACTGACGGCCTATGCTGTACATAATTCAAATAATGGTGTGTACTTTCTTTTTCAAGAACAAGAAAAATGTGTTTCATTATAAATATTAGCATAATCAAAAGCAATGACCATGAGGATGTACAAAACAGATATTCAGTACACACCTTGATGTAAATATTTGTTTTGACTCTGTCCACTAGAGCATGAGCTTCTTCATAATTATTATCAAAGATATCTGATTGCACCAAACATCCAATATCGCCTAATGTCACTTCACTGTTTAGCGGGAATGGTTTCCAATTACATTTATTTGTTGCCCATGTATATAATGGCGTCCAGGGTGGTTGGAAAGAACGGGTGACGCCATACCAAGGGTTTGAATGAATGCAAAACCTGAGAGCCGAGGAAATAAGAAGCTTCCTGAGTTCGCGGGAATGCTTTTCAATTCTTCTCGGCAGTAGCCAATATGTCAGCGACACAAGCCAATTTTACGCATGGAGGCACCGGTGACCGCGCCACAGCCCTGGGCCCTAATAACATTTTGCTCCCGACTAGAAAACCGGTTTACCGCTCGCCAGAATTTAATGTCCCACTGTGCGCATTTTTATCCCTCGTTCTATTTCGGGTTCCAACTGCCCCCGGTGATTAATAAATAAAAAAATGCGACAATGCCGAAGAGCCTTAGCCTGTTCATTCAGTTTTCTTATTTTGCTCTCAAGATGAGAACTTCAGCTAATTGATTTGGCTAAGCCTAGAGCTGATATCCCATACGACGTTGATTTGTGGACCAGACAAATGCTCCAGTCTCTGTCTGGCTGCTATAAACTTCCATGGCTGTTTAGCAAGCATCATACAAACAGTTTCCACACAAAGTATAACCTTGTCACAATTTCAATCGTACACATACGACGGAAGAAATCATAATTTGTTTTAAGGGTGAGGAGGCATTGCTGGTCTTCAAGAGACCTTTGTCTGGAAGATTGTTTGACAGTCTCTGTCGTCATTGATCGTATTTTTATTAGGTACATACATGTAAAGGCGCCTTTTAACGTTTCTGCTACGCCTCTGATGCTCCGAGACCGGACGAAAGAAAACAAATCGTTCTTTAACCACTTGCCTATCTCTTGTTTCAGTAAATTCCGATATGAGGGGGGTTTTGCACCTCGCCGCAGAACGAATCTTAGAACACGGCAAATCATTGAAAATGCAAGTCAAATCACGATGAAAAGCGGGAGGTCTTTGTCGAAAAATGGTAAATCGGAACATCCGTTTCGTCCTACGTTACAGAGCTGACGAAAAATTGCAAGTATGTCGTCTATCCAGAGTCCAGGACGAAACTGCTGTTTCGATTCACCGACCCCCGACAAAGACTTCATTGTCATGGAGGGCACTTGACAATAGATTCTCTATGTCCCAAAAGCGGTCTACGTCTCGGTTGCGAAATCTCCCTATTAGCAGATAATTAACCGTGCCTTAAACGAATTCAAGATCGCAATACAGTGCCAAACATAATAGTAGTCGCGTTGATCATGCAGATTCGGGGTTTAACGATGATGCTAGTGCTGTTGAGTAACATGATGAAAATAATTTTGGCTACCTAACAGTGTATCATGACATACATGTATATAATGAATGTAAAAGGAGAGAGCAGCAGAAAAATATGAGTGTATTGACAGTGACACACTTTCGAACACATGTACATAATTATAATAAATTGTTCACTTTTCAGGGTTTCATTTCCTACAACATAACAACAGACACAGGATACAACCGGGACCTTGCACATCGGCTTATGTTAAGTAATACCAATGCCTTTAAGTTATGTTCTTGAATGCATCTTCTGACCCCTAAGACAACAGGTACGCACAGTACACCAGAAGAGGCCTTGCATTATGGACTATAGGATCTATCGAGAAGTGGGTTAACATGTGTTAAGGTCAAGGGTACTATACTAATTATATTACATCAATGTGGCTTTCTTTCGAGTCATAATTCGATGACTATCTGGAAACCTACAACGAGAGCATCCAAAGCTTGTACTCCTTGCTGCCTTTATACAGTGCGTCCCAGAAAAAAAAACGAAACCGAGATTTAGCGATGATTTATAATAACTTAATCACAAATACAATAGACAAATGACCTACCAATGTAAAGCTTAGAATCTCCTCTTTCATCTGATATTACTTAGTTTATTCCTCATTCATGCATGAGTGAGCAAAAACAATTTGAAGAAACGATACCAAAAACTCATTTGGCGGGGGGTATCTGAATTTTTAAAAGAAAATCACATGCCTCAAAAGTTCAATATCTGCTCTTTAATTTGATACCTTAATCACAAAAAATGGTCAAGAAGTAAAAAAGTTACGTTCTCTCGAAACAATGCTTGTATTTCCATAATTTAATTAAATAAACGTGTTTTCACCGGTTTCCCACAGAAGCTATCACATGGTTAACAAAAGACTTCATGCATGGCTGATCGTCAACAAAACGGAGTGTCGAGTGAGTTTGAACGCTAGCCTGTAAAACCTATTCATTTTATGAAATTATTGAAATTCAAGCCTTATTTCAAATAGCCAGAACTTTCTTATTTCTTGACCATTTTCTGTAATTGAGGTATCAAATTAAAGAGCAGATATTGAATTTTTTAGAAATGTGCTTTTCTTTTTGAAACCCAGATACAGCCCGCCAAATGACTTTTTGGTATCCCCTCTTCAAATTGTTTTGCTCACTCAAGCGTAAATGAGAAATAATCTAAGTAATTTCAGATGAAAGAGGAGATTCTAAGCTTTACATTGGTAGGTCATTTGTCTATTGTATTTGTGATTAAGTTATGATAAATCATCGATAAATCTCGGTTTCGTTTTTTTTTTGGGGGGGGGGACGCACTGTACTAACAAAAAACACAACCGAATGCAACATAGGTTAGTTATGTGGAATGTTATAAAAAGTCAGGAGGGAAAAGTGCGGCATGCCAATGAATAATGCAAAAAAGTAAGTATGTTGTCTTCCAGTGAGAAACATGATAAGACTAGTTTCTGATGATTGAAATTAGATGGATATTGACCAGGTCAGTGGTCACATCTCCCGATGACGGACATAATAGATGAGGCCAGATGGGCAGTGCGATTAAAAAATAGCAATGCAATATGTATGAACTACATAATGGAATACTACTTCGCAGTTAGTATAAGGTGAACTCTTTTCCAACGTCACAACATAATCACGCCCGCTAAACCCAACCCAAAACCGACCGAATATATTACGTTATTTCTAATGACATATCAACGCTCTGTTTGGAGTTGGTTTCGTGTCGCATTGATTAGAAAAAACGATACGTAAGGGTTTTCTAAGGTTTGCAAATCAAACTTCACAAATGAATAGGGCGATTAAACAAACACAATTACACCTTTGTAATATAATTATAACGCTTCATCTACCCACTATTTACCCACTTCAGTTTGGAAAACTGCTCTACCATTGGGCCTTGCATAATATAATATGTTATCAATACCCTTTCCCAATCATAATGCCGAGCACCTAGCAAGAAGTCAGAAGGTCCCATATTTATAAGTCTCTGGTATTACTCAGCCAGGAATCGATCCCGCGATCTCCCGTTCATGAGGCGGGTGCTCTACCACTGAGCCACTATGTCCGGTTATTACATGTGGATTAAAAGAAAAGTAATGAACTTGATTACGAGTGGTTATATGCCACATTCGTACTAATGAAACCGCCTCCAGACCGATGAAAGCGAATGCGACATTTTGAATGGCATATCCCTGATCAATTTTGAGTCGGTTTCACTGGTGTGTCTACGACATTGAACCAAACAAAGTGTGTATAACCTGGGACGGCCAGACGTTATTACCGTCCTAAATTTTGATGGAATGAGAAGAATGTCTAGCGTAGTGAGAATGGTTTCAAAGTGACTAAGGAGATGCTTTAATTTCTTGGAATCGTAAATTTAACCCGATTTGAACTTGATATGAACCATGAGAGGTACATGAAAGCAATGGAAACAGTTTATGAATTTGATTTGATTTGATTTGATTTATATATTTCCGTTTCACAATTGTACATAATATGATAAACATAACATAACAAGGTCGAAAATACTACAAGACAAAATATAATATATATATATAACATAATCAGAGATTTAAGGAATGAACCAGGGCCGTCTTAGAAGCAAAATGGATATACAGTTTTTCCCATATACATGTAGACCCGATTTCATGTTTTAATATAAACCGGTTGGAATTAATAAGACGTTTGGTGTGAATACCCCCTTCACATGCGTGCTCGTTTGTTCCATTATCTGGAAACTTTTCGGCTTCACTTTGAAATTTAAACGAAAGTAATGAATGAGAGAATTTGAATGCATTCATCCTGATTTTACCTTCAATTAGTAAAACAAGCGTTCATGTATAACTCATGTACGCTTGATAACACACTCAAATACAAATCCCAACGACTCTTTCAAAATAGCAAGTCTCAAATTCCCACTCAAACGATTTTCATCATTTCCCCTCTCATTATATAAAAGATTTCTTGTGGAGTACTTGAATTTGATTGCATCATTTAAAAAGTGCATTTTTTTAATGTATAAGAAAAATGACGAAGCTTATTCTCGCATGAAAATTATTGCTCTAAAATCAATAGAATTCATATTATGGGAGACAATTAAATACATCAGAGTAAATTTGAAATGAAAAACGATATGAAAAGCCTTATAGGATTTTTTTCCACATGAAATCGATTAAAAGCCATGCTGTTCGATGAAGTCGTTTTCAACATTGATTTTACGTCGATGGATACATTGCTTTATACATTTTTTTTATTAAAAAAATTCATCGTATTTTGTGCAGTTTTTGAACAGATTTTGATGATTGAAATGTGAATGTACAGCGTATGTATAAGTCAATACGATGTTTAATTTATAAAACTTACAGTAATTGATAACAACTTCAACAGCCATGCTTGAAGCAAAAAAAAAAATTTATTTGTTTTTTAAGATTTTAAAACACTAGTTCAAATTGTTTAATCAACTTTTGTGAGATTCATATAGTAAACATCGTTGTATATATAATACAAATTTTAACTTTGTGCAGTTTTTTAAAAATGAAAAAAAAAATTGTGGGAAATTTTTCAGCTTAATGAGTCAAAAATTCAACCGGAAAAAAACTGTTGATCGATTCATATCCACGTTTAATTCATGCTTCGTTCGAATTGAGAGTCTCTACATACAAACATTGTTCATTGAACTTCGCTCTGCAGTATACAAATACATTGATATATGTATGTATATATATGTATATATATATATATACCAATAGTATCTGATCAATTGATTTTCTTCCTTAAAGTATTAAATAGTCAAAGAAACACGCTAGCAGAGGATTAGTCAAGATAAATACTGTTCTGGGGAGCCTGTACGGTCATATATTGGTTAAAATCTACCAGTATTTATGATATTGACATTTTTATCAATCGGACACCTGTTCACGAACAGAGTGGTTACTTTGACCAATCATTTCAAGAGTATAACTTATTGATATAAAGAAAAAAAATTATCAATCGAACATGTTATAAAACCAAGTATCAATTCTGAGTTTCTAACAACAGTAAGCCTATACGATACTTTAAACTGAGCCTAAAATATCAACATCAGCAAGATCGAAAATTAATGGTTGTCTGGTTGACACCAGCATTAAACTGTTGAGACGATCCCTAAATTGTAGAGCAATGTAATCCATGCGAGTCCGAGTGACAATTAATGTATCACTTCTGCTTCATTAGCGCAAATATGAGCGAGATTAAGGTCTATTAGTCCCACGTGAGTCTGCCCTTGTTCTAATGCCCAGCGAGAGATCCATACCACTTAAAGGACTTAGGATCCGTGCTCTAGCTATTAAAGACAACATTTTCCCAACGGGTAGATTTGTTATTCAATAATAAAGCTCAGATTCGACACTTGATGTATGAACATGGATTGGCAATGGGCAATTTGATGGACTGATATTGAATGCTGGCCTAAAAACGGTACCGCTATGATTTTCCAAGATTGTCCCTAAACACACAAACACGTGTCACATGGCAAAAGTATATTTAGCCACTTAGATTGATGGTACTGCTTTATCAATCTCCACGGAGACACATTTCTGAGTCGTACAGCCAAGTCATGGGGAGATGAAGATGGTATTAGAAGAGAAGACAACGTTTCCTTTAACACTGGAGGGGAAATTGTGTAGGTTTCATCTAACCATAATAATTTAACTATAGTTTTCCGTATTGGCTTGAGTGATAACAAAACAGAACAAAACAAAACAAATACTGTTAATTCTCCCCCCCCAAAAAAAAAAAAATAATGATGATAATAATAATCAGGGGTAAATGACAATGATTGATCTGATCATTTCTCCTGAAGAAAACGAAGGATCGTCGAAATCTTGAGGCTTTTGATAAACATTTGATTGACAAAACATTAACTGGAATTGTTTTATATATAAAGAAACAAAATATTGATTGGTCAAAGCTTCTAACTTTCTTCTAGCTTCTAACGAAACCAAGCTATCAATAGTTTACATCAGGGGAAATTGAGAAGTTTTTTTTCAAGAAAGTAGTTAGATTCCAAAATTATATATATATATATATATATATACATTAGATATGCTTTCTTTCACTTATTACATGTCAAGATTGAGGGCAAACTGGGCAAAACATTTTAAAAATATATAAAAAGAGGAAGAAATTGAAAATAACAAAAGAGGGGAAGGAAAGAATGAAAAGCCGTGCTGAAGAGGAATATTAACAGACAATGGAGTGAAAATATGAAGATTGAAAGTGAAAGAGAGAGGTAGATGGAGAGAGGGAAAGAAAGAAAGAAACAGAGAACGACATAGAGAGAAACAGCCAAGATTATCACATCCTCACCCCAACACAGGAAGAGGGGCAGATACTGTCATGAAGACGTGACGTTTGATACGGCCATAGCTAGTGGTATGTCTCTGCTCACTTCTTTAAATCTTCTCCCAGTCAGAAATTATTGATTGAATTAGCCCTCGCCTCGCAACACCTGCGATGGCAATGAGAGAGCGGATTCCCGCATTCCTTCTGACATAACTTACCATCGCATAAATCGAGTGAATTAAGGCTTAATACAATCTCTTGGATGGATGTCCTAGTTGCCCTCCTTCCCCGTTTACCCCCCTCATGCCCTGCTTGCCCGGGATGTTTCCAGATGATTACGCTAATATGTTCCTCCACAAGGCGGGCCACCAAACAAATTTCGAACATTCCCTCGTTGAAAATGAGAGAATATTTATCGATCGGACCTATCCGACTTCCCAGGTTTACTTTCGATCTGTCTTCCCGTCGCACAAATCAGTGAAGACAAGAACAGGTCAGCCAGTCGACTTCGACATTCATAGAATAACTTCATATCTACAGCTGATAGTAATTCAAGCGAGCGATTCGGGTATTTACAAAACGGTGACCACTGTTTTCGTATGATCAACAGATTTCAAATAGCTCAGTGAGTCAACAGAAATCAAACGAATATGAAATGACGAAATTGAGAATGCTATGAGAAGTAATTATCAATGAAATCTTTAAAGGTCAAGTCCACCCCAGAAAAGGGATGATTTGAATCAATAGAGATAATCCAACAATCATAACACTGAAAATTTCATCAAAATTTGATGTAGAAAAAGAAAGTTGTGACATTTTAAAGTTTTGCTTATTTTTCACAAAATAATTGTATGCACAAATCAGAGACATGCAAATGGGAGAGTCGATGTTGTCCCTCACTCACTATTTCTTTTGTTTTTTATTGTTAGAATTATACAATATTTCAATCTTTACAAATACGAGAATGACCAACTTGACTGAACCTTAAAATGTTAAAACATAGGTAATTTCAGATGCTCAGGGAGGAATAAAACTTTCCTTCGCATGTTTGACAATGAGGGGAAAATAAGAATATTTCATATTACGTGTAATAGAATACAAAATAAATAGTGAGTGGGTGACATCATCAGTAACCTCATTTGTATACAGACCAGGATGTGCATGTAATTGTTTTGTGAAATTAAGCAAAATTAAAAAAAAATGTCATAACTTTCTTATTTTACATCATTTTGATGAAATTTTCAGCATTATGCTTGTTGGATTTGTTTTACTTTTTATTCAAATCAACTTTTTGTTGGGATGGACTTGTCCTTTGAAATCACGTTTATATTTTTCAATCGTATTCACTCCATAAATGAGAAAATATGCATTTTTTAGGAAACAAGCAGAGGCAAAGCGGTCTAAAGCCCTAACACGCTCTAAAAATATTGGGTATAAATGCTCCATGAGGGTAATTATGTGCCAACCAACATTGGACATTTCTTTTGGGCATTTTTATTTATCCAGAGTGATGAAAATTTTGCCCATTCTAAAGTAATTGCTGCTTATTTTTTAACCTTACAGGACAAGATGCTTTCCGCATTGGGTATAAATACTGCCCAAAATTGGTTGCACACATAATTACCATTGTGCTGGTTAAAATTGTATCCAATATTTTTTTTACAGTGCAGAGGGGCTTGCAAAGAGAATTCAATCTCATTGCATATAATTTAGCTCCTTGATTTTTGGTAGAAAAAGAGCCGCGTCAGTAGCAACGTTCAATAGCAACGTTCCGGTTTGGAAATATATCATGAAAATCATATCAGGCTAGATATGACTATAGTCATTATTTAAACCAATATCTTTACATGATATTACAGTGCTCCAGATTCTATTAATGAGAGCATTGTATTATTTCTGTACTCTCCTCGTATATTTTGTCTAATTTATTGTATCTTTGAAACTGTGGTACAATTTTTTGAAACATGGTATTGTCAAGGCAGATATATATATATATATATATATATTGACTGCCTGATCAATCAGGTAATCTTCTCCCCAAAATATCGAAGCTTTATCAAGGTGAAAGCTGGAAGTCTTATCAGTGTCTCTTTACTACTCACAATTTCGAAGTTAAAAATGTCATCACTCGTGGTTAATATCAATATTTTGTAGAGAAAACAGACAAATCAAATCTGATATTGGATGCCATTAAGCTTGGGAGTAATTCCAAATATATATACCTTAGCCCAATCTAAAAATTATCCAATAACGAAATGTTTTTTCGAATTTCTTGTTGATGTTTGTCTAATACTGTTGCATTGTCACAAAAAGATAAACGAAATAACAATACAATCTTGCACTTACAAATGAAAGTGATATCATCATAAAACATTATGAAATGATTATTTTCTATATTATGTGATGGTGCTTTAAACGTTAATGTCTTCTGAATGCAATAACTGTAACTGATAAAGAATTGCAGTTTCAACTATCAGTAATAATAACTATTTCAATCCTAATCAATCGGCGAGTTTCTACAGAGAATCGTTAAAAGGTATTACCCGCGTATAAGTATCCAGAATTCCGGAAAACCTTCTTGTACAAACAGACGCGATGCGGTTTATAGGTAAACCGCATCGCGCAAAATACGGTTTTTCATAACCACCCCTAGTAGGCGGTTATTGTCGTATTAATCCGTTTAACTTTTCAGTAGAATGTGAGTTAATCGGATAATTCGCTCTGTAGAAACAGGTTGGGTTAATGGCGATACGGTGTTTTCGATTCCGGAAAAGATAAATCGTTTTTAACGATTCTCTCTAGAAACACGCCGAATGTAAATCACTGTTAAAATGAGCTGGTGGTACAATGAAATATTGTCAAATAACTTAAGTCATGCATGTCTATCCTATCCAATTAAAGAATAAAGTAAGATAGTCTAAACAACTAAATTAATACACTGAACCTTCACTAAATCCTGGTTGCACTAAACCTCTCTCTCATACTGAATATATTCAGAGGAACGCAGCCTCAAGAATGCGTGCACATCATGGTTATACATTTTCTATCACAGATGGTCTGCAGATAACATGGTGACTTCATCTTGTGGTATAAACCTTCGCGCATGGTCGAACCGCATCAAGGTTAAAACGATCGGAAATAAAATCAAGGCATGATTAAGTCATGTGTGTCTTAATTAATTGATTGATTACGATCAACAACATACTTAGCAGGTCAAAGGACCTCACGGAGATCCTCGTCACTTCTCTCATTTCGATTGATTAGATGCGACTTTCGTGATCATTCCGAAGGCCTGGACTAACAAGACGTCATTAAAATGCCCTCATAACTGCAATTAGTTCTGATTTTAATAAAAAAAGGAAGGTAATTTGATTTCATTCCATTAATTTAATTCGAAAACAGGCGGGAGAGGACACCGTCTTGAATACATGAAAATTTGACTGTGACACGACATTCCGGCATGTTATAAATGCCAGCTGCTAAACTAAAAAAGAATACCCTTAGAAATATTTTCCCCACATGAAATCTCTGCCTAATTCCAATGAATAAAGATAAACAAATTGAGCTTAAATACAGTGGTCTGACCAAATATTTGGAAAACAAATTAGAGACCTGTAAAGGGATAAACGATACACTACGCATGACCGTTGCAACCCCTAACTTGACATGTACATTCTTCAACCTTTAGAAGACAGTATCCTCAAGGCTTCAGAAGCTGTATTAGCTTTTCTAGATTTTTTGAGCCTCATTTACGTTCGATTTTTATCTCCGTTTTCGCTCTTCAATCCCTTTCCTCTCCTTTTCTCTTAAATCCAGACATATTGATTTCTAAAGAGTAAGTGCATGAAGTACTACAGAGACAGTCATGCAACCAGAAAGTTATTTGCAATGACGTGAAAGCAAGATAATATCGAGGGTTGGTCTCCAACCTACAAACAGCATCACCGAGGGCCTCTCCTCGTCAACGCCCACATTCGTTGTTTGGGAATGTCCGAATGATCACTCTGGATACAGCCATAGAATAATATTCATATATGTATGCCAGTTTATGAATACGTGGTATACTTAAAGGTAACTTTTGCAGCATCAGAAAAATGTATTCAATAATAATTAACCTGCAGGGTCTCTTAAAAACACGAGAATTGTAGAATGTGTCGGTATTCAGCGGCGCTGGAACGTTTTGGGTCCTGTAACACATAATGTAGCTGAGCGATCATTCCTGCATATGGGGTTGATTTTTTACGAAAGATCATACCTAGAATGATGTAATCAATCGTAGAAATCGGCCCAAGATCAATCACTAAGCTTTATGTCACGGGGTCTGGTCACTTAAGGAATTTGAAGGTCGAACCATTATTAAGGGTTCGATAGAAAGATTTAAACCTCCAAACAACTGTCTGCCCAGGACGTTCTGGCCTCACTGTATGTATCAAGTTTCATAGTATAAAAAAATAAAGTTATTTTTATTGACCATAATGCACTTGATAATTTATTGATCTTGTATAAAAAACTTTTTTGCACCATCATAGCAAAAGGCATCACACGGACGGTACCAACAAATGAAAGCACCACACGCACCATAGAACGTTGAAGCATTGTACGCATTACAGGTGGAAGCCCCAAAAGGCACCACCATAAGGCATCACATACACAACACACACACTTAACAGGTTAAAGTATCTCGGACAATGCAGCCCTTGAAAGGCCACATGCATTATGGAGGAGGTGGCGGAAACATTCCATCACTAAAAACACTAAAATAAAGCGATATCCCTCAGTTGAAGGTGGGGTTAAGAAGGAGACATGCTACTTACCGAATACTTGCTTTCTGTGCTTGATAGTCCGGACAGAACACAGGTGGTAGCGATTACATAACACAAATTAATGTTTGCCAGAATATTCTCAAATGTGACCCGTTCCAGTGGCGGAGACAGCACCTTGAAGTAAGAGTTAAAATTGAGTCCATCCGCGGCCAATGCTTGGGCCATCATCCTTACAATCGTATCACCCAGCTGCTTGATCAGCAACTGCCTATTGAACATGACATGGAAAGGAAAGGCTGAGCTAAATGTGTTCACCGAAAGTTTGGCATCTTTTCTCCTGGTCGAAAAGGTAGAAATCGACTGGATAGGGTGTCCAAGTTTGTTCTTGTCACATTTTGGATGCACTTCGTCTAGGAGAGGTTGGATTATGTACACTGAATGGTTCCCCACACGTTCACCCATTTGGACATCGACAAAAGAATTGAACAAAAGAATGGACGCCATTTTGATCTGTCCCGCCATGCTTTGCGAGATGCACGTGCTCTCCGTGTACATGTGAAGTAGAATGTGTCGTTCGTCGTCCCTCGTGGAGCAGCGAAATGATGGTGGCTATGGCAACAGAAAATAAATTTGACACATAAAATGAATTTATGACAATTAGTAAATAATAAATAAAACCTGCATGTATACGTCAATAAAACAGAAAACCATGACATTTAACAAATTTAACTCTCTGAATACAGCACATGTGACAAAATGTGAACATAAATCTGTAATACAATTTTTGATTAATTCAAATCAACATTTGTAAATCAATGTACGCACCATAATTCTAAGATATAAAGACAAAGCAAATTTGAAAGAACAGCATCTATTGTTAATTCATCATGAATGAAAGTAGAAATCAAGGATTTTCCCTTACATAGTGGATTCAAAATTGAAAAAAACCCGAATATGACCGAGTTTGATCAACATAATCAAAGGCCAGGGAAACATGGAAAAGGTCCTTCAGACGTTTCGTTTTGGCCCTACTATACTATCTTCCTGTATAAGATGGTTTATTTCTGCTAACATCTAGAGAGAAATGTTGTTTCCACTGACAAATTAAAATCATTGAGAACATGAACATGTATAGGACATAGTACGTAAAAACACAACCGGAAATCTGTCACTTTTTGAACTTGAACGAGGTTTTAAAATGATAAAAGGAGACATAAATTTTACGCTATAGCTTCATAAATACCAGTTGTCTAAAATCGTATAAATAAATCATACGTAATGAAAATGTATGTGGGCCCTTCGCGGAACGTTAGGTGCATTTGTGTGTGTGGTTTGGTGATTGTGTGTGATAATCATGGTCCATGGTGATAATATAATAAATTTGGAATTATCATAACGTGGATAAGCGCAAACATAATGTATTGCGTATACTAATATCAACTAAATGTTTTTTTTTAATCCGAAAAAACATTAACTTGTATACAAACAGTATATGAATGGCCAAATAAAATGCATAATACTGGTTGAAGAGATGCTTTTGTAACATGTATAACGAGGAATGAATGAAACAAAAACTGCAATTGAGAGACATCGACCACAGTTTTTAACATCGCTTCGTGGACAGCCAAGAACGACACGCCAAAAGCTTTTTATCCACTCAAAAGGGACCCTTTTTTCAACCTAATCAATTCCTAATCAAATTTCATGCTTCACTGGGGCTCATTCTACCCACTGCAGCAAAAATATTTTGACAGAAAAATCGCTTTCTCCCAGCTCCCCCGTATAAAAACATTGCAGGGAAGTCGGCTCCAGAGCTTCAAGAACACGGTTATCAAATCAGCTTATCGAAAAGGAGCAAATGGTACTGGTCTGGGGATTATCGTATCATTCCCAGACGCTTGCCATCTCAGAGACATTTTTTCTTTCATAGCCGTTCAGTTTGATTTATTTTTCCAGCATTGAACTAGAATATAGAGGACAGATTTGGATGAAAAGATGGTATCTTGTATAGAAGAATCCTCAAATTGGCATTATTTTGTCTTAAGATTTCCGACAAATCAAAACCAAGTCCTGATCCTCAGAAGGAAAGATTTATTTCCATTCCAATTGTTTTGATTGAGTACTTGATAAAGGTACCTACCCCTAATGGGTTTAAATTGGGCATGCATGAACGATGAACAGTGCAAGGACCTAGTTTTCACGAAGGTAAACAGTGATAAAAATGAACAGTTTACTTTTATATAAAGTAAACAACGCAATGAGAGAAATTGTATTCAACAAAAAAATATGCACGAGTTTCGATAACATTTCTAGAATGCAATAAAACAAAACAAATGCCTCGTATCAAATTTTGAAATGACCATATGCATCAAATAAAGCGTTTATATACTATCTGAAGGCTTATCAACAATAATAGATGTAATAGTCTGGCATTTCAAATAATGACATAAGATGCAATGAATTAGTAGGAAATCGGGAGAAACCATTTGTACGAATTCAATGAATAACATAATGTAATGACATATAACTGTTATTGCATCAGCATAATCAGGGCATATTAAAGCAGCCCAGTGAAAGCTGACCCTTTAAAAATATACTTACTGCTTCGCGGTCAAATGTAAGACGTACATTAAAACATCGAATAAATTGATTCGAATATGTCTGAAACCAACACCTTTTGATAGACATTAACCTACATTTATTCCTATTACATGCAGTTATAGAAAATTGCGGGCTGCTAACGATACACATCTTGATTGCTTTCAGCGCCTTGTAACAAAGGCTGGGCAGAAACTAGGGTAATAGGATATACTATTGACCTCACATTTTATTACAGACGATATATTCCCATCTTGGCAATGATATCATCATCATGAATATTCCAATGTCTTCAAAAATAGGACTTTAACATTTTCAACCGTGCTGCACTTAATATTTTTAAAACGTGCCAGTTTGCATGGTATTTATGATGTCGAATTCCTTATCAAGCTGTGATTTAAACTTCATTTCAAAGGTACGACGATCACCTTCCAATACTCCTCTATTACCAGTTAATGTATGTTCTTATCAAGAAGGAAACAATCGTAGTCCGAATTAATAAATAAATGTAACCAGCCACCCCAAAACCAAACAATACATCGAAAGGGAAGAGGTAGTAATGGGAAATCTGAAGGAGTAATTTTTCATCTTCATGCTGTCAAACTTTGAAGTTGTAAAGGTGAATAAAGGACAAGATATAAGAGTTTCTTTGACACCATGTTTGTGGACTGCTTGGAAGTTTCATTGGGATTGCACAGTATGCACATCTCATGCTTGAGTGGACCCCTATCTTCAAAACCTTCTTTTCTCCATATTTGTTGAAGCTCTCACTTAATTGCTTATGCATTCAAACAAGTAAGGTTTAAGGTTGATCAATTCTGATAAGTTATATATCATTTTCAAACTTGGGATGTGTCTTTTCAAGCTCAATGAAAATCTCGAAATTCATTTTGGGCGACTTACTGTTGATTTTGGGGTGGCTGGTAAAATATGAATGAAATAGAATGAATTAATGGATTTCAAGAAAATATATACTTGTCTTACCCTGTGATTATTGGTGAGTTTCAACGAAGTGATATGCTGCTGAAGGCCATCAATGTTGCTATAGAATTCGACTAGGGACCCGCCTAAAGCTTGTAGAAATGTGCCATATTGCTCGAAACACAGACAGAAAAACTCCTCTCCGAACCGCTCCATAAATACCGTGTACTCTAAACCTGTGAATGAAACGATTAAAATGGAGTCGAGTCACACATTAAAACTGCTGGTTCTATTGCATACATTGTAGTAAAATAAACGTGCCGTTTGTTTATATGAAATATACACGCTTAAATTGTTGGGCAACATGCTGTCCACTGTGTTGGGTAATGTGTGTTAGTAAAAAAAATATATACATGTATATATATTCACGGCAATTATTATCAAATTGAGCAAATTTATTACCCAATTATTAATTTTTATTACCCAATTTGGACACAACCGATAGTTGTGTGGACAGTATGTCGCCCAGTGATGGTTAAAAATCGGGAATTTTTTTACCCAACCTTTTGTTTTTTTTTTTACTAACGCAGCCTTACAACTTCATGTTTTCACCTCCTTCATAATGTTTGTACCTTCCATTCTTCTGACTCTCTGCTCCACTCCTACCCTTCACTCCCCCCTCTCTCTCTCTATCCCTATCCACCCCCCTCTCTCTCTCTATCTGCCTCTCCTCCTTCCCATTTCTCTCTCACAACACAAGTAATTTTCAATACCATACTTTATCCGTATTATTTATTTTGTAATTATCTGTGTTATTGTTTGAATATTTTTTGTGTACTTATTACCTTGTGAATATATCGCAATTCGGCCTTAGCCGCGATGATGTATTGATTTTTATTAATAAACCATTTATCTTTCTTTTTTTAAAGAATGTACCTCCGCGCGTTAAATGGAAGCGTTAAAAAGGGCAAAATTATCAATTTGCATTCAGTAACTTCCAAAGAATTAATTCGGTATTCAGCATTGGAATCAAATATAATTTTTTTTTTCATCGATATTTTAAGTACGTATATGCAATTTTTTTTTTCATTAAACAGGCCCTTGGAGATTCAAAAATATCGAGACCTACATCAGGTTATATCATCTCTTCAATTCCGAGGAAGTATTAGATTAAAGAAAGCGTCAATTGATTAATGTGTATTCACATGTTCGATAACTGGGAAGGGCTAACTGGGGTGGGGAGGCCAATTGAATCCAACCGTTTGAAAAAAAATTAAGTTATGTACACAAACAGAGAGAAAAGGAAGAATGAATAAGAAAGGAAAATGTAATAAATGAAGAGAGAGTTCCGTCTTGTGAAGATTTTATTGTCAATGAGGAAAAAGGAGGTCTTCCCCAGGTTACATTGTCGCGACCCTTATTGAAAAACACTCGCGCCGACCCTGGTTAAGGGTAGTTCTGTTTTTATAACGCTTTCATATAACGTGTGAACTGCAATGTTTACGTCTACTTTTTTTATTCAATAATTCATGTTTGCTACGTATATTTAATCAATTTAATCTGGAGAGAAAATATGATTCATCCTCGGTCATGGAATTATTTGAAAAAGAGGTAAAAAATGTAAAGCACATGAGTGTTAACAATTCTGTACTTGTCGTGCATGTCGTTGAGTCTAAGAAATGGTTTGACAATCATAATGTAAATACAAAGAAATCGCACAATTTCCTTCCTTTTTTTACTTTGAGAAGTTCAGTGTTACAAGAAATGCTTCTTGTTCCAAATTATATGAACGTTCCTTTTAAAAGTAAAAAAAGTCTTCCACGAAATATCGTCCATGCCCCCACTTACTTAAAACAATAGGAGGAATAAAGGAGTGCAAAACCTCAGGAAATTTATTGTTTGAGTAGATTAATTCTCCTCTGTCTAGCTGATTTACTTTAAAATAGCTTATCGTGCATGATGTGAGAGTAGAAGGGGGAAAATCCATCACCATTATGTCAATTATATCTAGCCAATCAAAACCCAAATGAAACGCAATTGATCGTTTCCCGTGAAATTCACCGTTTCAAGGGTCTAGCTCGTTTTACCTCTCACACGGGGCCGAAATTCCTCGACTTGAACTTGAGTAATGAAAAGCATTATTTCGGGAGGCAATTGGGTGTAGCGGTGAATTGATCAGTAAATAGATTCTGACATTGAACAGTGAATGGGGGCTTGCATTCGATTGACGGCAAAATCCCGCGGTGTTTAGCAAAACACTTCAAGTGCCTATCATAATTTGTCGTGTGCTTGTTTTCATCAATGAACACCACTAGATCGCGTTTCAAGAGGGAGGGCCAACCCGCTTATGGCACCCTTTGGAGTAGGGTTGAAGTGTTTCCCAGTCATAGAGCCACTCCAAGGGGATCTCATTATTAACACTAAACATTGAAAGGTTCTGCCACGATGCCCCTACTCCTTTTCAATTTGCAGAACATCAGTCACCCCCTTCCTCGTTTTCAATTTTCTAGTTCAAATCTTTCTTTTTATTCGCAAACTACTCTTAAATAGTTTGAATTGCTTTGATAAAAGGCAAGCAAACTTCCAAATGAAATCACTTGTTACTATAAAATTAGAAATACACTTTATTGGTTGAAATTCGTTCACCTAACTTGAGATTCGTCTACAATTTGCAATTTTGTTAATCCCACGGAAACATTTTGGTAAAGGTAATTTTGTACTACTTCGACTATTGGTCTCATTTAAATGTATCTTGCTCTGGTCATTAAGAAGAGCTAAAATGCATTGACATATCCATATATTTCTTTTAAGCATTTCATTTTGTGAAAGAAATATTCTTGCAAATCAAAATACCCACTTAATCAATTCAACAAAACTAGGGATGTTTGAAAGCAAACTTTCTTTGCCATAATATTTTCTGCTGTGAATGCTTTAAATAATTTCAATGAATTTCATATCAACTGCACGGGTACATATTGCAAGACTATAGAAAATGAATTCTTTGGTAGGATTTAGTGACAGTTTTAGTGGTCCAGTACTTGTCTTGATGATATGTAAATCCGTCTATGGACAATTGCCTTTAATGAAAGAAATGGAGCTTGGGGCAAACGGATGAGACGATTGATGAGCAGGTATTAGAACATCTCCCTCTGTCTTAAACTAGATTCATCGGCGGATAAAAATCGATGAACTCACGGTGCGTCGCAAAAAATAACCGATGACAGCATGAAAATTGTTACTGTTGCGAACAGAAGTGACATGCAAACAAGCAAAAGGCATTTCCTCCTCAAACTGTTACGGTTATGACAGTGAAGGAGCAGCTGGACAATTATTGCTCCCCGCCTGCCCGCGTGAAATTTCTTGCACCAGCTTTTTCAACAATTTTGTTTCTTGATGGTGGGGTATGATCGACATGTGACAATTGTTTGTCAAATGCCTCTAGGATTTCTGGCGACTAAACGTCATCAGGAAGGGGGAAGCGTGCCATAACAGATAATTTAAAGGGCTAATTTGACGACTGGTGGAGGTTTAATGAGCGTTATAAAACAAAGTTAGCGAGTAATGCGATGATCAATACGAACTGTGTCATTTTTTTATAAGACAAAAACAGCAAAATGATATCAAAAATACTTTTGAACAGCTACAGACAAGAAATTTGGAAGACATCCGTAACCGGTAACTACTGATAATTAAAAACGGATAATTTGATAATTGATAGAGTTCAATGAACGTCGCAGAGGTAAGTGGGCAATACAATGATAAATTCGATAGATTCTCAAATATAATAAACTTACTGGCCCTAATTCTAAATTCGAGTTTGGATTAAACGACGACCTAAAGTTGTGGTTAAACATTGTTAACTATGGATAGTCACAAATCTCTGTCAGTATAGAGGTTCAGTTCATCAGCTCACATACAAATATGATATACAAATGAAATCACTTATAATTCTCATCAATAATAACGATGTTCTTCTTCACTATCAAACCATGGGACAAGACATCAAATGCATACAAGGACGACTAAATCTTGACATTTTCGGCTTGCCATAAACCAAGCCTAGATTCAGACCAAAGCCTAATTACTTCAGAATTGAGAATATAGGCCACTATGTCAAGTTTTATCACAAAGAAAGAAGAGCATGCCATCCCTTTTTTTTTTACATCATATCATATCATCATAACATGATTTTGATGTCAATAATAAAAAGGAGGAGCTCACCGTAAGCATGGTAAGAGGCTGCTTAAAGGGTTGAATGAGCCCTCAAAATGACAAATAAAGCGGCAATACGATTATGCGTACCATTTGTCAGGGGAGCGTTCATCAAAGGACGTGTCAGACGTTTTATCCGACAAGTCCCATCTATCCGACAGTTACCATAGTTACAGTTCTTCTCAGCCATTCAGAATCAAGGAAAGATGTCATATCTGACAGTTTGTCGGACAAAGATGTTGATGAAACGCTCCCCAGGGCTAGAAGCGACTCGAACTGCAGCAAGACATCATAAAAATAACCCTGACATTAAGAAACTTACCCTGTTCTTCACCCTTGTATAAGTCGTCAACAGTCTAATATGTGATTTTGACTTTAGTTATGTTCTATATTAGGTGAATTAATAACGAGCGAATGACTTTCCTTTCAATTGGGAATTATTGTATGGTTGTCAGCACATCAAGATTGAACATTTACTTGATAATGAATGTGAAACCACTCCAGACATGAAGTGGTAAATTATTATTTGAACATTTTTTTCTCCCGTTTTTTATCACGTCAGATCTGAAATGTCACATTTCTCCAGCTCGCTGTGCTGGAGATATTCCAAGATAATTATTTTACTTTGAAAATCAAAATATTTGATATCAAACAAAAGACACCTTATATTTCTTTTTAGACAGTTATGCTTCAAGTAATTACATGATCTCCAGTCTGTCCCAATGGTGCTTGATAACCCGTTATTGTGACCTTAATGTCCCTACCCATTTTTCTTTCCATTTTATTTTCTAATGGTCTTATTATTTTCCCGATTTATATCACCAGAACACTAAGCAAAAGAAATTTAATCTACATAATCATATTTTCTCTAGAAAAAATATACTCCAAATACACGTACATTTGAAAGAATCCTCTCCGCCAAATACAACGAACACTACTGGAGACATGGTGGCGTGTATATCGCTTTATATCATATCATATCATCACAACATGATTTTGATATCAATTATAAAAAGCTCGTGGTAAAAGGCTACTGGAGGAGGTGTTTAATAAGCCTTCAAAATATTAAAGCGGCAATACGAGTGCGCGTATCCTGTGTCAGGGCTAAAAGCGACTGGAACTGCAGCAAGATATCATAAAAATAACCCTGGCTTTAAGAAACTTACTCTATTCTTCAACTTTGTGTAAGTTGTCTACAGTCTCATACTAGTATGTGATTTTTTTTGGCTTTAGTTATGTTCCATATTAGGTGAGTTAAAGGACAAGTCCACCCAAACAAAAAGTTGATTCGAATAAAAAGAGAAATACCCGACAAGCATAACAATGAAAACTTCATCAAAATCGGATGTAAAATAAGAAAGTTATGACATTTTTAAGTTTCGCTTAATTTCACAAAACAGTTGTATGCACATCCTGGCTGGTATGCAAATGAGGAGACTATGACGTCATCCATTAACTATTTCTTTTGTATTTTATTATATGAAATAGGAAATATTCAAATTCTCTCCTCATTGTCAAGTGATTCAACGATTAATTCCTCCATGAACATGTGGAATTAGCATTGTTTAATACTAAATGGTTCAGTCAAGTTGGTCCTTATTGTCAAATCTATAAAAAATGAAAAATTGTATAATTTAAACAATAAAAAACAAAAGAAATAGTGAGTGATGGTCATCATCGACTGACTCACCTACTTGTGCATATCACTGTTTTGTGAAAAATAAGCGAAACTTTAAATGTCATAACTTTCTTATTTTACATCTGATTTTGATGAAATTTTCAGCACTATGCTAGTTTGATTTTTCTCTATTTATTCAAGTCAGCATTTTCCTGGGGTGGACTTGACCTTTAATAAAGACAGAATGACTTTCCTTTCAAATGGTTATTACTGTATGGTTGTCAGTTAATAAATGTGAAACCACTACAGACACGAATTCGTAAATTATTATATTTATTTTTTTCTCCCGTTTTTTTTTAACACGTCAAATCTGAAATTTTACATTTTTTCCAACTCGCTGTGCTGGACATATTCCAAGATAACTATTTTAATATGATAATCAAAGTATTTGATGTCAAACAAAATTCATCTTATTCTTCTAGGCAGTTATGCTTCAAGTAATTACATGATCCGAAGCCTTGTCCCAATGGTGTTTGATAACCTAAATGTTATTGTGATCTTTATTTCCATCCCCTCTTTTTTATTTCCACTTTATATTCTAATGATCTTATTATTGCCCTGATTTAAAACACCAGAATACTAAGCAATATAAGTTTAATCTACATAATCATATTTGCTCTTTAATTTAATATATTCAATATACACGTACATTTGAAAGAATCCTCTCCGCCAAATACAACGAACACTTCTGAAGACATTGTGGCGTGAGCCTGTACTATTTGAATACAAATTGATGCGGAGGTTCGAGCCCCGGTCACGTATTTCGGATGGTGACGTAAAATGTCGGTCCCAGATGTATCATATCTGATCGATAATGTCGTTAAAGCGTTTACACACAAACACCCACACCCAAAACAAAACGCTTAAAACGAATCAGTCATATTGAGTAGATCAGTAGTCAGCTCGGTGCAACTGATAAGTCTAGTCACTATAGTAAAAGATGACTCCGTTTAAGATAATAGTCAAATATGACTACAATAGCAGTTGCATCCAGCTGACTCGATTAACTAGTCATTTTTGACTGATTTGTATTTAGAGTTTAAACATCTATCAATTCTACATTAGGACACCTTCCTTTCAATGATCAAATAAACAAGCAACATGGAGGATGGGTCACCCGATAACTAAAGGCACATGACTGATCTACATGTATATGAATCACGTGACGTGAGCGAACACTCTAATCAGTCAAAAATAATTAGTTAATAGGGTCAGCTGGGTGCAACTGTTATTCTAGTCATATTTGACTATTTTCTAGTCGTATTTTACTAAAACAGAGTTATTTCTAACTAGAATATAATGTCAGAAATCTTGCATATCAGTTGCACCCATAGTCATATTTGACTATTTTCTAGTCGTATTTTACTAGAACATAGTTATTTCTTACTAGAATATAATGTCAGAAATGTGACTAGCATATAAGTTGCACCCAGCTGACTACTTGTCTCGTCAATTTGACTGATTTGTTTTAAGAGTGTAACTTACCTAAAATCTTGGCACCTTTGGTAGTGACATGAATTAAGAGATCTTCTAGACATGAGTTCGGTCTGGAGTCGTAGTAGTTTGCTAATGATTCGGTTGAAAACTTACTATCCAGTCCCTCATTATCCCTGGAGAATACAAAAAAGATATAAATTAGAATATCAATTCATCACATCTTATGTTACCTATAAACATAGCGTAAATAAAAACGTTTTATCACTTGGCATGATGGTATCTAAGGATGATTATGTATCATATGGCATTACTGCATATTAATAATAATAATATATAGCATTTATGAGGCGCCAATTTATCTAGTTTTCCTATTAAATGACGCACTATATAATTACCCCGGCTGTAGCTCAGCTGCTAAAGGCGCTTAATGCATTCAAGGAATTAATCATGCCGGGTACCCATTCATCTCACCTGGGTTGAGTGCAGCACAATGTGGTAAATTTCTTGCTGAAGGAAAACACGCCGTAACTGAGATTCGAACCCACGTCCCTCTCATTGAAAGACGAGATTCGTAACCTCTAGACCACGACGCCCCCACACCATATTAGCATGACCTTGATAATTTGGTGTTTATTATCAGTATTTTCAAGATGTCGTTCTTAGTTAATTTGATTTATTGATATTTGATTATACGTCAAACGAGTGCTCGTCTGCGTTTTGTTTGCTGCTAAGTTTGTTAATGTTTCGTTTTACATTCAAATCATAATGTGAATCCTAATGCCGTAACATTCTGTACATACGTTATGCATTTTGTAAATATGTTTATTGTTATTCAGGGCCTCATGGAAGACCACTACTTATTGGTGAATGGGCTACCCTGTCAAAATATCAGAAATAAATAAATAAATAAATTCACATCATTACTTTATCATGTTCATACTATTACTAATATCACTTCAATCAATCAATTTTGTTTTTGGAAAAAAGTGATGAAATGCATGTTTTGAGGAGATGTAATATGACTCATAATATTGGCACGCAATAAATACCATTTTTTTTTACATTTACATGAATATATATATATAATTATGATAGACTCGATCGATTTACATATCTCGTATTCAGTGCATCAGTTGTAGTTATCTGCACTTCCATAACTTACTAAGCGTTGCTAAATGTACACCTGGCTGTGTTCTGAGAAGACCACATCAGGCATTTCACATGTCAAATGTTGGACTTAAAAAGTTACGGTGTAATAGGGCGACACCCACTGGTCTTGTTATAACACATTGTGCTTGTTTGTTTTACACAATATCTGGTGTTCCGTTCAAACTCCAAGGAGAATTGTTAACACCCGAGGAGCTGGTGCTTTAAGAAAACCGTTTGTATACTGTTTAACGTTGCAGATAAACTAGTATAGTGAGCATTTTCAGTAACACCAAGTCTATGAGAGTGTAAGATTTATAGGGATTAAATGTTTCGTGACTGCACCTGTTGTAGAGAGCAAGTGTTATGGTATGTGATCATTACATCTTATTTGTATTTTTATCATTTGAGAACAGATAAAGAATATAATTATCTTTTTTGCCCTGCAGATATCTATTTTGATATATGATTTCACGCACGTATAGCTTGATATTTTTTTTATCATGTAAGGCTTTTCAATCTTGTAAAGTGTCACGAGTATTATACTCAAACTCGCAATCGCGTACTAATCCCATAAACATGATAAATCAAGGTTTTAATCATAATCAACCAACCAAAGACTTTAGGGTTTGAAGATTACGACTTGGGTTCAGTATGAAGAATGAAATGCTGTTTAAGGGGGAAAAAAGTCAAGTGAAAGACATTTGGGTAGCGGTCACTGAAGAGCAATAATACGTATTATTTCCATCATCAAATCCCATGCATGACCTTTATGGATGCATATGATGAAGGGTGCGCTTTCGAGCATGCGGCTATCAAGGGCCGCAACCCTCTTTCCAAACGAATAAAGAAATCGTAGAAATTTAATGAAACAAATATCATACCGGACAAACTACACAAGCGGTAGAATTTAATCAGTTTTGTCAATATGACAAGGGCGACACGAGAAGGAGGGGAGGGACTGACAAGAAGTTCGCTTTTTTATATTTCGATAGACCACGCCATTTATTTTGAATACCGCGATTTTGGACCGTGCTTAGACACACATTGGCGTCAAATAACGTGTAATCACATTAATGGGAAACTGTGCCACACTATACCCTGGACTCTGGCTCGACACCTGATACTTAATGCTAATTGCATGCCTTGTTATCGTGGTTAAAAGGCTAAGTGATTCTAGACATCTCCAAGCGGTCACTCATATTTGGAGAGCACCTAAAATCAAAGCAAGTTGCAATAACAGCCACCAACACAATTCATACAATCCTTTTCTTGAAATTCAATCACAATTTTGGAGCCCCTGTCGCTGGCAGCGGGTTTTTTTTTCTCACAGCGTGCGTTTACGATACTAGTATTCTCTTATTGATTACTCGCTTTAGCGCGTTATACCCAGTCACCGGTTCCAATCTTCGGAGTAAAAACTATTCCTGTATTTTGTTGAAAGTCACAATTATTCAAGAGGCAAATGTTGTTTTTCTTCCCCTTTGCTCCAATAACATTGAAAGCTATATACCCAGGCACTGTGTTTTTCTTTTCAAATGCGATATCCACCCAAAACAAGTTCCACACTAGAGCGCTGCATGGCTATTTTGTTTTAGTAAAGAAGGTCGTATCAACAAAGAATAATATTTCGCATTGAACAGAAAAGTTGTGCAGCAGATATAACTGCTTAAAGGAGAATGAAACCCTTGAAACCAGCTGAATCCATATCAAAGAGAAAAATCAAAGAAACATATTGTTGAAAGTTTGAGGAAGATTGAATGAATAATAAGAAAGTTATGAGCATTTGAATATTGAGATCACTAATGCCATGTAGATCCTCCAATTGGCAATGCGACCAAGATCTGTGATGTCACACACGCACAACTCCCTCATTACTTTAGTACTTATTTCACTTATATTCTCACTTTAATAGAGTCTATCACAAGGTGAGGTGTTCTCTTTATGAGAGGACAAGTACAGAGGTTTCACAACATTATATCATTGATGAATCGTTTGTCATATGATTAGAATGAGCAAAAAGAGATGTTTTGGGGTATATTTTCAGTGTCCAAAAGGGGAGAGTTGTTCATATGTGACATCATAGATCTTGGTCGCATTGCCAATGGGAGGATCTCCATAGCATTAGTGATCTCGACATTCAAATGCTCATAACTCTTCTACTGCTAGTCCTATTTTACTCAAACTTTTGTTGATCTTATTCTTTGAGTTTTCTGCTTTCACAATAGCTAACTTGCTCCAAGAGTTTCATTCTCCTTTAATAACAAAACAGAGTGTAAAGGTAATTGTAGTACTCGATGTCCAGGTTTTTTTTAAAACCATATTTGAACATAAAATTTCGTGGATACGAACATTATGAAAACGAAACGATTAACATTTCATTTATTGACTCTTGCGTTTGCCTTTATCAACGCAAAAGCAAATTTATATTTCACAAACTGAATTAAATGCTAATATTGGTATTTTTAGAAGTTGATTCAGGGAAAGTTCTATACTTTTGTGAACGATATTTTTCCTGTGCAAAACCTATTTCCAATATTTACCCAACTTCAAAATCAAATGATACTGTAAAGATTTCAACATTTATTACTTGTTGCAATTATTTATTCTTAAAAACAATAAAAACAAATCACTGATAGCTTGAATATTTCAGAACCATCCAAATACTCTCTTAATTGAATGGGTTTAAAATCAATTCAATTAGACTGTCAGTGCGGACAAATCAAATTATGGATTTAATTTGAAACCTAAGAAAAAATCTCAAATAATTTCGATTAAAATCCTTTGAGATTTGAAAATAAATCTTTCAGATTGAAATGATAATAGCAGAACGAGATAAGGACCAGTATTTTTCACGTTATATATTCATCACTTCTATAGGCACTACTTAAATTCATCTTGGAAGCAGCCCATAATATTAGAGTACAAAATTTTATGCTGGAAACGTATTTCAAGAACGGTGTGATGTTGGCGGGAAAAAACGTCAATGACAGATTTCCTATAAATCCATCTCAAACGGCAATTGCCACCCAGTGACAGACATAAATCTATTATTGATTTAGAGAGGATTTAGCAGTGAACAAGCATAGGATCAATGCGTCTGCCTAGTCCAAGGGAAATCTCATCCATCTTCATCGATCTTTATGCCATGTTTCATTGCCAACGATAAGGGCTATTACCATGCTCTGGTGCAAAGAAAAGCATCTTGAACTATGCTACCATGGCAACAAACGAACGAACATTCAGACAGGTTAGTGTTGGGAATGAGATTAAATCTGTAGCCCCCCCCCCAAAAAAAAAGGACTGGTATCATTCAATCGATTACATGAAAAAATACTTTGATACTTTTTATACGTACTCAAAACAGATTTAACTATTCCACATTCGATTAAAAATATTGTTGCTGTTGTTGTCTGTTACAAAAGTATCCATTTGGGTCAAAATATCAAATGAATTCTCGTCAATATATGTTTCGCCTGACATTCATGTCATTTACATTCCTTATACTTATACATTCCTTAGACTTATACATTCGATAGTAACATTCACCACGATCATTGTTTATAATCAGAATTATCAATATTCTTCTCATCATAATCATCATCATCATCTCCTTAACATTCCTATTTCTGCTTCATTTTTTTCTCTTTCTTCTTCTTCTACAACTACTTCTTCTTCTACTTTCATTTTATTTTTCTTTAATTTTAAATCTATTTTAATATTGTTTCTCTTTAATATTTTCCTATTATTATTATACTTATCATTCATTTCATATTCGTTATTATTGACATTGTAGTAGTTGTAGAAGTAAAAGTAGTAGTAGTAGTATTAGCAGTAATAATAACAATAATATTAAAATCAATATTGTTATTATTATCATCATTATATATATCATAATTGTTCTCATAGTCATCATCATTATTTTCATGAAGTTTTTACGACTTAAATAATCAAAAGAAATGTATCATGATGCTCCAGTTTGCTGGGTTTTCTCGAGAACAATGACATTTAAGATAAAATGGCAGAGACTAACAATATTCAATGCGAAAACAAACTAGACATTAAAGGAGAATGAAACCTTTGGAACAAGATAGCTTGTGTGAAAACAGAAAAATCTAAGAAACAGATCAACGAAAGTTTGAGAAAAATCGGACAAATAATGAGAAAGTTATGAGCATTTGAATATTGCGATCACCAATGCTATGGAGATCCTCAAATTGGCAATGCGACAAAAATGTGTGATGTCACTTGTGAACAACTCTCCCTATTACTTTACTATATATATCACTTAAATTGCCTCTTTTATCACATCTATCAGTAGATCATGTGTTCTTTCTATAGGAGGGCATGTAATACAGATTTTTAAAGAATACATCATGGATAAAGAGTTTGTATCACCACAAGAAAAAGCAGAAAGAGACATTTTGAAGGTTATTTTAGAGTCCATCAAAGGGAAAGTTGTTCACATGTGACATCACACATCCTTGTCGCATTGCCAATGGGAGGATCTCCATAGCATTAGTGATTGCAATAATCAAGTGCTCTTAACTTTCTCATTATTGTCCGATTTTTCTCAAACTTTCTTTGTTCTTATTCTTTGATTTTTCTGTTTCGACACAAGCCTACTTATTCCAAAGGTTCCATTCCCCTTTAATGTCTTTTCACGATGGAATTATGGATGAATGCTTTTGCAAATCGTTCCAAACGATATTAGGAATAAAGCGAATTATTAACTGACGAAATGGCATATTGATTCACTATTAAAGATAATTGGAAAGACATTTGCACTTTTATTGCGCAATGAAAATTCGGTGTGTCTGCGTTTATATGGGGACAGTAAACATTATTTTCTTTGATATTTATTTACCAAAATGTTAAAAGAAAATTGCAACTTCCTTATTCTTTTTTATATTAGGAAATGAAAGAAATTCCTAAAATTGCTGAGGGAATTAAGATATCTTATTCCGGAGAAATTTGGAGATATGGGGGAATTGATTAAAGTGTGTCTCGGAATAACATATTTGTAAGGTAAAAGAGTGTACATTTATATAACTGCCTACCATTATTTACAACCAATATCACATGAAACATTTACGAAGCATTAGTAGGAGATCTATATAATATGTATTATGCAATTTCACCCAAGTGAGGATAAGAGAGGATCCATTGTAGGCAGTTTCACCAAAAAGAAAATGTTTTGGGACATGAGTTAATTAACTCTTCTGTTATTTAAGGGTTTGTGATAAACTCCAATCGCTTTCGGATTTCGTTTCAGAGTAAGGTTCAATGTGTAGAAATAAGTGATTTTCAAATAACCTGCTTCATACAAGTCATAAACAGCTAATTTAGGATTCAAATTGATCCATGTATATTTAAAAATGAGGATTAGATTTTGAGTGTGAACGAGGCGCCGTGGGACTGATGATATCAAGTACACCTGTTAAGACGTGGTAAACTAGGTGTGAAGTGGCGCCTCATAGGTGACGTGTAAACCCTCTACAGGATTCACGCTCAACTAATCACAATGCCCAACCTTTCCTTTAACCCTCCAGACCCCGGCAAACTCCCTCACAGCTCGCTATGGCTATCCATACCATCTATGTGGAGTTGTAAAGGGTTAACTTAACACCGGTATTATCAATATTAGGCATTGTCTGCAAAATGCTGTTCGGTCTTCATTGAATCACCCTCGTTCAGGACGCTGATAGGGAGTTTTCGCAACAGTACAAAGACGCTCTGGAACGTAGAGAATCTATTGTCAAAAGCCCTTCATAGCGAAGTAGTCTTTGTCGAAAATTTGAGAAACAAAACAGCAGTTTCGTTTGTGACTCTGGAGTAACGACAGATTTGCAATTTTCGACAGCTCTGGATCAAATTTCACCAATCCTCCAATCGACCAATTTTCTACACAGACCTCTTAGCTGTTCATTATGATTTTGAATGGCATTTTCAATGGATTTGCTAGGTTCTAGAAGTCGTCCCCTTTGCAATTGCAAAAACTCGGTAATACCAGTGGAGTGGCGATATGATGTCGGAAGGGTTAAGGGAACTGCAGGGTAATCGTTCGGGGTGTGCGGGGCAAATCTTGCGATCTTTCCTCTCCCTCCTCCCTAACATTAAATCAATAAAATGGCGGTAGAACACAGGAGCTACTTCTTGAATTGCATCTTTGTTCAAGCATCATGATCACTGTATTATATTTGAATAAAACTCAGATTAGACTACAGTTCAGGCAAGTACAAATCCTCAACGGAAATCCCCTCAGGAGCCTATAGTTACACCCAGGCAGAAAATATTCCTAATCGTACAGCGATACAGCCTCTGAGAAGCATAACATGAAAGACTTAAAAACTCTCGGACGAAAGGGTTTTAATTTTAACATTTGCACCTGGCGCCTAAGAGTGCTTGATAGTATAGTGATACAATTTTAAATTCAAACAATTTTGAATTCAATTTCAAACAGAAAAATAATTTTAAAAATCAGTTTAAATTAGAACTGCCAACCTTATGCAACTAAATAAGGTAATCATAATGTAAAAAAAAGAAGAATTTGTCCACATGATCCCTAAAGGTAGCCTAAACTCTGGTGTTGTTAACAAAACTTAAAATTTTCACAGAAGTTACCAAAAATTATTCAGAACTACAGAGTAAAGAGTAAATGAAGGTCAAGAAAAAAAAATCTAAATTGCCCTTCAGTTTATAGTGTGGTCCCTCCTATTGTTTCCTGTGGAAGCGACGCCAGGACATTAATGCAATGAAGACAATTTAATATTTTAGAATACCTAAATTGTTTGATTAAACTTTGTTGTTGTAAATAGGCATCCTGGCATATGATAAACACTCAAGGATTGCTTCAAATCATTGAAATCAGATTTGTATACCAAAACTCGAACACAGAAGTGATGAGAATTTGAAAAGGTTTAAAACTTACAGGAAATCATCGATGATGTCATCTTGACCAAAAGTTGAGAAGACACGACGGAAGGTGAGAGATACGATACCAACCTGTCAGGAAAATTAAAAAAAATGTACCAATCATTAACACACAGCTTCCGGTGGGTTATTGTGCTGCCAGGGACAAATAAAGACATATACAATAACACACAGCTTCCCATGCTTGGGTTATTTTCATATATCATGAAAACACTCGACACTGTTTCGCAAAGCGATATTTAATAATCAAATATATACTGGGTGTAAAAAAAATGGGAAGCCACTTTCACCCCTTTTCCTGCGAAGAATATCAAATTAGTGACAATTCAAACGTAACTATCTACTGAAAGAACATCTAATAAGCATTCAAATAGTTTTTTTTATGATTCTTCGGCGATGCATCACTGAACACCATTGTATTGAAAAATGTAAGGTAAAATATTTCTCTTGTTACTTTTCATCATCATCATCACCACCATCCTCGTCATTACCCTCATCTTCATCATCGTCATTATCCTCTTCATCATCATCATCACCAACACCACTGCCATCGCCATCATCATTCTCACCACCCTCGCCATTATTAATATCTTAGACCTCTACGACTGTAAAATAACATCTTGCCAAAGGGCACCAATAGCAGGGGGAACCAAATCGTAGCAAGACTATACCATTGTAGACAACAATAAATCTGAGTTAAAATTGTGTCAAGATCGGTTGACTTTTCAGCAATGTTATTTGGAAAGCATGAGTTAATCAACACCACATCTCTGAAACTAACAACACGCATTTAAAACAAATTCCATTAGTCTGAGAAGAAAAATAAAAGAGGTACAGATTTTCTCAAGTTCAACCATTTGCTGTATTGGAATACAATGTACATGTAATGACTTGCTAGTCATTCTAGCTTCCATGCCTGAATTCAATAATGGTAAGATAGTTATCTTCTCGATCTGCATGCTAGAGGGCTTCCCAGCCATCTCAAAGGAAAGCTTAGATGAGAAACGATTAAGACGGCGAGCCGCAAAAGGACTAAAAATAACCCTCGCGGCCTTGAAAAATTCTGTTGAAAATGCATAATTTGAGCAGACAGCTGGCGCGAGGTTTGCACATTAAATTTTTGGAGTGAAATTCACATTTTACGCGCGCAAGGCTGGATATGAATTTCATGAGCTTCCCCAACACACCTGCTTAGGGTGTACTCAGGAATGTATATAGACACACACATCAACAAGATCATCCCCAATATGACAGTGTGTACATCTCGAACTCTGATGTGTTCGGCGTTTATTTGTAACGTCATCGGCAATTCCTCCCAAGATTCACTCGATGTAATTCTTCTAAGATCACGTAGATGGGTTCGGTATTACGGATCAAATACTCTTCAATTTGATTTACCGAATTCAATTAAATTCAAATAAAAGAAAGCTTACGGAATTAAGGTATCAGGTGAATAAAATCAAAATCAATCTGTTCGATCATTACCTATTGCACTCAATTACATTATGACTAGGGCGGTATTATATGTTTTGCCATCTTTATACTTCCAATTTCAAAGCATTCTAGTATACTGATATAAAGCACATGAGTATCAGTATTCATTTCAGTTCGCTTTCTTTCTAGTTTATTAAAGTCTAAAATGCTGCAGGTGTCAAAACTGCTTTCATTTCAAATAATTCATTACTATAGCGATACTTAGGGAGGGGAACTGGATTAGAATAGACAGGGACTTTCACTTTGCCAGAGTAATTTCATAGAGAAAGCAAGGTGATTTCAAAGTGTGATCATTTTATTTTCAAAATGAAAATTTGTGTATGATTATAACAGCAGGACCATTTTCAACATTTTTTTCTGTTTATTTAATTTTCTTTTATTTGTCGTATTTCTTCTTTTCTTTTTTTTTACGATCATTTGAATATCGTGTTACACACTTGAAATCGGTAATGCACATCAACCAGTGTCAACCGCCAGTCTCAACTAGCAGACCGGAGGATCTACGTTAATTACTTGGATCAAACTATGGTCTACCCAAAGTAGGTCCATGGTCTTCCAGAACCTACGCGATACGGATACTTGATAACTATTACATCATCGGCCCAGACAATGGTGTTAATAGTCGAATAGTGTTACCGCATCAAAGCCAAACCACACGTTTTATATCAATTGGTATTAGTGGTTTTTCAACCACCAATCATTAAAAACACACCTACATCTCTCGAAGGATTGCATTCGAGTGACCGCTACAGTATTCATGACATTCTCACATCAGCCCAGGGGAGTATTTCGTGGAACAAACCATCGACAACTCTTATAAGCTACTGAAATCCTTGGATCTGATTGGCTCATAACAAATTGGTCAGCGAGAATCACTGACCATCTCCTTCATGAAATACTCCCCTGGAGATTATCTTGACGATTAGGTAATGCGGTTTTACTCTTGAGAGATTTTCTGTACATTAATGCCGCTACTCATTCTTTTTTTCACAGATTTAATGGAGAGGTGTATAATGTTACAAGAACGCTCCGGGATATCCCCAGTTTACTGGTATTGAAAGAGATGAAGCATGACAGCGGGGTGATTCGATATCCTGAGGTAAGAGTTGGGAGGTTTGAATTGCATCACAAAAAGCGAGATCGGCATGGTGGCTGAATAAATGTCTCTATTATTAAATAACACCTAGTTTTTGACATCACTCTTGTGTTCGCCGTGCCTCAGATTATAGGAATACCCAATGTTTATCAGGAAAACGAACTCTCATTCCAAAACGACACTCCCTACGGTGTTGGCTTCTGAATCTAGTTAAATAATGCAATATATAGATATTACACGCACCGCAATCATAGAATAACCAAAAACATGGTGCCATGGTGAGTGGAATTTTGTCTCTAACCAAGGAGATATCTCCTTGCTCTAACAATACGAGCTCTGTTATCTTGAAACGACACAGACATAACATGCATATTGTACATAATAAACCAAGTCATGGTACACTGGACAATTTCAGGAAGCTATAATAAAAAAAAACATTCTTAAAGCTTAAGGTTAAGTTTAAAAAATCGACGGTTCAACATTCGAAACATGCATAAATTACCACTGATAATATATTTTAGTTACAGATTAGACAGTAGACTATATGAGAAGACTATCAGAGGAGTATAATTGACCGACTGCTTGTAAACCCAATGAGTATGAATGCTGTTAACCCACATTAAAAGAAGCAAATATTCCCATAACTAGGGAGAGACAGAGTATTCACACAGTTAACGAGATGAAGCAGGATAGGGGTGTAGAGGCAGGTCACAGCTGGTTGTGTCATTTAATATATCGCATACCGCATCTCTATGGGAGACCAGGGGCTGTTTCACGAAGACTGGAGTCTGACAAGAACCGTTAGCACTTTGAGTCTTTCTTTAAGTCAGACTTACGTCTTCGTGAAACTAACGAGGGTCAGCGATTGACACATTTTCAACAACATTTTGCCTTTTTACTATTCTCAGTGAAGGAATAGCTTGAAGTCTAAACTCATTTAGAATTCTACGTCAAATGTGAATCATAGAGCAATAACGATAAAAATGATATCTTGCCACATGTGCTCACAAGCCAAATGGAAGGATTGTAATTTGCGTCACCACATGTTAAGAGATGATCGACGTGGTGGATGTTCCACAGGGTTCTGTACTATGTACTATGTTGTTATGATTTATCCAAAGAATTTCATCTGAACGTTGAGTAATATATGGTAATTGGAAATGTTTGTATAATCAATCTGACAAAATGCAGATGATATTGTATAATAGCGGATCAGATTATTTGGGGACACTTTTTTAAGGTGAACAATTTGGTGTGTGGTAATCAATGCATTTGAGACTGAAATCAATATGGTTGTGGTATTATGCCAAGAAATTGACAGTTACCGTGACCGTGTTATTATTAATTACAGCCATAAGATAAGAGAACAGGTTCATATCTTAAGTAGACAGTGATAAAATTGAAAATATGGCAATGCAATGAAATTCAATATTTTGAAATCAATCTTCATGAAACTTTGAACAAAAACATGTTCAGAAACCACATTTTAAACAAATAGGTCAGCTTGGAAATATAATGTTATTTTCAGGTACTCTGTTGTATGAAAGTGAATAGTGGACTCTATATAGAAACAGGCAAAATTCAAACCAAAACGTTGACTCAATATAGTGTTAAAAAATGAACATTTCTGTTTCTTTGCAATGTTAAATTGGACGCATGTTTTATGAGTAAATTTTATAGCAACATTTACCCAGTATTTATATCATTTTAAGCAATAGACATGCGTTTACGGTGTTCCCTTTAGAAACAAGATATCTCTGCATATAAATTTAGCAGCATTAAAGGAATTCAAGACAAGTACGGATAGAACAAACAAATTTTTATGAAAACAAATGCAATTTCTGGATGAATGTTCCATATACACACAATCGAGTAAACATATGATGAATTTAATGCAAGATATATGTGATTGTCAAAGAATACCACCCCCCCCCCTTCTGTTCGTTTGGGATATAAAGCGGAATACAGAGGAAGAGTGCAAGGTGGCCAGAGTTCCCTAGGTAATAAGCTTGTGATAAGTCACTGAATATTTCATGAACCAACGGCATCGTACGGCTTCCATGAATGAAAATTGTACCATTACCAAGGCTCTGCCAAACTTACGCAAAACACGCAATTTATTCTGCTAGCTCAGAAACACGCATCAATATCCCCAACGGTCTTTGTATCTGTTAACAAATCGTTCTGACAAAATCCTGTGTCATTTCGAGAAAAGCCACTGTTGTAATATGATCAATGGAATTCATTTGCAGCAATTTGCGGGAGTGTATTTGCATTTCGAAATCATGCAAATACAATGGGCTGGGTTACGTCGGCATTTCGGAAACAAATGGATGCGTTGTGGATACTGAGTGATTATAAGGCACACGGTGTATGTCTATTTGAAGAATTTATCGTTGCGTTTTCATTTTGATGTGTAACAGAATTTTGTCAACATATCGATGGATCTTTATTCATATTCTTTTTCTATGGACGAAATGACAGATCATGGGTGTCTTTGTTGTAATACTGAAAAAAAAATCGTTACTATTTTTGTAATTGTATTTTTTGGAGTAATTATTGTAGCTAATGCTTAGCATTAGTATTTCTAGTATCACTACATTTCATTAGTATCACTACAACGTACAATGTGTTTTCAACAGGAATGAAGATGCTTCAAAGCTATTTAAACATCTTACGGTGGAAAGGACATGCAGCAGGTTGCCAGGAAAAAAAATGACTAAAACGATTGAAGTAAATTTTTGGTTACTTGCTGCAAAACCTTCCATTGTTAATTTGTACAGTAAACTGAAAACCTACAATGTTTTTCCAACAGGAATGAAGATACTGCAAAGCTATTTAAAGATTTTATAGTGGAAAGGACATGCAGCATGTTGCCAGAAAAAAAAATGACAACAATGAATAAAGTAAAATTTCGGTTACTTGCTGCAAGAAATTCCATCGTTATTTTTTACAGTAAACTGAAAACAAGTTGAAACTCTTTAATTTATTTGGGGATTTATGGCATTTTTATCTGAAAATTAAGTCCCCAATAACTAAGGGGTCTCACACAATCACCTCACTAAAAGAAGATTATCCACCAATATATTACTGTACCACATGTAAGGAGTTTTGCTCTTTGGCAGCTAGAAAAAACAACAATCTTTCCTCAAAGAATAAACAAATTTCATTTTTGTTTTCTCGATACTAATTTTGTTAACTCACATTCTTACACGGTTTCGGAAATAGTTTATTTTGCTGTCAAATATGGATCATAAACTAGGATTTGAAGATGATCGACGGGTTTCCATTAAAAACGGATTAAGGGGAATACAGAAAGTCCATATTGATTCCTAAATTGATTGTATTCTCGATTGCTACGACTAACTTATTAGTATCCGATGCATTTGAAAGTATCTAATGTGATTTATGTCAAGTTTTGTATTCGTGGGTGGATTGGGGTTACTAGATAATGAAGGTACTGAATGACTTGAAAAACAGTTGAAGTCAAAACGCTCCCATATTTGTCCAATACATACAAATATCACCAGCCACCTCTGTTCTTATACCTTGGTCACATTTGCTCTACGGCGAGTTGAAAACAGCCGTTTTAACATTTTCTATACCAACTACATATAGGGGGTTTGAATTAGAATTAATAAAACGGCTGTTTTTTACTCGCCGTACGGCCGCCGTAGAGCAAATGTGACTAAGGTATTACTTTATACCAATAACCTCAGGAACTTAATGAGGTTAAATAATACATGTTTTCATCTTGTATTATTTATGAATAAAATGTCATAACATTGCTTCACCATCATTCGCAGATATTAACGTATCTGTATTGTTCACTCATTCAGTCCTGCAAAACATGGCTTATTCGAATAACACTAAAAGGTAACTTTCCCTTTAAGAAACGACAGTGTGAAACGAAAACAACAATAACTGAATAGCGGTGTTCATCCCCTGGTCCCATCGTACCGTCTGGAAATGACAAAGTCAATTTGTGTAATGATGATCCCAACATGACGACCTAGAAAGCCGCGTGTTCACGAACAGCAGTCTTGCAAAGCGGCGACACCGTGCAATAATACCATCAACTCCTATAGTACAACAGTGTCGAAAATGAGTTCACAACGCGCGGTGTCAAAAAAGAAGCAGCCAAAAAAAAAAAAAAACACACACCGAAACTTAGTATTCCTCAACGTCACGCCTGCTCGCCCTTTCTGTTATTACTTTCCTGGCTTCGTTCTAACGAAAAGGTCAAAATCTTCCAATATAGCTTGCTTACGAAGCAATAACGTGTGCATGCCAAAGACCGGCATCATATCTATTATTTTGCCTATAAGAGACAGGCAAGGAAAGAAGTACATGAACTGCCCAAGAAAGAAGTCATAGCCCCGCTGTTTATGTCTCGCCCAGTGAAGAATATTAATAATGTTGCTTGCATGTGGTATCATGTCTTGGCTTCTCATTCACAAGCTGTTTGTTTATTTCGATTCAGGTTCAATTTGCAATCACCTGAAAATACAAATTGGATAAAGCCTCCTTAATTCTCCAAACATGATTCAATGTCATGTTTGCTCGGGGAAATAATATGCGTCGTACACTCATGGCCTTCTCCAAAAATAGGTCAAGTATCAAGTATGCAGTGCAATAATGCAACTTATGAATCTGCCAAAACAGACGCTGATTTAAAAAAATGAAAAGTGAAACTGAGTACACTGCAATGCAATGTGTGAAAAATATTTTGTTTTTAGATAAAAAATAACAGATTTCTTGTCTATTCCTAGAGTACCAATTCGCGTACTCGATTTTCATGTGATACCCAAGCACTATAGCTCCAATACCGACTATATTCTTCATACGGTAACCAAAAGCGTTGGTCAATTATTGCTAACAAAAACGCTTTTAATATTCCTACCAAGTACCAATTTCTAATACGGGAATGAAGAATGAAAAGATATGTGCCCTAACTGCTCGAGGATTGTGGTGCCATGTCGGATCAATCCCACCCGTTCGATGATCGCCTCAACACGACACCTTCATGCTAAGTCACACACAAACGAAACTGACTCCTGTCCGATCAAAATATATTAAGTGATGCCCAATGACATACTTCCGGTCGGTTGGAGTCAGCCTCTCGTCGGTGTGAAGGCTGCATAAGACCCGATTACTCGATCGGTTACTCGATTCCTTTTCGTGTAAACCATTGCTGATGATGCTGAAAGTTGCTCCTCTTGCCATGAGGCCGAGTACGTTATTCCTCTTGGCCCATTTCTGACAAATCCCAGACGTAAACAACATAAAGCTTTTAGATTCTAAGAAAAAAAAAGTGGTTTGAAATCATGTCTCTTTTTCTTCGGTTTTGTAGAATCACGCTCGCACGTTCTTTTGTGTTTTGGATATGTTGAGAGAATAGAATGGGAAATGACATATGTGTGCATCTAGATGATTATCTTACCTACTACGTCATAGTCAATTTTACACCCAAACTAAGTCTAGCTTTAATGTAAGATGAGAGTCGAAGATCAGCAGTAAGTTTTGCCACGTAGACTTTTCTTTACTGTTTTTTTTTACTTCTTTACTTTTTCTCAGATATCGAGAAGTTTTTTCTTTTATTCACGATATGAGAAGAGGTCCTTCGTAACAGCACATCAATCTAGTTTTCTCCACTTCTGCTGTTATATCGTTGAATGGGAAACTCCGGAGTTCTAGAACACGGCAAAGAGTTGTATTTACACAGAGCGGCCTCTTCGCTGCTCTGTTAATGTAATGGCAAACAGCCTCCCAAGTTTGTCGAGGAGAGCATGTCTTGCAGCCGTGTTAGGAAAACCGGCACTTGCCGAAACTAATGTTGCTTTTCGGGAGGGACCGCCCGAGGGAAGAACCCGAGTCAACAGTACTAGATCTTATGTGCCGCGACTGTTGACCGGCTTCTTAGACCTAGTAATCGGGTCATAATATACGAGGAATGTGGGGAGACAGAACTAGAAAATAAGAAGTGGAAGCGAGAAAGACAGACAAAAGATAAAAAGAAAAAGAAAATGATCATAGCCCTTTTCCGTACTCAATATTTCTACATGTATCTTGATTTCCTTCTCCGTTTTTTATTTCTGCTTTTTCCAGCATTGCCCTTTTCTGTTTTGAAACCTTCCCGTTTCCCCCTTACCTTACCCTGACCTTGGCTGAAACTGGAATACGTGTGAAATTCGAAATGGAGTCTGGCTTCCATCCCATCTACAATGTTTGTTGGAACACTTAAAAGCAAGCCACGTGACATCTTCATGCATCGTTTCAGTCGGCAATTCTCTCTCACCTACCTTTCCCCGCCCCGCCCCCTGGCCATATTATTCGCAAGTGTTTTTAAACATCTCCCAAACCTGTTGTGATCAAGTCGATTATATTATCTGTCGAGTCCGTAAATGTATGATACATTACCAAAACAAAATATCAGTTTGCATACTGCATCATTTCGATGTTTGTCCAGGATTGGTTCTTCAGTTAAGGAGATAAGGTATTCTAGAAGAATGTACTTGACATTTAAACTATCCCGAGGAACAATGTTTCAAAGCTCAAACAAGGAATAAACCAAGAATTTGAATGCGAGATAAAAACTTTTGAGAAGAAAAGTAAGAAAATTAATGACGTAGAATAATCGAGGTCTAGTGGCTATGGCACTTGAGAGTGGATCATAATGATTCAAGATTCGAATCAGTATAAATTGAGCCTTCGCTTAAAGGGTATGTTGGGTGAAGCAAATGCCCCTTTGGGTAGATCCGCAACAATGCAACTGTAAGAATGGCACCTAGCTCAAATATTACAGAGGAAGATATGCACCTAAATATGTAGATCACTTGTAAATAAAATGTTCAATGACCCAAATGTAATGCAATAATTGCAATATGGGGTTCTTCAAAGCCTTGTTATGATGGTTATGTCCTAAAAATGAGGGTACGATTTGATTTCATTTCTTAAAATCACCTATTCAAATGAACCTGGAATATTCATCAGGATGATCCGTTTCGGACTGCTTCTTTTAGAAATTAAATCAGTATTCATGGTGGTGACACTACACTTGGCAGATATTGGCCTGAATTTTGAAGTTAAGTATAACTTAGGCCATGGTCTGACTATGTACTAGATGTCAAAATGTTGTTTACATTATATGCTCATATGTTTTCCATGCTTTCATGATAAAGAACATTATTTTTACCATACAGTTATGAATTATTTGAGTGTATAATGACCTGATAATATTCCACCTGATAACGTGCAATATTTAAGATTTGTGTAATATATGGTTCTCCTTAGTTAAAATCACAACTTTACAACAGAGTTTACATTAAACCCGAGTTCAGAATACAGGCCTTAGTGTTAGAATAACGTTTTCTTTAAAAATATGGTTCAAAGTGGTCTGAAGTCATCTCAAGGTTGAGAATAATCTCAAGGTTAGGGTCTTTTGACGGAGCAAATGCCATACAATCTCATCTCTTCTCTCATCACCTAATCCTCCCTTCATACCGTACCTCCTCTCTCAACCGAGTCTTTTTTTTCCTAGAGCCCTGTATAGATTTGATGGATGAATGCTTTACGCGGGTTTCCCCGGACGGAATCTGTCTTAGGGTCCAGGAGTGATCGGTGCAATAACGAGCGACTTACTTTCTAACATCTGTCCATCAGTTTTCCAAATCAATTCGATATGTAACCTGTCATGGGCTGCAGGTACATATAGGTTTTCTCAAGGTTACCTCGTCCTCTCTCTCTTAGTGGGCGTTGTAAGATAATATTTGCAATCGATTACAACTAGTTGCTTCTAGATTACTAGTGATATATCAATTGTAACTATAGCTAATTGATTTTTACCGCTTGTTGCAAAGAAGTCGATCACCAACCACGTGCGAATATGCAATAAATGATTTATTTTGAGAACCAAAATTGACTTGCAATTTCTGCAAGTTTCTTACAACGCCTCATTAGTGAATGTTGTAAAATAAAGTTTGCAATCAATTGTAAATGTCTGTTTTATTTTCAATTTTGCGTTGGTAGATCAATCTTAACATTACCAAATTAGTTTTCATTTTCTTTCTTGCAAGATGCAGGTCAGCAATCAAATGCAATTAATCATATGACGTTGTGATCGATTTTGGGAACCAGAATGAGCTTGCAATTGATGGCAAGTTGCTTGCAAAACCTTAGTAGATTTTTTTAAATCTCCTGTTCTGAGCACATCTGAATTTCATAGCTTGCTTGACGGCGAGGTTTGCCCAAACAATTACTTATTTAAATAAAGAAAATATCGAAATTCCACAATCATTGCATATCTAAATCAGAAAGTTATGGGTTTCGCTTTAAGTCATAAATCCATATATACTGTAGAGTTGCGAGAGTTAATGTAACACACTTGATTTTTTTTTTCTAATTGTATAGATCTGTTGATTGATTCAACGTGAGTCACAATCATGCAAATTTCAAATATCCAAGGATGAATCAAACCGCATTTACTTTACAGGAGAGAAAATAAAATTACTATTTAATTCTTAAATTTAAATAGATACAAAAGGAATGGACTTAATAAAAATCAAAGTTTTATTTAAAAGGGTTTTCTCCATAAAACTACTGCTTTGTTTACATATGCATCACCTTCAAGCTAATAACGTGCTCTTTTCAAATACACTTAAAACAAGGAAATAATCAGTTCGTGGTTAAGAGTCGCTTTAGTCTAACCAGCATTGGCATTGGGCAAGAATAATCTCACAACTGAACCCGATTTCAATGTAATGTTTAGTAACAATGTTATTAAGAAAGATGAGCTGACATACTCAACATGATTACGAAACAAGACAAGTCGGATGCATTTTAGACGAACAACTTCCTGGGACTCCTGTGAGCCCTTTAACAATTTTTTCCCCTCTTTCTTGACCTATCCCGACCTTACCTCTTTCATCTGATATCCGGTAGACTAAGTGTTGTTCTAATAGCGGTTTCAAAGTGAACACGAATTTCAAATTAAATTTCATAAAGCGATACCATGAATACGTCAATTAAGCTATAACGATTGTAATGACTGTCATTGAAGCGTGAAGCAACAAGCCGGATATCGTCATAATCATATTCTTCTAAACATGAATATGTTCAATTTCTTCCTCAAACCTTAGTTAAATTAAGTGCTAATTTTTCGTTTTCTTCTATCCCCCCAATCTGTCTCTAAGATTTATCCTTGTTCAGCGTCACCTTGAAGATCAGGATAAGAATCAAGTCAAGGATTCGCTCCGAGACGCATCTTACCGCGCGGTCAATGAATAGGGGTCATTATATATTCAAAAAGAGACAGTAAGATGCTATCAAATTTAGCCTCAAGACACGACTGATCCTCGGCCATAAATGATTGCGAGTTCTTAAGATTAGAGATGCCTGGGACTCCCAGCAGATTCAGTTAATCAGTTTGGGGAGTTCTACTAAATTGCCTGATCAGTCAAAAGCGGTATTAATGGCTCAGGATACAGCACTTGCTATCATTGCACATGCATATATCTCCTGCAGATGTCAACGCATCAAGGTCTTCTGTTCAGGCTACACTTAAAATTGTGGCACCGTAGAGGAATTTGAATTTTCCTATGGATAACAAGTGACTGATCATGTTGAAAGTTGCATTAATGGCTGAAGAACCACGCTTGTCGTATTTGTAAGAGTGTCTTAAGAAAATATGAATAGAGCGAGCCCCTTATCAGTATTCATTTAAATTACAATTTGAAATGTACTTTTATAAGCTAGTGAATACTGAATTTTTGTTTGATATCTCCAATGTTGCATACATCTCCAGTAGTTCTGAACCTGTCAGGTCCGTACAAACAATAATTTCAATACCAATTAAAAGCCTCTGTAAATAGTTACTGAAATGTGGCAGTTGATCGGATATAAACAATATTTCCCTGCTTAATGCAAATAAACAACATTATATTATCACTAGCGTATCTCCGGTAGATGTGAACGTATCAGGTCCGTACAAACAAGAGTTTCAAAACTAAATGAAGGGCTACTGTTGCAAGCTACTGAAATAACAATATTTGATTGGTCATAAGACCTGCCGTACAATTTAAAAGTTCGTTTCCACACATCTCAAGTAGATGTGAACGCACTAAATCCATATATGCAATACTTTGTTCACACACACAGACCGAAAGCTTCTGAGCAGGCTACCAAAACCCCTTTCATTGGCATAAAAGTTTTAAAAGCCAATCGCTGTTATAAGGTACAGATAGACTGCATCCAATTTTTTATTAGCAATATTGGTAATGATTCAAGAGATATCATTACATGCGTACATACATCTACGGTAGATGTAAACATATCAGGATCCAATTCAATGAATATTAGGTAAATAACACGTTAGAAGCTACTGCAATAAGCTACTGATAGGCAGCATCCGATTGGCTAATGGTAACTTTTGTTATATATACATATTATGACCAAAGAGACAACACCAGGAAATCGTCACACGTATATATACATCTACAGAAGATGTGAACGTATCAGGGTCACTTTCCCTAAATATCAGTTCGATAACTGTAATAAGCTACTAATAGGCTGGATCCCATTGGCCAATGGCGATTTTCATACTATTCATATTATGATCAAGAGACAACACCGGGCCATCATCTCATGCATATATATATCTACAGCAGATGTGAACGTATCGGGGTCATTTTCCTAAATATTAGATCGATAACACGTTACAATGTACTGTAATAAGCTACTAATAGGCTGCATCCGATTGCCTAATGGCGATTTTCATAATATTCATATTATGATTCAAGAGACAACACCGGGCCATCATCACATGCATATATTATATCTACAGGAGATGTGAACGTATTGGGGTCATTTTACCTTTAAAAAAATCGATAACACGTTAAAAGGTAATGTAGTAAGCTACTGATTGGCTGCATCCCATTGGATAATGGCGGTCTTCATATTTTTATATTCTAAATCAAGAACAACATAAGTCATCATCTCATGCGTTCACACATCTAGACGTAACCGTATCAGGAGCCTATTTATACATATAAGTTTAATAATATACAAATAATGCACGTAAGCGCGTGCATGCAGGGCCAAATAATGAACGATGTGCGAGAAGAGCCAATGGATATACCGCATCGAGGTCTGCAGGACTGAGTGCGGTACATGTATATCCATTTGGCGAGTCGAGCACAGAGTTCATTATTTAGGTCCTCTATGCACAAGAGTGCGTGCATTGTTTGTTTTATACAACCCCCCCCCCCTTCCCCATGTTACTGAGTTGCCCCGAATGCTATATTTGATATAAATTCTAGATATATCTATATAATTCCAGACCTCGCACTATCCTGCACTCTGATTTCAGAGTGCAGGATAGTACTTTAAGTATGACGTACATGTAAGAGTTCAGGATAGTGCATTTTGGATGCAATAGTGCGATTCGCTGAATATCATGTGATCCGATCTGGACCAATTAGATTACAGAACATTTTTGGGAGTTGTATAATGGGTTTTAAGCTATATACGGTGATAAGGTTGTGGAATGCGTTATTTCATTGGCTGAGAGCAATGTTGTCAAACGAAATCACGGAGCAGCAAAGTATACTAGATATATCTATAGTAGATGCCGACTATCAAGGGTCATTGTCGGGTCATAACATAATTTTGACGAGTCAGCACAAAAAGGTATGAGCTATCGCAAATGGCATTGTTGTGGTTCCAACAAAAAATACAGTACTTTGAACTCCGCACTGAATGCCCAATTATTTCAGGACGAATGTTGTTTTTTCACATTTTTCTCTTCAAATAAAGGTCGAATTTAAATTCTGCAATATTGCAATGAATTCGAAATCAGACCGAAAGAAAAAAACAAAAAAAAAGAAAGAAAGAAAGAAAGAAAGAAAGAAAAGAAAGAAAGAAATAGAGAAAAGCTACTTAGGCTTCAATCAGCGAAAAAATACTTTTCCTTCAGAATACGTTATACAGACACACGCATCCACCATACATACACATCCGCACTAGAACACACGTATACGCACTGCAAATATGCCAAAGAAGCATTTGGTGATGTCTTTAGCCTTAAAACGACTTCAGCTAATGTACGGATTGTAGATATATGTTCATTATATCTACACATCCCTATATAAACCGTATTCGTTTGCCAAATGGAAACGAGCCCACCCATTCGTCTGTAGGTGAAAGTGCCTTTTTTCGAATTTAGCTCCTTTTTTGAAGTGGACAAACTCGAAAGATGCCACTCATGACCTCAGTCCTGTATCCTTCGTCACATTGGATGTACCTCACTGCATAGTAGTCAAAGAACAATCCCTTTGTGCTACAGACACACACACGAAACAGACTCCTTATCGACCAAAGGCATGCCATTCGAACAGCTTTGATAGGTGCAGAGACAATTTCGCTGGTGTGACTGCATCATTAGAGACCAAGGATGAATGATAGTTTACACCCCGGATAAAACGAATACCTTGGACTAGGAGTCTACGCTGGGCATTAGGTTGTTAAGTGCTGGCAATAATCCGAGTATCGCGAGTACAATTGGCGGAAGAAAATCCCTGGAATACCTTCGCTATGATTTATAATCCTCACTGGGAAGAGCATCATTATACTACCAACTCTGGCTATACAAGCAATGGAATGCAAAAAGGATAGAATATGGAGGGGGATAAACTCATAGGTTAGGCGGCAAGGCAAGCTATATCTGCCTTTCCTGGTTTGAGAACGGAATTCGACACTCCTCGTTACCGTAAAGTTTGAATAATAAATAACCGGCTTGCTAACGGGGGAAGGTATATGCTCATATCTTTAATGGACTGTGCAGGCTCCAGAAACTTTATCGAGATATTCATAAATCTTTTGAAATAACACGCCGTGAGATTCCATGACCATGATGACCTCTCTGAATAGGAACACATTTAATAAACGTCATATACTCCTTAAAGTGTGAACATGCTTTAGTGATAATGCCTCAGTGAGCGATCCCTCATCATCCCTTCCATAGTGCGAATCGATCGAAACATAATTATTTAGATCACCCCCCCCACACACACACACACACACACACACACACATATATATATATATATATATCGAATTAGGAAACCTCAACTAACAATATACCGAATACATGTGTGCGTGTGTGTGTGTGTGTGCGTATCGTTGTCTATTCCCATAATCAGAACATTTCTAAATTACAGAGTTGCAAAAGCTGTTGTCCATGTTAGTTTTCACACCTATATCCTTTGACATCATGTACACATACTAGACCAAAACAAAATATCAAACTTTCTTAGAAATAAACATTTAAAAAAAATGAAGTTATTTGAATAATGAATCATTTACATTTGTAAACTCCAGCTGCAGATGAACTTCCAACACCCCATGACGAAAGATGTCATGCAAACATAATAGGTGGAGTAGGGCCATTCTATGTAAACCATATTGCGACAAAAAAAGAATAAAAAAGGAGGGTCTAAAACAAAAGGGCCACATGCGAATGATACCCTTATATGGTTGAAGACTTGGGTAGTCGTTATTGTATGACATTCTTTGAACAGTTTAACATGTGACAAAAAAGCTCTCCCGTCGCCTTATTTTTATCACTATTCCGTGCCATGTCAGTCCTCCTTATGGCGACGCAGTATGACATAAAAACGACAAATGTTGCAGGCGCTTCTTCATCTTTTACCCCTTCTTAGGCAATGTTCATACTACCCTTTAGTCTGTTGCTAAGTTTTTCTCGTTCTTATACAACGTTCTTACAATCCTTCAGTCTGTTGCTGAGTTAATCCTGATAAGTAAAAGACCTAAATTACCGACAGCAATAAGGTTTGTCCGTGATGGAATATAGATTTTGTTTGTCTCTTTTTCCGATTTATATAATACTTGAGAATTTGCTGAACAAGAACGACGTGTGGGAATAGGGCTTGCCAAAATAGAAAGTGGGATGAAAAACAAATTTGACAAAAAGGTGAGGAAATAAATAGAAAGGTGAGACTTAAAATCTATTGAATGATAAACTGAAGAAAATATGTCAAGACACTGGAAGTGTAATTTTATGGCATGTCAAAGGCACTACTTAAAGTTAAAAGACTGTAGTTGCAGCTAGCAATAATGAGAAAGGCTTTTACATTGTCAAAATATTACCATACATCTAGATCTGGTACATTAATGTAAACATATCGTCATAAAATCATGAAATCTTAGCTCAAAATCGAAAATTCTGATTATCATTAACACAGAAAAGCATATGTGGGGCAGTGTATTAGTATTGCTTCGAAAAATACCCGACATTTGATGGAATTCCGAGCTTATTTTGCTCATTTCATAACAATCACGCATTTTCTTCCAGAGCTATTTGGCACACAATTTTTTATTTATGAATACAAATACTTTGGTGGTAATTTCATTGGATTCTGTTCGAACTCATTTTGAGATCATTACCACAAATGGAATTTATCTTAAAAGGAAAATGAAATGTGGCACATAATTTTTTTATTTATGCATACAAATACTTTGGTGGTAATTGCATTGGATTCTGTTCGAACTCATTTTGAGATCATTACCACGAATGGAATTTATCTTAAAAGTAGAATGAAATTTCTGGAACAAGGCAGCTTTTATGAAAACAGGAGAATCGAAGTACATAAAATGAAAGTAAGGGAAGAATTGAACAAACCATATGATCATTCGAATGCCGAAATCACTAATACTTTGGAGATCCTCCTATGAAATGCAACGAGGATATATGAAGTCATGCACTGAAAAACTTGTTTAATTGTATAATGAAAATATATCACAAAACATCATTTTTCTTTGCTCATTTTAATGATAATACAAACTCTTTGTCTATGATATATTAATTCTCTAATACAAATTAAAAAAGACACCACCAATCTGAGGACAGACTTCATAAAAGTTACATTTCAATTGAAATATGTAGAAAAATACAAAAGGAGTTGTATAAGTGTGAAATCACGTGTATTGGTCGCATTGCCAAATAGAGGGTGTGCACATCATTAGTGATCTCAACTTTCTTATCATTTGTTCAATTTTTCCCAAACATCCATTATTTGTTACTTTGATTTCCAAGGGTTCAATTCTTCTTTAACCTCACAAGTTATAACCCATACCTAAACACTCATTACCTATCGTTAATGTCTTGTCTTTCGAAGAGTGATAACAAACACTCTTGATATGACATCCTCGTGTATGACCTACTTGTCTCTTTCCAGTTCACAACAATCGCGGAGTTTGGTGCTTGGAAATAACTTTACTTGGTGACGAATAATTGATATCATTCGGTCGGTGTTTAAGGGTTATCACGTTGCTAATGATGGAATGCGAAACAGTCTCCCGTCGATAAGGAGTCTTGGTAAGATAAACTAAATTAAAAGGCCACCTAACAGTCTATCGTGTAAATTACACCTTAATGTCGAAGCGTGATCTGGAGCCGAACATGAAGCTTAGAAATGATCGTAGAACATTTTTTTCTTAACGATTGATTGCATTGACTACAATGTAAAATCAATCGTGAACACCAACAATTGACCGCTAACCTTTGCGGGACGGGACCTTGGGCCACATAACCATGGAAACAAACGAATTAAATTTGGATGATATTATTATTGACTGGTGATTTATTAAACATTTCCATGTTATAAATAAGATCCATAATTATCAATAAATGAAATTATATATAGTTATAGGATAAAAGCGTTTTAAATGTAGAAACATGACTTCATATATCCACGATACCTGGGAGGTGAAGTTCGAACAAGGCAGTACTTCAATGTCCTTTAGTAAGCAATTAATCCCGTTTCCACGAAAGAGATTTAAAACCGATATTGTTTTTTATTTACAAGCACATTCATTTATTTTCGTGACGGACAAATAAAAACAACTATTATTATTCTGACCGACTTTAATTAAGGACTCATGACTACGTTACTTGACGCAAAGCGAAGAAAATATGTCTTACGAAAGTTTGCTTTATACCAACCCTTTATGTTATCTTCGACTGTGAGCTCTCACTTTGATATGAAAAAAAGATCATGAAAAAAAAACATGTTCAGGAACATTTTGATACAAATTGTGTAACAATATCATTTGGAATAGTTGAATAGAACAGATTTATTTTGAATTTGAATGGTTGATTCTGTCTTCAGCACTTTGAAAAAGACTGGTATTTGTTCTTAGTTGCCCAATATTTTATTTGAAGATCCGATGAATGATTCGTATATGCAGCGTAAATCAATAATGCTCATATAATAGCAAATTAATTTTTTTATCAAATGCCTAATAATATGACCTAATGTTTCATTAAGACAATGGGAATAAACCACACATTAATGCAACTTAGATATCACTACCATATACAGGTCAATTAGAAAATGATGATCATCAGAAGGAAAAAAATTGGCAAGACGCCTCTCAGTCATATCATATCGTGCACATGAAAGGTGGAATTTTGTCTGAACCGATAACAAAATTTCTTCTCCTCCTTATTTCACAGAACGTTTATATAAGATCAGTCTTTCTCATGAGCACATTCTGCATATTTCAGACTGAGAGAATATCATCACACTTTCAATGTCACGTGTTTCGAAGTCTATATTTAGTTGCATGTTTTGTAACTTTTCCTCACAAAATTTCCGTAATCAAATGAGGGTAAGTAATTGCTGTTGCATTCTCCCAGCAATTCTAGAATGGAATTTTCCATTTTTCTGTTTTAATATGAAGAAGATATCATGCCATTTTGAGGACTCCTTTTATCGAGGATGACACTCGAAGGTTAATACACATGTCGTCAAACGTCCACACTGCGCTCTGAATTACAACATATGGATGCGCACGTAGTTATGGTACAGTCACACAACGGAACCGACTCCAAACCGATCGATGGTACGCCGATGGCGATAACACAATAGCTTTGATCGTCTTGTGTCGGTTTGGCCTTTGTAACTGTGTCATATATTTCAGAAAGATAATTCAGAACATCTCCCATTAGTCCGAACGGCCAGTGCTGGGTCTCGTAACATTAAGCTTGGCGTTTGATCTGGATTGTTATTTTGTGATTTATTGTAAATGTTTAATGCAATTCTGCCTTCTTGGAGTTTCATTAAAAAACAATTATTTTCCATATGATATTGCAATCTAAGAAATCGTCTCATTAGTACACTAACTTAAATGTCTATATAATGTTTTAGTTTCCTCTTCGAATTAATTTAATGATAACATCTATCAAGGAATTTTAAACATCCGTAACACAAAACCAGCACAAGAAACGTTTTTCACATTTTGGTAGGTTTTATCAAAACTTTAAGTTATAAATGCCAGACCTTTCAAGAATAAAATGAGCTTTATCAATATATGGTAACGGGTAACGTTTAGGCAGTGAATGAGAAGGGGTTGCGCATCAAAATCAGGTCGCATTTTGTCTGGTCAAAGACTGATAGTGGTGACGAAATATTCCTGTACTGTGGCGTTCCTTCACGAATGCTTGCACATAATCCACATAAAGCTGGCTTCTATAGGATTATAGGATCCAAAGAGCACAAGGATACTTTGTTTCAGCTGTTATATATTCATGTCTACCCCTTGTCTAACCATGGCATATAAAAAATATAAAAGAGAGATGGCCTGGGGCAGCGTCCCCTTCCCCCTTCTTTAATGTCTGGCGTTCGTTCCATTAAAGACTCACAATTATTATGATTTTATCGTTTCAGTAACTACCATGGAAAGAAATCTTGATTGTGACTGGCTATTAATGAGCCACGTTACCACGGCAAGTTACCATCGTTGTGACTCTTAATGAAAGACGAGATATCATATTTTGTCATTATTTCATTCTAGGGTCAATTTACAACAAAAGTATTGAAAAAAAAGAAGAACTTTTCCATTTCGGGTAAATGCAACCACCGAGGAAACAGGACACGGCAGCCAATCGCGGTTTCCACTGGATACATTCTTACGGTAAGGACCATAACGAATAAATCGTCATGAAACGGAACAAAAAGAAAATCCTGAACCGGATAACGGCCCTAAAACAATTTGCATAAACATCAATCTGTATTGTTTTACGGTTTGACAACCTATACTAAAGTTTGACATCGGGCTTATTCGAGCCTGAGAGTTCAACGTTTACATTTAAACTTAGCTGAGCATACCCGAGTAAGGTATTCACGTTTCCTTGTTGGTCGTAATGCGGAGAATGTTTACGAATGCCTTCGAGCTAGTCCAGAAGATTTAGCTCGAGTTGTCGTGTTATGATTACTGTGTTTTGATATGTCCCAGGGCGCGCATCGAATGATTCAAGATACGAATGAAAAAATGTCATTGTCGTTGACATTCGGCATAGTGCAACAACTTGCTCTAGCAAAAAAACTTGACCTACATGTGTAGAGTACTATACACTAGTATTGATTGACTGATTATTGTGTTGAATGTTTAATAATACAACTGCATATTCACTATGTTCATCATTTCTTTATATCAAACTTCAATTTGTAATGCATCTGGCTTTTCTTATACTTATTTACCCGGAGGTACTTTTCATACAGAGTTAACAGATACCCTAACCATTATCCCAACTAGAAAGAACACAGTGTTCACAGTGTGTTCGCAATGTGGAACACAATGTGAAATAACCGTCACACTGTTGAATTTAAACGTTTCAACAGACTGTGAATCACATATTCACAGAGTGTACTATGACAACTCACCTGTGAACATCCACATCATAGAGGTAGCCACAGTGTGAAATGCTTTTCACACTGTTAAATTTGACCATTTTAACAGTGTGAATAATATTTTCACATAGTCCACTGTGTGATCACGCTGTGTGACACTGTGTTCTTTGAACGGGGATGGTAAAAATGATTGGGATTGGCTGCTAAGCCCTGCTACCTTGGTAGCCGCAAAAATGGCAAGTAACCATTGTTCTAACTTTATATAAAAATGGCCTCTAATACTGTCTTCTATTTGTTTATGTATATATTTGATTATGCTGACATGATGGTATAATACTGTAACTTCATATTGCATTTTGAAAGGTCTTCATATTCGAGCTGATCAGAGTAGTGACCCGAATTTGTGAGCACCGTCTTCATTATCGACGACTCCTGTTGGGAACCTAGACCAACGTATAACGAGTATGTCTTTCGATAAACTTCTCACTTCTCAGATATCTGATGGGCGAACTCTACACCCTTGATCTAGAACAGACGATGATAGAAGAAACTTGGTGTGTCTGGAAGGTATGGATAGCGGTGGCGGTGGTAGTAGAGGGGACAAAGTGGGAGCGAACATCTCCTGTAAACACTTCCAAGGGACATTCGAATGTAGAGAATCCCAGTAATGTGAAGATGAAGAAAGGGGGACAGCGACCTACCATGCTGTTTCACTCTTCGTCCCAGCAAGACGCATTGCTATCCGTTGCATTAGCCTGCGTCACTGGAGCATTCTGTGAGCGGGGCGGTCACAGGGTGCTCGCGAGGAACCCCTGCCGGGTATTTCAATCAGAGGCCGTTCGATCGTGTGTCGTCATGCCCTTCGTTCGGGCAGGACACGAAGTGGCCTCGTGGCATGACCTTATGCGAGAATTGCAAATAGAGGTCCCCCTAGGAAGGGATACTGACATTGATGGGGTTATTGTGAAATACATGGAGTAAACTGATTAGGACAAAAAAATGTATAGAAGGAATTGTCAAGAAAATACAATATATATCATTGGATATCAATGGAGACGAATGCAAGATATTGATCGCGCTGTGCGGTAAATGGGCCCTGTTGTATATAACGTGTAACGTAGCATAGACCTGCATAGACCCGCCACCATTTCCACAAAAGTAATAGGTTCATTGTCCAAACAGGATCAAAGATTTCATGAAGTTACCATTGATTCTAAACCTCCCATTCGTAGTAATAAGTAATACCACCAGCCGCATCCATTGCCACATTTGATAAACCGTACTATTGTGGATAATTTCCCAAGAAATTATTACCTCTATAGAAACTTAGACTTTGACTTTCTCTTTGGAAGTGTTACGGGTCTAGGACCATCTGAGTAAAGAGTTCCCTGCAGGAAACTTCCAATCTGAAAGCTACTAATGTTATGTATAATGGTTGAGTGGTTGGGTCACTAAAGGGATTTCGAACCCCGAATCTAGAGGTAGCATATGCACTAAGCTTTCTATAAAATGTCAACACCTCTAAATCATATCAATAATTTACACGTCCTGAAAGAGTCAAAGGCATATGATACTATTTGTAATGATATCCAGGCCGATCAATTAAACAATTCGCTTCATTTCCCCTGCCATTATTATGGACCCGTCGTCCTCGATGCGTTGAACAAATAAATGAACCGATGAAAGCGTTAATAAATCAAAGGGATTCTTGCCGTCTAATTGGAAACAAGCCGACTGGAAAGAACAGAAGGAATCCTTCGAGGAATGCAAAGGATGTGAGGGTCTTGGTGTTAGGCATGGATTGGGAGTAGTGTACCTCAAGTCTAGTGACGTTGACCATGATTCGGGTATTAAACCACTTGCCTTGGGTTTAAGTCGCCATGCCAACGCCACGGGCAGAGAAAACTCATTTTGTATCAATATCTTCCAAACGCTTTTCTAGTTAAGTCAAAAGCAACCGTAAGTCTTATTCATTTCACACTCTCATGTGATGTCTATAGGTATTAAAACTCCGCCAAATCACAGACGTGTGTAGAGGAAAACAAGGAAAATCAATGTCTCTATTATGTCATTATTGGCCCTTTTTTCTCTCTCTCTATCTGTCTTTCAGTGTATTGTATACAGTACATCATCACAATTTGGTAGTTATCGTCGTTATCATCATCATCATCGTCACCATCATCATCATAATCATCATCATCATCAAAGGTATGCATCGCTTGGAAACATATTACTAAGCGCCATTTAAACGACGCATATTATTATCGTTATTGTTTATTATTTTTTGTCACCACTATTTATCATTTATTATTTATGCCACCTACACCATCCCCACCCCTCCCCCTTGATAAATATTTAAAGACCCCTTGTGGGGCTCTTCAAACTTCGCTCCTAACAAACATCATCTTATTCTTCAACCTAACCCAATACAACATCTATCCCATCTCTCTATCTATCTACCCCCGCCCCCTCCTTTCTAACTTTGTAAAAGCATTTTTTGTCTCCTGTCAGCTCTTGGTTTTTGTCTTATGTATGTATGTAAATTGAAGTAATGTCTCTGTTTAGTAATATCAAAATGTTTTTTTCTAAGAGCACCTTTTATTTTTTCCTGCAAATCTACGAGTCTAAATTTATTTCAAACTACCAGAGTGCTGAAGTAACATAGTACGTCACTATTTATCAGCATTCATGCAATTAGACGTGTATGTATACCTTATCCTTACGTGTCATTCCCCCCAAAATATATAGAAATACCTTTTATTCTATTTAGCTTTAATGTCTCGCTAGTTTCTGATGCTAGACTCCTCAAAGAATACAGTTTTCTGCAGACATGACTATCATCATTTTGTAGGGACTAGTATGATCTGAATTTGTACAATAATGTTTTGAGGATGCTGTTTTTTCTTTGTGCCACAAAACAATCATAATTCTATGAATTTGGTGTGTTCCACGTTGTCGGTATTACATAATCAACATTTTGCTAAGATGGTGAGTAGGGTGATTTGTATAAGTAAGTGGTTTTTTTTTAATAGTTCTTAACGTGATGTCTGAGTTCTGACACATTGTGGCAGGTTGGTGAGTGGCTCTATGACATGGTAAGGCATAAAGGTCCACTCAATAAAGATCTGCCTCCAACCACGAAGGGTTCAAGCTTCCGATTTCAATCGAGAACAACACGTCCGTTTCCTGTTACCTGTTTGAAGAAGAAATGAGAAAAGACATGCCAGAGCACGACCGCTTTAATGGCTTCAGCCACCCCACGTCTCCCTGGTAAGTGTTACAAAGCAATAAAAGAAACACGTTTAACACGCAATAGAACTAAGAGAACACAAACAGGTTAAAGGTGTGGCAGTGGTCGCCCCTTCGCTTGGTCATCATCGTTCGAAACGAGTGGTGAGGGAGGCGTTCTGTGACTAACGAGATGGAATTGACAACTCTTTCTGGAGAGGGGAAACTCTTGATGCACTCGAAATGCTCTTGGCTTGAGTTTGTTAATAAATATTCATGTCAGACGCCGCTCTTCAAACTGCCTCTTCAATTACTCGCCCTGGCAATTCTCTTTCTCAAGCACCCCCGCGCAAGTGATAGGTCTATCAACAATCTCCCATCCGTAGCATGTTACAAGAAGAACAACAAAACATTTCTAGTTCTTTCTTTTCCGTCAGAATTCCCCGATCCTCTTCTTCCACGTACAAGTGCCAAACAACAAGAGTGAAACTGTAACGGTAGATAGATTGTGTACAAAGCTGAAGACAGACCAAACAATCTTGGTTCATTGCCCTGCTTCTCTCATAGGCCTCGACCAAATTTAGCTGAATGCTAAATACACAAGCCTGCTTCTCCATCACGCTGTAAGGAGGGTAATGGGAGTAGCACCACTTCAATATTGAAGCATATTTACATCGTGGTGAACTAGTATCAAAATAAATCTGCCAACAACGCTTAATTATCAATAGTTTTAATTAGTATCCAATTAACCGAAACAGAACTGACATCGAGCCAATTATTTTACTGAGTACTAAGTCAATCTAAAAGTAACCGGGAAAACTAATATATGGAGAAAATGACGGAACTTCTAAATGCATAGTTTAGAATTTATTTCATGAATTTGGAACTTGCTGGCTTTGCAAAACATATTTCAGGAAACTATTCAATTCATTATTTTTGTTCTGAAAGTATTCGCACACCGTGTGCAACCAAACTTTATTTTTCAAGAAAAGATCACTTTAGCTTCAGACACCTGTATATCATTACAAGTTTTTGCGGAGGTTATGCTTATGTGATATTTGATTTGATTATTGAAGGGGGAATTCGATATCTAACAATGCAAGATTTAATAGCAGTCTCATCCCTTGGAAAACAAGTTATATTAAACCCACAAAGCCTCATAGGATTCAAATTCATTTCCAGCGATAATAGCTTTTTCGACACATTTCACATCTTACACCTTCGAGAGATGATAAATAATCTTGTTTTAATACTAACAATTTAAATGCTCATTCGAAATTTTTTCGGAAGTTTATTTTTCTTATTGTTCCTCGCGTAATTTCATTTCCCGTTGTCACCGCGCATTAACAAGGGACTATGTAAATGTTTTTAAAACAATTCCAATTCATCAAAAACTTGACGTTTTGGAAAAATCAAGACAGGAAGTAACTTAAACAACCTGTACCCTCTATTAATCTTTAGAAGACCAAAATGTTTCAAAAAAAGTATTAAATAAGTTCCTAGAGCAATTGATAATATTTAAATTTCACTTTATTGCTTTATAATGAGAAATAACTTTTACAATTACAAAGTTTGCCACTGTGAACATGGAAACACGAAGCTTAAACAACCTGTCGCCTCTATTAATCTTCAGAAGACCAAAAGGTATCAAGGTGTTAAATAAACCCCTAGAGCAATTGATATTTAAATTTCGCTTTATTGCTTTATAATGAGAAATAACTTTTACAATTACAAAGTTTGCCAATGTGGATATGGAAACACGAAGCTCAGAATATCTAATAAAGGTCACCAATTCACAAAGTAATTGCGTACGCGTTGATATGGCTTCATAAAGAATGTCATTTATGACAAGAAAGTGAATAATAATACTTTGTCTTGACTGGCGAAAGATCACTGATCTCCGTTTCTACTCCCTCAAATGGTGAATGAATCACTCTTCTTAGGAACGAATGAAATATTTAATAGATAAAGAGACACTTTCACTTGTTGTGCGAATAAAGAAAGTAATTAACTATAAAGTCATTTCGGGGTGAAGATTAGTATATCACTCTTAATTCACTCCGAATTGGGTTATCATTGGCGTCATTACCAAAGGGAGTGAAAACCGAGTGACATTTTGCTTATTCTAGAGAGAGTATATGACTACTCGTAGTGAATGAAGACTTGTAAAATAATGTTATTAATCTTTTTGGAATGTTTTCCCGACTTTAAACGTGCAAAGGTAAAAGCTTTGTCGATATGTTAAGACCGCTGTTCGGCTGGTTTAATAAATTTGCCACATAAAATGAGGATAGTACAAAATATAATACGTTTTTGTCGTTCGAATTTTCAAAGCTTTTTTAAAAAGCTTTCTAAATTGAGACAATATATCTAACAAAAAAATCATTCATTCAAGACACTATCCTTTAAAAACGATTTTAAAACAAGAGTTTTTGAGAAATTATGATTTTTTTTTTAAACCGTTGTTTGACTAGGAGCTTATGATAACCAGTAGAATCATCGGTGGCTACCATGGCTTGCTGCCACATACAGATTAACATCTCTTCAATGTTAAGGTTACACAAAAATATACTTTAATATCCTACTACCACTTTAAAGACAATAGACAATATAATATAATGGTTGAAGTACGCACACTGCTCTCCCATATAAATATCATTTAAAGATAAGTCCCGAGGATTTTAAATGCTAAAAGTTCGGGTATTACTTGGTTTTATCGCCTCATGGGTCTATTACCACTTCACTTTGCGCCTAAATGATATGGAAATCTGAAAATGCGCTTATATCTGCGGGTTAATACGACAGCTTTAAAGAACACCGACATCTGCATCTCAGTATCTTTCTCTCTTCTCTCCCTCTCTCTCGTTTTCTCTCTTTCGTTTCTTCCATGAAATCATGAATTTCGCCATATTTTTACGAATTGTTTAGTTTTACCAAGAAAATAGTTGTGGTAAAATATTAAATCTACGTTTGGTTTCACTATCAGTCTTGAACATAAAAAGTACTAGGATTTTTTTTAGTTGTTTTACCGTAATTGCACTTTCCAACAATACATTTCCTTTCAGATTACGATTTGATAAATCTCCCATCCTCTCCCTCTCTGTTTCACTCTCTCTTTTCCCTCTTTCACATACACATAATTATAATAGTTATACTTTACATTACTATAAAACTGTTTGTTTTCTTATTCATTTATACGCATGCTATTATTATGTTCATGTAGGAATCGCTCGTACTCTCGTATTCTACTTTCTCCTTGCCCTCTCCCGTTTTACTTTCCTCTTTCCAGTCCGATTAGGCAAAGGAGTGCTGTCTACTAAAACAGGATTACGCAATTTTTTTTCAGCCAGGCCATATCGCAAGTAACCCATATCTGCGACTCACCCCGCCAAATTGGATTTTGAATGAGATGTTTTTGACGTCAAAGAAAATGCCATTTTCGACTCAGCAGGGTGGAGAGAGGAGAGAGAGGGACAGAGTATGGGAGAGATTGATATTTCAGTAAAGAGGTCCGTCAGGTCGATTTGTATGTTCTTTTATTCTTTACGTGAAGGAATTCGACATTTTCCAGTCAATTTGGTCACCTCTGGGGTATTTGCTGACAAGGGGGGGGGGGCTTTACATGTAGAAGCCCGCGGTTAGGAATTCTTATATTCGTCACAAAAAACTAATCATCCGCGTATCTGAAGTTGTTCTCTTTAGTGAAACTAACACCATGTAGTGGACACTGAATCTATTCTATAGACATAGATTTTATATCAGTCAAAGGCATAGTAGGTAACGGGTTTGGCTCGGTTCAAAGAAGAACTGTCTCTAGCCTCCGAGCTCTTTGCCTAGTATACCGTCAGCAACTGAAGAGCAGCAATTCCCAAATGACGTCATTCATAAGGCCCAAGGAACGGCTACGCGTAATTAACTGACCTGCGATAATATACTCAAGTCTGGCCCGGAATTAAGCCAAAACGAGAGGCAACCTGAGACAAGACCCGAGACATTTGGCAAGAGGGAAAGGCAGCTATAAAAGCAGTCAGTGGATGGACAGTATTGCCTTTCAAGAAAAAAAAAATGCGTCAGGGCCGAAAATCGGTTCCCCTCATGCAGAAGAGACAGTGCGAGACTATAAACTTAGTGTGGTGTTTCGTAAGGCACCTTCAATGAACATGAAAACAATGGTCCGTATTCTGAAGTCAGGTTTAACTTAAACTCAGGTTTAAAGTTGTAGTTTAAGTATGGGAAGCCAAAAGTATCAAAAATTTTATTAAGTTGTATGTTTCTTGTGTTTACTGTGCTCTTTCCTGATTCATCGATGGTGAAGACAATCATCTATTTATACTTCCTAAACAATCATGAATGATTTGAGAGCCAAGTGAGCTGAAGTATGATATCTCTACTGTTAGTGATTTATGTAACAATTGGCTATCCATACTTAAACCACAACTTTGAACCTGCGTTTAAGTTAAACCTGCTATCAGAATACGAGCCAAGGTGTTTTGGGGTGAAATTGTGGCACATGAAATTGTGCAAATTGCCTATGAATGGTTAGATCGCTACCATTCTGCATCGAATCCGTATGAGCTTGTCCCAAAGTGATGCGAACTTGATCCGAGCCGCATCTGAAATCGGGCGGCAATCGATGTAGGCAAATCGATAGGAGCGGACCAATGTAAGGGGTGCCGTTTCTCCTCCTCTTCCCCCGTTCAATTGATTTTCAAGTCGACTTAATAAAGTCAACGTATTGTGTAACAGCGTCAATACGCGACACATTAGCCTAGTCAGGGATCGTTTTACGTTCGGGGAAAAAAGCTGAACCGTAAAAGAGGAATAAAAAAAGTCAGCTAGGACAGAATGAATGCGTAAGCTCCAAAATAGAACCTCCTTTCCTACTTTCTTCTCAATAACCGAGTTTAATTAAAACAATGCAAATGAGAAAATCGGCCTTTACATAGCTGAAAGAAGGAAAGAGGAAGTCAATTCGGGTCAGAACTCCTAAGAGAACATGGAGAATATTATTTGGAAACACAAGTATCACGTGCAGTGCAAAGAGGAAGGGATACTAGCCGTTAAGGGATAATACTTAGCCCGTGAGAGGGTAAGGCAACCAGACGCTGAGTAGTTTGTGAGAACGTTTTACAAACTCGAAAGGGGTAGAGTGTGGGTCCATAACTTAAGCCTAATAAAATGACGGTACCCCTTTTTCCGTTCAAAAAGATAATTAGTAAAATTTTAAACATAATATAAAATGACTATTGCAATTGTAAAGTTCTCATGACGAGTTCTTTTCAATATAGCAATTAAATAAGTAAATTGAATATTCTTCAAAAATCGATCATCGATGTTATTCGCGAATGGCTCCTCTGCAAAAATGCAACTATATCTAGGCCCCAACCATGCCCACTAGATATTTTTTTTTTCGGAAAGGTTTTTTTTTCGGTGTGTGGTTTTGGGCATCAAAGTTGACCTCAGTCATGTCAGTGATGTAAGGTGCAAGGATTTTTAGGAAGGATGAAGCATAGATATTGTGGTAGAAATAGTTCAATAAAAAGATATCCCAAAAATAAATTGCTTCTCTCTTCTTCTTGTATTCATTCATGTTATTTCCGTTGTGTTTCTGTTCATCCGCATTTGGCCAATGATCGAGGTGGGGCAGATCCCGAGACCATTTTTACGCAGGCATTGTAAAAGGTTATGAATAAAGACTTGTGCAATGCGGATAAGTCTCGGAAATGTCCCCTTTTAGATTTTCTTTTCTTTGATAGCCTCAAAGACCATTTGACGTCACATGCCTGGGAATAGTTTTTGCAGATCGAAAAGCACAAGTTCTGCAGTTCAACTTGTGTTGGAATGAACAAAGGCCAGAACGAAATAGACATAATAAGCAACTCGTTAGACTCGGATGTTATTCGAACTTTGATGGACTTTAGAGGAATGCATAAAAATGCTTAACAAACAGCTGTGTTGACTGTGGGACTGGTTACCTTGCAACTGACATTCACACTAGGTTTACTCTAAAAAGTATTATAGTACCCAGTACCTACAGACAAGAAAAAAAAGTTCACTACTCAGAGAAAATGGGCATGTTTGCATATGAACCGACCAACTGTCGGTTAAAATAGATTTAATTGGGCTTGTTCATTACACTAATTTCTGTTCTCTGTAAATATTGTAACTAAATCTTAATTAATTGGTTTTCAAGTATTTTGGGGAAACTAAAAGAAGGGGGTGGAAGAAGAAGGAAAGCACAATAAATATGCATGATATGTATAGTTTAAGATTGTGATAATGTAAGGATGAGAATAAAGGCGATAACAGTGATAAAAAAACAGAAGGAAAAGAAAAAAAAAAGGAAACTTGAAGAAATAAGGAGACGATGATCATCATGATAATGGTTGTGATGTTGATGATGATGACAATGATGACGATGACAATGATGATGATGTGATGATTACATTTATGATTATGATGATCATGATATGAAAATTTCCAGTTCACCCGTATATCCTTCATTATTAGATGCAAATGACGACGATGAAAATGGAGGTAAACAGGAATGAAAAAAAAAAGGTAGAAATGAAGATAAAGAAGAAAAAGAAGATGATTATGCAGGAGAAGATGAAGAAGTACAAGGAAAAAACGACAGAATTACGTATTGTACATCGCCTATGCAGACTAGTATTAATTTATTTAATTGGTTTCGAGTGGTAATGACGAAGAGACTATATAAACTTCGTGATTTATTTTTAGATTTTCTTTCTTTGCCAAACGAAGTGTGATTCGCTATGATCTTTTAAAGTGGATGGTAAATGTTTACCCTCAAAGATTGCAAATCATCTGATATCATTAGGCAAGAGACTTATCCACGTATAACAATTATATTTGAAATTCAAGAAAAGTTTCGGAAGTGAAGGTATTTGTAAAGCACAATCAGCTTTATTAGTAGTGGTAGTTGTTCTTGTTTTTGTCTAAGTAGTATAATTATGACGATGAGGAGTGTAATATGATTAGAAGTGGAAAACGAATATAGCTGTAGTAGTATTAGAAGTGACAATGTAACTTATTCCTAGTAATACTGGATCTGATGGTGGTTGCGGCGATAGTAGTTAAAGTAGTAGTATCAGTTGTAGATGCAGCAGCAGTAGTAGTAGCAGCCATTAGGAGAAATAGAGGTCGTATTATTTGTTGTTGTTTTGGTTTTGGTTATTGCTGACTATTGACTTATTCATGATATGCCTTGTGTGTATTGGCATGATTGGATAAGTGTGTATTTTATTATTTATAAAGTGAAGCAAGATGGTGAATTGGTTAAATGACAATTAAAACAGAATGGTTTTACGAGACAAACTGGCTTTTTAAACGAAGTTAGATAAGATGATGTGGAATGGTGTTCCTTACTTCATCCAAAGGGCTGATAACTTATACCGTGTTTACACTTTAATAATCGGCATTTGAATCGGCTCGCGGTTCTGAACCGCGAGCCGATTCAGCATCGGCTTTTTCATAGCGTGTAAACGCGAGCAACTTGAATCGGCTCGCGGTTCAGAACCGGCAATTTGCACCACCAAAGTAGTAGGTTCTGAACCGCGAGCCGATGCAGAATCGGCTTTTTTACTACGTGTAAACAGAAAGCCGATTCTGCATCGGCAATTTTGCGCATTTCAATTACTTTACCATTGTGACGTTACTGTAAGCGCACTGATCCAGCGTTGTCTTTATTATGACGTATATTGTTGGTATGCGTATCATTTCAGGTTTTTGCATCGGCTCGCGGTTCTGAACCGCGAGCTGTAACAACGTGTAAACGCAATCCAAATGCCGATTCTGCATCGGCATTTGGTTCAGAACCAAATGCCGATTAAGTGTAAACACGGTATCAATTTGGGTCGTATACGCGAACGCGCATTCCATTACGCGCTGCGAAAAATAGCGCAGTTCAAGGTTCATGGAATGAACTATATGCTCTTCAACATTTAGGAGATCATGTAGTAGCTAGGTCAATTCAGCATTGTTAAAAGGTACGGCCTATGAATTCGACAATGCAATATATTCGATGAATAAACGAATCACAAAATTTCTATTTTTGAATGATATATACATTTATTGTTCACTTATATTTTGACAATTACTCAGGAACTTTCATTTACAAGGTCCAAAGGAGTTTAGCGGAAAGTGAATTTACAAGGTGATGAAAAGTCCGGTTAAATTGCCGTTATGAAAAGTAACTAACACCCCCATGCCGTTGCCAATTTCATCTTGTAACCCTACCAAAAATCTGCCATATTGCACCGGCAATGATTGACCTTTTTTATTATACGTAGTCGAACTATTTCATATCGGTGTATCTCCTCGCCAGGACCAGAACTTGCATGATTAGATGCCGTGCCCGTGTGAAGATATCCATTGCAAAATAGTACAGTGACTTTGAGATGAGATTAAAAAGGAGTACGAAGTTGACCAGTGCACCTTGCCATGCCGCCGTAGAGCCCTCATACCATCACACGCGTATATGCAAGAAGAGTCACGTACTGGCACGGCTTGGCCTAAGCCCAACTTATTGCCTTTTCTATACATCACAAAACCCTTGTTTATGAAATATCACGGGAGTGATACATTCATGGGATGGAGAGAAGAAAAGTATGAAGAATATGGCGTAGATCCTCCCGTTATTTAATTTACCTTTAATAACCGTCTCCAATATCGGCAAGTCAAGTGGAAACATACAGGGGAAGATCCATGAAGGCACTAAAGCCTTTAGAGTTTATCATGGAAAAACTTTATCGATTATTTTATGTTTATTGTTGAATGGCACGTATCTTTACATTCATTTTATACTTCTCTAACAAGCTGAAATATTTCGTGCTATTTGCATTATTGTTCATTTCCTGAGTAGTATCCTGATATATATTATTCAGCAAGTGTGCGCAAATTAACTGAGGAAGTAAACTTTAATATCACAAGTGAATGAACACGAAAACACCATTGATGACAGATCGATGTTTTGTGACAAAATTATGCTTTTAAGATAATAAGACTCCTCGTTTTAGTAGCATTCAGAAATTACCCAATATCTATTGAAAAGGGGCCCCAATCTTGTTTCACAGCAGAAATAATTCGATTCCCTTGTATTTTTTTCTCAATCCATAGCTTTCAAGAGAGACTATCTGGTTTTTATTCGTTCGCAGTTTACTCGTTTGGAGAACAATTGAAAGCACCGACATCGAACGTGATAGTGCGTGAGTGAATCCGTTTGGATGCCCCTGTAAAACACTATTTCCATATTATCATTATTATCATTTATTTTTGCAAAATGAAAATTACATAAAAGTAGAAACAATTCAAATATCAAAGAATGAACAATACGAATATAAATTAACCACTGTTTAATAGAAAAGAAACCGCCAGTAAGAGCAAAGTCGCATAGTTAACATTTAAGAGTAAAGTTTTCCTTTACAGTGCGTATAAAAAAAACGGGACAGTTTTTAAAAGTCTATAAAAAATTTGTTCCATATCATTATTTCTATATTTTGATGTTAATAGATGCTCTGAAATTTGAAATGCCATTTTAAGAAATTAAGTTTGTTCTTGCTTGAGCGAACACGGGACGTTTTTGTCGGGGGTTCAAAAAGAGGCTTGCGCCAAAATGGCAGAAATGAGAAATTTGATGATTAGACTTTTGGCTAATCAGCAGACTTCCTCTTCATCTTTATATTATCTTTGCCATAATGTTCGAATTATTCTGTCAAATTTCAGTTACAAATTTATTTACCTGAATTATTTTGTTTTTCATTTTAACTTCTTTTACCTTGGAATTTCCTTCATAAGTACGAAAAGAAGACTTCTTGTCAACGCAAGTACGAAGATTTGCATTATTAATTGGGAGAATTTGTGATTATGCAAATCCCTTTTATTAAGTGTAACAAATTATGCTATGGTACCTTTAAAAGACATGAATCCTATTTTAAGGTGTTATTGAATCCTTCACCAAGTTTAATTATGTGCTTGACAGGACAAACAGGAAAGGATTCATGTCTTTCAATGACAATGGTGTATTGAGTCAATTTTGAAGGAGCATGATATGGCAGATCTGGTAATGTATTAAAAAGTTGTGAAGCGAGCAAGCAAAAATTTCTACTTTTTTAAATTAAAATATCAATTTATTTAATTCAGAAAATGATATTATATTTCACTGTCTATGTTTTCTGTTATTTTCCTTTCCACTCTTTTTTTCTTGGTCATGATTTTTTTTTTTGGGGGGGGGGCACCCCGAGCCCCCATCCATCAGTATGCCACTGTTCAAAGGCACCATAACCTTTGTAGCACACAATGAAAGGATTTGAAGAAAAGAACATGCTCTCCCATACTTCAGTTTTTAAAAATTGTTCTTGCCTAAAGGAATATTCAAAGCTAAAAGAGAACATATTAAAAAGGAACAACAAAAGAACAATTCAAGCAAATAAGTAGATTTGGAAATGAATTTTAACTGCATAATTCGAAAATTATGGCAAAGATAATGAAAAGTTAAGAGGAAGTCTGCCGAAGTCCGACCCTATATTTATCATTTTATGCCATTTTGGCGCAAGCATACTTTTTAACCCCAGACAAAAACATTCCGTGTTCGCTCAAGCATGAACGAGACTAAATTATTTTTAATGGCATTTGAAGGATAAGACTTCAATGCACCTATTGACACCAAAATATAGAGATCATAATTCGAAACAAAAATATTATATACTTTTAAAATCTGTCCCGTTTTTTTTATACGCACTGTATAAAACGAAGAGGCATTATCTTTTAGGGTGTTTTGAGCGTAACAAAGCTTACATGCGCTTGCGAAATCTCTTCTATCCAATTAACGGCTTTTTATTTCTCAAATCTTAATATATAGGGCATTATCCACTAAAAATGATAAGGTAGAAACATTTTTTTATATAACATAATTTTGATTGGCGCATACATTATTTTTTGATGAGACAACAACAACAACTCAAATATATTCATTCAGCATTGGGCTGTACCATCAATTAATAGAAAGTGGCAATTTCGATTTGCTGCTTTTTTCAATAAATCATATTTTGTCAGTCTCGACGTTATCTCTTAATAAGTATGTTTACATTATATTCTGCCCGTTTTTCTGTTTTTATTTTTGATATCTATTCTTTATGTCTTGATTTTTTTTTATCCTGCCAATCTCTTGTAAATAGTGTGATCCTTGATAATTTATCATCAAACATAAATAAAAATATATCAATCAATGGGAAGCTATCGTAATATAATACGTTTGCACAGGATAGAATAGGCCTTGGGAAGGAAGGTATCTAAACTAACATGTATAAATAGTTTTCTTAAGGTGAGATTCGGTTGAATATTCAATTTAATTCTATTCTTTATTCCATTTCCATTCAAAACATAATACAAAGTAATACAAAGTAATACGAATCAAGTATAATTTTACAGACGAGCATCCTTACTTCGTAAACCAAAAAAACAGTATAATATTGAACATAAATGGAAATGAGGGCGGTCCACTAAAAGCAAAGCTTGTAAAGTGTGGACAATTCAGTATGCATAATATGGCGCTTCGTTTTATTGAGTATGCCGATTTTTATCCTGAACACTTTCGAAAATCCGTAAGACATGGCCTTCGTTGGATCGCGAACTCAACATAGATTCGATCGGACATCCATTAGCACGCAGCGACAATATAGATGACTTCACTTAACGAAATGTGTCTTTGTATACCATCAACATGATCAATTGGACTTGTAGAATTCACCGTTTTCCCTCGATGACCGTTATGTCTGGTCAAGTGTGTCCTTTGTCAACAACTATCGTGTTGAATTCTTTGAATTCTTCATTAAAATTTGATAGACTTGTTAGTTCCAGTGGCCATTCTACTGTATGATTGGCTCATCATTTATTTACTATCTGTAGAATTATTATTTTCTTTGGCTTTAAATTGGATGGAGCCTCCCTCAGCTCGAGATGTTGCTTTCCGTCGATCGCATTTTTTTTTTACTGTTGTTGCTCTAATACATATACACCAACAATGGAAATTTGGCATTCAGATATAATTAGGTTTGTGACGCAGTTATCTTATAGCATCAGAAACGCACTATTTTCAAATTGTTTTAAGACAAGGCTTAACATTAAACTTCATTCGTCCGGCCCCTAGATTGAGGGATTTGCCTAGTTTCAGAGTGGGTTGATCGGTTGACGATTAACTAATAGGGCCGCCGTAGAGCAAATGTGACCGAGGTATAATATCTCGGTCACATTTGCTCTACGGTGGCCGTACGGCGAGTCGAAAACAGCCGTTTTAACATTTTTTTTGTACCAGCTACATATAGGTGGTTTGATAAGAATGAGTAAAACGGCTGTTTTCGACTCGCCGTACGGCCGCCGTAGAGCAAATGTGACCGAGGTAGTCATTATTTCACCTACGGCGGCCATACGGTGAGACGAAAACGGCCGTTTTAACATTTTTTTTGGTACCAGCTTCATATTGGTGTTTTTAATAAAAACTAATAATACGGCTGTTTTCCACTCGCCATACGGCCGCTATAGGGGAAATGTGACTGAGGTATTACTGTTTCACTCGGCTTATTGAATATAACTTGCCCCGGTGTTTTGGTGTTGGTCCCCTTCCTAGTAACTGCACTTTGGGTGCTTATTTAGTCATTCAAATTTGAACTAGAAAATCAGCACTTAAAGTGCAGTCACTATACAAGGACGTTAAGTGCTAAATTAGCACTTCATTTTGTTTTGGAGTGTATGCACTCTACTTTGTTAAGAATTTTTGTTCCTCCCAGTCCATTTTAGTGTCATGTCTTTGTTGTCTATAATCATGTATAAGTTCTACGGCACACTCGTTACAAGCTGTACTTTCAGCGATGTCACCTCCATTATATTATAACTGTTGTCTTTATGTGAATAATGTTTTTTTTTTCTTTTTGGAAATGTTATTGAATAATACTGAATAGTTTCTATTACGCGGTTATTTTGCCCCCCAAAAAATTGTCACGCGCTAGCTTCTCATTGCCTTGCGCATACGTATTTTAGTATTTTGTTATTTAAATTTGCCAAGAAAGTTGCGTTGCACATCCCAAATGACAATGGCTGACAATGAAATAAAATGACGGAGCGGGTCAGTTGAAAGGAAAGAATAAACGTATGGAATGTTCTATATTAAAGACTGATGTAGGCCTACTGTACTTTCAATTTTCACTTCATTCTGTATGGAGGTTATAGGTAAAATATCGTTCGATATAATGTTCTTGAATTAATTCGTATCGCACATCATTTCCATTCCAATGGTTATCACTGAGAACGTTGACTTACAACGCTAATTCAAAGAAGTGAATATCTGACGAAGCTAATCAGGGCCCATTGTAAACATAGTTGTTACCAAACGTAATGAAAAAATAAAATCATACACAACTTGATTATTATTAGAAGCAAGCAAATAAAACTTTCCTATCATAAGGTCTAAATGCAACATTTTGGTCCTAGGAATCTCAGCGGTAAAGCATTGTAAAGAATAACATTGAATTCTAAACATATGACGAAACATGTTCCTACAAAACTTATTATCTACACAAAATGTACACTTGATTTTTAAAGGGGGCTGCACGCCCACCTCACCCCTCCTCTGGCGACACCAAAAGTCCTCCTCTACTTTAATAGGACCGACATCACAATATCTAGGAAGAGCTCTGTATTTGATAAATGAAGGTGAAAGACAATTCATCTATCCCAGGTTATGCAGGTAAGTCGTCGCGGAAGCGACTCGTCCAAATAAACGTTCGCCACCTACTTGAAAGGTCAGTGCTTTGGCGCATCATCTGTTTGACGTACGGACATATTTCGATGAGGGAAGATCAGTCAAAGTTGCAATGTCGGACGTGAAGAGTCACTTTAAACACTCATTTAAATACTAAAATAGGAGGTAATGGTACCTTCATCTTGTATTGATAGATAATAACGCGCGAAATCTCTCAATATTTGTATGTTGTTAGGTATCAAAATCACCTGAAGAGAAACTATCTAAAGCAAAGTTACATGGAAGTGGTAGAAGATCTTTACCGCTGATGAAATCTGAGGATCCCCCATGCTTCACAGACATGAAAAAATAAAAATATTTGTTTGAAGTGATCTAAATTTCTTACAGTTCGACGTATCATGCATTCATTCATATGTTAAACAAAACCCGATGAATGTTGTTTTTTCAATCCCCAAAACTACATGGAATAATGTATGAACATGACTTAGCAATTTTTTTTAACGTTATTCGCGTAAGTTCTCCGTGTACTACATGCCCGTGCATCGTCATACTCAAACTGAAATTATCTTAACAAGCCTTTTATTTTCTCTTCAAGGACATCATGTTAACCCATGGACGGAAAATCGAATCATGGATGTATTCAATCAGGCTTGAACAACACATTCCCCCACTCCTCGATGTCGCCATTCGTTCTTTATGAATTGATTCGATGTTTATAACTATCCCCTCCTCTCCCCTCCTCTCTCTTCCTCTCTCTCTCTCTCTCTCCCTCTTTCTTCCTCTATCGTGTCACGTGACCGTGGTGACATAATCATACATGTATTCCCTCCACAAGTTTACATTATCATTCAGATAATTTTTCATAACTCAATACTCGACTCATTAAACATGGTCATGCAAAAACTTGTCCAGCCACAACCGATATGATACAAAAACGCCATTTTCATAACTGCATCAAATGACTCTGAGTTTGATTATTGAACCCTTATGAGTTGATATTCTTCTGGACTATTAAACGTCGGTCGACTTCCATGCTAAATATTTCAAACATTAAAACATGTTAACGAAAACTCAACCGACTGGCGTATATCTCACACCCCCCCCCCCCCCGGTCATTACGACACTTTCCCATAAAAATGGCAACTGTTGTTAGTACAAGTAAAATAGAGTTCACTGCATCTGTCGCTTGCGGTAAACCATTCTATTTTATTTCAACCCGCAGTCTTCGTTTGATTGATCCGAAGAAATAAACAGTACAAAATAATGTTTGTCTTGCAGGGTAGGTGAGCGCATGTGCACTAGTGTATATGAAGACTCCTAACGTAAATATACCTCTAGTGTGCGTATAATAAACGATGAAAGTTACGACCCCATTTGTGTTGAAGAAAATGTCTACATGCATGTTGTGACTTTTGCTTTGGCGTATGATTATTACCCCAACACTATAAAAATTAATAAACTCTTAACCCAAACCCTTATGCTTACTTCATGTACTCAGACAAAATAAATATAACACCGAATATCACAGGAGTTTGAATAGTAGCCGGGTCAATGTATTTATTTTATGTATATGTATTCCTCAATCGTATTGTGTAACTTGGACAACCCCTTTCAAGCTCCTTGCAGCTCTTTGGTTTTTCCCATATTTCTCTTACAACATAAGTTTTATCATTTCAAATTCATATACCTATTCACTATATTATTGATTCAATTATTATGTTTTTATTGTTTGGATGTACATATTTTGTATTGTTTTTATCATGAGAAATAAAATCTATCAATAAAAAAATGTGTGCATGTTATACCAATGCCCTTATACTTTTAGAGAATAATGGCGAAATACATCATTATACATTGCCGTCGAAAGTTCGTCAAACTTGCACTTAAGTTATCGACGCATTGATAAGGAATGCATTTGCAAGAAAAATAGCACTTCTAAAACATTTTGCTGCAAAAAAGAATAATCTGCGACACTTTTTATAATCTGTTGACTTTTCAGTTGAGCTTTTGAGCAAAATGTGAAACAAGACATAATTCTGTGATTCTTCGGTTCTTCGGAAAACGCTCGAGCTGTTTACCGGATGACTATGTATAAATTTTATTTTACTTTTATATATTAGAGACATCCACATGCTCTCTTTGCAATGATCATGATCGGGTGAAGACCAAAGAAATGAACTACTCGGACTTGGCATTGATTGAGAATTGAGTAGCAATTAATGCTCGTCCATTCATAAGTGTTATCATCCTGATTTCCCACGGTGATAACGGGCGGGTGTAAAGCTGAATCTTAAGAGTGGATAATCAGCTCTCACTTTTTACACGCCCGAATCTCTCGAGTGTCTTCCCGCCAAAAGTGACGATGGAAATATCGTGTGGAATTTTGGTTTAATTAATCAGAGACCGGCCCGCGAGGCGTTCACTCCTGATGGGGGTTACGTGTGGCCTGGCGTCTTCAATTTCAACACCCACTTCCAATAATTAGGGGTTACGACAACCAGCTCTCAACTGACCATACCAAATGGTCGCATAAATCAGAAGGGTGGTGAATGAATTCAATCTTGACCATCACGTAATTAGCAATCAATGTGTCAAAAACGCCTGACCTGGGCAGCGTAACACAAAGTTTAGGGATTAATCGCTAAATGAAGTGGCCTATCAAGATCATCGTTGCATGCGCATTTTGCTCAGTACATTGAACAGGAACCAATCAAAACTGTTCTTTCAAACAAGCGATGAATCGTTAACCTTTGTGTCTTTGGTCCCCGAATGGAAAAGGATAGAGTTAGTGACCCTACAGTCCTTCCACCTTTGCTAACTGAATGCACCTGGGGCAAGTTGCTAAAAGAGTTGCAATTGTAAAAGTGTAAATTTCTTATTATAACAAGTTTTAGTTTTACGAAACGGACCGCAGAATTCGAAAGTGAAAGGGGAGTGAATTACATGCCTAATAACCGACCAACCGAGGACCGTTCAGGGTGGACGGGTAGAAAGTCATGTATCAAAGATGTTTAGCTTTCATTGACATGTGCACATGCAAACAGAGGGAGGAATACATAAATTTGAAACAGCAACGTCTAAAGTGCACGACGTAAATTGGAAAATTTAATGAGCTGAGCTTTTGGCTTACTTTCGACATTCGCAATTACCAGTATTAAATCAAGTTTAACATGGCAACTGTAATAAACATGATTCTCATTTTGTCTTTCGCCTGTATAGGCCTACACTAAAACATTTGTATGTGTGTGAGTGTGTGTGTGGGTGAGTGGATATGTGTGTGTGTGTTACCACTCAATAATGGTACAGTCAAACCAACGAAACCGCCTCCGGGGGAGCGTTTCATGAAAGGACTTTATCAGACGTTTATCCTACAAGTCCCATTTTATCCGACAGTTGTCATAGTAACAGTGCTTCTCAGCCAATCAAAATCTAGGAAAGTTGTCAGATCTGACAAATTGTTTAGACTAAAATGTTGATGGAACGCTCCCCCGAACGATCAAAGCTATTACGTTATTGCCAATGGCATATCATTGGTATGTTTGGTCGGTGTGATCGATATACACTCTAAGAAAAGGTTTACCCAATATTGGGTAAAATGGGTACATACATGTTGGTTAGATAAAAAGATATTTTGTAAATTTTACGCAATGTTGCGTTGAAAAAAATACCCAGCAAACATGCATGTTCCCTTTCTACCGAATATTGGGTAACATTTTACTCAGTGTTTTTAGAGTGCAGCATTACGCACTGGCACAAATCACATCCATGATAAAATGTATAACAAAGGAACCATTAACCTAACTCGATACGACATTGGTGCTCGGCACATATAATTTTTATCTTTTCTTCCATTTCATTTAACTTCTCGAAAGCATTGAATGAATTCGTTGACTTCCATCCATCAGATATAAAAAAATACTGTATTCATTCGAAGACGGAACCTACTATACATTCCATTTCCCCTTTCACTTACAGGTAGAGTATGAAATAATGGTTCGGTAAAAAGCGACATCCTACCAAGATAGCGAGTGGTATAATAGCACCACTCGGTTTTAACATTCAATTTTATATAGGTTGATTAGACAGAAGTATATAGGTCGTGCGTGCTAGTCCTTCCCACTCGTCTTGTCTTTATGAAAATGGCCACTGCTTAACACCGTCGATATGAAACTGTTAACTTCTACTACCATTTATATCTCTCTATTACTCCCTCTCTCTCTCTCTCTCTCTCTCTCTTTCATCTTTACCCAAGAGGCTGTATTTAAAGGCACATATGAACCTATACTCTATTGTAGAATTTGTTTATGCACGAGACGTGTATAAGTATCCAAGACGAACAAGTCGCCAAGCATTCGTACATAAATATCATCCCTCTTAAGCGCTCATAAATAAACTAATATAATTACAATTTATTAGCAATCATTCGCTAATTACGCATCATACCGTGACGTCACGTATGCGTAGATGCATTTTGATTTAGAGATGCACGTGGCAAATGGATTTGTCTTCCTCGACGGGATGATCATCAATTAATTCCCATTAGACTAAAAAAATCTGTATGATATTCAATACAGGTCAAATCAAAAAGTGTCTATTATCTTTATCACGTACATTTAAAATTCGAAAACTTGACAGACTTCATTTAAATACGTGATGAGTTAGATTGCGATGGTCTCTTATAATGCATATCATAATAGCCATTCATAAAGATTGCATTTCGCATATAATGTTACATACAAAGAAAACCAAGGCATTCCTCTATCCTTTCAAAAAAGTAGCCTCTCTCTGACCGTTCAAACAGTAGTGTGGTTTTATTTTTGTTTGTTTGTTTGGCGCTACTGGTTCATTATATAAAACAAAAGTGCAAGTATTTTCTTGTCCATGAAAATATTCAAGAAATGATTATACTTCAATTTGAATTTATATCTAATCGACAGGCAATAATCGTCTGTACTCCCTTTAGACTGTAGTAAATGAAAGTTTTCTGACGTTTGCGTACCATTTTAGGAATACAGAATTTCCCTCTACATTCTTTTAAAGGGATTTTTTTCAATTTCTTTGATATTCTGAAAAGGTTATTATGGGATAGTGCGCCAGGATTACTTTCTATCATTCAAAATAAAGCATTTGGTATACAATCTTTTTATCGGGATTTAAAGATTGCGTGGCAAACCGACAAATGATACTTCTGCCTCTTATAGTGAATATTATATTTACCAGTCATAATATGTGCAAATTTGCTTGTAGTTATGTATACCGTCTATAATCACAATAAGGGCGAGATTCAATCACGCAAATACCAGGTTTTTTCTCGAAGAAATATCCAACCTCGTTACATGGTTAATTAAATTTTTTGTCTTTCTCGAGTTTCTTGTTTTCTTCACCCACTGTTGTAAACAAACATGTTTCAATAAACGGCCTTTTGACAGCGATTTGGGAATCTAGTCTATCTCTGTTATCAATGCCGTGTCAAATTATTTACTGACAGACGGTAAGACCTTTTTTCCCGAGCCGTAAATTAGCCCGGCTTATAAAGCCCGCCAATATGTAACGGCGTGACGTCATCACCAGTCGTATTATATTCCTTCATGAGATCTATCAAAATAAAGAAAGATCGCGGTATCTCAAGCATCTTCGGTAATAATTGGAATTTTTATTGGATATTGCAAACAATCTCGGAATTAAATCTTATCGAAACGCTTCATCCAGGATTGCTCATTGAATCTTCTTCCCTGCAAAGCGGTGTACCCTGGGATGGATCTCGGTCACAACGCATGCGCAAAACACACACACCTTTCTCTCTCTCCCCCTCTTCACATATTTTTTTCTCTTTCTTTCTCCCTCTCTATTTTTCTCCCCTCTTCACCTTGTTATGTATGAGCTAAGCCTTCATTGATTTTCCATGTACCCAAAGGCAAAAATTATTTATAACTCTAAATCGAATAGAATCATACGGATGGATTGTCACAAAAATCCTCTTTCCTGTAACATGATTCATATCATAAAACCTAAATTGTTTCAGGAGTTGAAATCTAAAAGGATCATTGCAGGACGTTTATGTCGACATGTTTCTTGGTTTATTTTTATGGAGAGGGGGGGGGGGGGTGGTCGGGGCGGGGGTTTGAGTAACAAAAAAGTTTTATGAACCTTACTAGACAAAACTATGGTATCATAATGGGGATATTAATCGTGAATTATAACAATGAATCATTATTGATAATAAAATGCATTATCAAAATGTTAAGTTATGTATAATGCAGATTCGCAAGCTCAAAGATGAACTAACTCTATGCAAAGATGCATATCTTTTATTGAATTGTAGTTATGGGCCTATCACACTTCTTCATATGTTCTGATCAGTCTTGTCTCCATTCTCCACAGCAGTGTACAATACCCGAAACTCAATTAAGAATGTTACATATATAATATTCAAATAATGGTGCCTTTGAAATCAGGCAAAGTCAGCAAGGAATAGTGTTACCTGGTAAATTATTGGTATACCCTTAATACAATCACAGAGATGTCAACAATAATTATAACATTATCATATCACACTTTAATTGCCATTTTGCTAGCAAGCCTTGTTATTGTAGTATACATTTGTACATGACACAAGAAACGCGCATCTGTTATTCTCCTTGACTTTGATTTCATCGAATCTACAAAGCATGTCACTAATTACACGATATATAATATCATATACGATGACATCCGAAACCCACAATATCTCAGCTGAAAATACGATCAATTAGCAATATCTGTAGAAGTGTAAGAACGCAGGCGCCGACTTCTCAGATGGAAATACTTGAGAAATCACCGAGTTTCAAAAGAGAAGTTTTCGAGTCAATGTCAGAACTAATTTCCAAAGATGATACTCGCGCGAAGCTTGAAAACACATTGAAGGCCCTATACCATACAGCTATCTGTATATTAACGACTCCATCTAGCATCCTATCCGTGTTTCTTTGCACGCATTTGATGTTGATTTACGAATCAAATGCGTCAGTATATTGCGATTCCGTGATTGAAAACCAAGGCATGTATAAATCAGAATGACATTTATATCTTAGCAAGTTATGGCAAGAAGGTATATCCAGGCTAGCAATGACATGCACATCACAAATTAAGACGCAGAATCTTCGTGCCACGACCTGCCTCTATTGCTTTACCATATACCATATCTTAACCTACCTAAAGCATAAGGTGTCGAGGAGACTAAACTGTTTAAATGATATTTATAGACATTTCTGTGTCTGTTATGGTAACTCCCGAAGGAACTCGACAGGACAGCATTTTGCAGGTATAACACCAAGCTGGGATATAACCAATTACATAGGAAAACATTTGTGCATGAATTAGTCAGACATAGTGGCTAATCTTATAGACAACAAAAATTACTCTCGGTGTATTTTATCAAAGTGGAGACAATGACAAAGCCGGGATTCGAACTCAAACCCTTACGACCTATGTTCTAATCACTAGAACCACGTGACCCTTTAAATATTCAGTCGACTTCGAATATTTTCTCCGTTTGTATAATTATGGCAGAGCCGGGATTCAAACTCACAAACTTACGATCATTAGTCAAATGCTCTAACCACTAGACCACACGACCCTTTCGACATTCAGTCTACTTCGAATATTTTTTTTCAGTTTATACAATTATCACTGGTTGGGTCAGAAAGTCTGGAAAACCAGTTCTCAGATAAGTCAAAGGACATCAATGCATATTAAATTTGCTAGCAGGTCTATTGATTTTCTCGTAAAGTAACATTTATTATAAAAACAATTCGGGGTGGAATGTAATAATAACATTGCCAGGATAGCCTGTGAGAAAGGTTTGGGCTCTAGGAGTTTGTATCATATCGAATTGTTAACGTGCGTCAACAATATAGAATATTGAAACTTGAAACATGTTCCGTTCTTTAAAACCTTATGTTTTCTTCATCATTTTTGTCTTCGACAAAATGAAAGTAATACTTCCTTTGAATAATCTGAACATAAACAAAGAAAATGTGAAAAATAATATATATAGAACTACGCAAGATAGGCCTATAGTTAAAACATTTCAGCAGAATTTCTCTAGACATTCACAACAAGTGGAGCGCCTTTGGCAGTGTCACCTGCATTACGCGATTCAATATAGCAGCAGTGCTGACTTTGAAAACTACTATAAAATAATTATTCACAAAAAACACCATTTATATAATGATACAATAGTACGTTCATTGACCCTAAATGATATTTGACCTTGATCATGTGACCTAAGACTTGTCAGTGATACTTGATTATCCCTATGTCCACACTGAATTAAAAAAACTATATCCATACACTTTGAAAGTTATGACAGAAATGTAATAATTACCTCCAACATGGCCAAAGTTCATTGACCTTAATGACCTTTGACCTTGGTCATGTGACCTGAAACTCGCACAGGATGTTCAGCGATACTTGGTTCCTCTTATTTCCAAGTTTTATGAACTAGACCAATACAATTTCAGAGTAATGATGGTAATTCAACAAATACCCCCAACTTGACCAAAGTTCATTGACCTTAAATGAACTTTGACCTTAATCATGTGACCTGAAACTCGCACAGGATATTCAATGATACTTGATTAACCCTATGTTCACGTTTCATGAACTAGGTCTATATACTTTTTAAGTTATGCTGTCATTTAAAAAACTTAACTTTCGGTTAAGATTTGATGTTGACGCCGCCGCCGTCGGAAAAGCGGCGCCTATAGTCTCACTCTGCTATGCAGGTGAGACAAAAATGTATAGAGAGACTTGAATAAAGCAAAGTTAGAAAATAAAGCAAAGTTAGAATTCCTTCATTATAAAAATGCAATGTGCATGAGATTTAATCTTTCATGTAATAACAATTAACATCGATTAGTAACTCATTTTAATTTAGATCCCAGACCAGGCAAAGAGACTCGGTATTATTAAAATCATCATTTTTTTGAAAGGCAGCATAGCTCATCGAATATTTGAAATAGGGCACGAGTCTAAAATCCAGGTGAAAATGAAACGTGACGACGTCAGAGAGTGAATCAGAAATGGATATAACATACTTGACTGAATATAGAATGCGCTGTTTATACCTAGGATATAGTACTTTGAAACAAGATGGAAGCACTTTATCAGGTGGAAGGGAACGCATTTCCTCATTTCAGATGCGCGGGATAAACAATATCACAGGAGAGAAAAAATCTGGTAGTTCTGATATAATGCTATTAGAATCGGCAGATTGAGAACAGCGATGCATTTAAAGAAACGAATTTTGGTAATAAGATCATCGAGAATAATTAGTTTATGTCACCCTTATGACTGGATAATAATTTTTTTTAAATCAATTTCGGAATCTAAAGCTGATCATTAAGATGCATTGAATTTATACGTATTTTGTCAGTTAGGTGTAATTATTTTGGATGAATTCGTCACGTTATTTCTAGAGTTAGGTCGTGTCAATTTAGGTGTCACTATCTTTGAGAAATTCGCTTTTCCCTGTCTTTCTACAGTTAGATCGGTTATGATGTAGAATTTAAAGCAAATGATCATCCTTTTGTCTTAGCGGAATATACAAAACATAATTCAATAGACGATATGAAAGTCGACGCTTCCATTCCCTAGCTCAGCTTCGTGACGATAGCTACTGTACATTGAAAGTCGCCTTTGAAATGATAGTCTGTGTCATTACTTGCACCGATGGAACTTATTTGCTTTATAAAGCATGGGGAGCAAAAAAAGTTAAAGCTGCTTCATAGGTTGATATATTTTATGTATTTATTTAGTCATTAATAAATTTATTCCTTCATTTATTTTCATTCATTTTTTTATTCATTTATTAATTTATATTTCAACAGGGTACATCAATATAACATACTTCTATAAAATAAAAAAACACGTCATTTCCATCATTATATTCACAATATAAATTCGAAGTTCATCAACTGTACATTTACTTCTGGGAAGCATTTAATGAAATAAAAAGCCAAAGATTTTAATTGATTATTGTTCTAAGCTAGTACAAATCCTTGCATCTGATAGGCTGAAAGCAAATCATAACAAGTGAATATCAATGGTTAAACCTTTTCATGAAACGCTCCCTCTGAATATTCCAATTCCTTACATGCTGTTGTCGATCGGGATAAAGTTCTATTTTCGTCTGGAACTATCCACCGCATCGCTGCCATCTGACCCCTATCTGAGTGACGCTCCTCTCCCCTCTATCACCCCCTCATCATCACCCCTTTCCCTCCGACTCCTAGATTCTTATCAGCTCTGATTTTTATCTTTACAAGTCTCTTTTCCGCTCAAGTGTCGGATTCTTACCAGATTACATTTCTAAAGACTGGGAAGGAAAGTTAGTGCATGGGTGACAGCACGCATGATCTGTGTCGTACTTTTACGAAGTGAAATGAAGGATATTTTATCCACCTTGAAGACAGAATATTTTGTCCAGCGTGGAAGCTCCCCTTGCATTTCGTCCCCTACCTCCTCCCCCTTCACCCCCCCCCTCTTCCTTCTAGTCTTTCTGTCGTACCACCGGACCCCCTCTATCTCTGTCTTTCCCTTACCTTATATCTCTCTTTCCCTGTTTATCCCCCACATCAGACCCATCTCTCTCTTCAGCTCCTTATCTCATTAATCACACATTTTTTCAAACGTTCCTTTCTGAAAAACCTATTAATTATTTTCACAATTTCGTTTGAATTAGATATTTGTATTTCACAATATATGTATATTTGACATCATTTATGTGCAGAAACTACAGCACTTGCCAAACGATGATAGAAAATATGAGAAAAAATATAACCCAAGCTATAACTATGGGCATATGAGAACATTTTTTTTTTCCTGTTTTCCCCTTAATTCACCAGGCGAAGAGTCATAGAACCCTACGAAGCAGATATTTTGGGCAAGCACATGCCTTACTCTCACACTTGGGCGCCCAACGTTGGTGTCTAATTGTAAAACAGCCATGGTATGATCGGTATCTGATTATGGGTTTGGATGATAGAGACAGCAAAAAAACTGGCGGTACGATCATCACCGCCCGATGTCTTTACCAGATCTCCCAATACACCTATGTGCTACTGCGGCTTCTAATATTGCAAGTTTGCATCGGCCCCGGTGAAAGATCTACCAATTAATAAGTAACACCTATACAACCTCAAAGCTTCACCGGATCTTATCATGTCTCGCTCTAGATTCCTTACAGAAGTCGTTCGGTGATTACCCCCCAAACTCGTTTCATATCTACTTCAGATGACATACATAGTCAGATGACACAGTAAGATGACTTCCCCGATGAACCTTGGATAATGTTTCGTGGCACTATCATCATTGAATCTAATTGCCAATCTTGTAGCACTTCAATGAACATTCCCATTCATTAGAGAAACATTATTCCCGTGCCATTCATCCCCGTCTTTATTAATTCTTAACCTCCGTAACGACATCCTCGTCTCATATCATGTTATGATCATGCAATAATTAACCTAAATTACAGAAAGCGAGGTAATTATTCCAGAACATAATGGTCTGTTTATACCGTAATTTAAGTGCTATGAAACTAAGTGGGAGTCAGTTGATCATAAATGCCTGTTATAAATAGTCTTCTTTTCTAATGTCAGATCAAGCTACACTTGTGTTTTTTTGTGGCGGCTTGTAGAGATCTATCATATTCTTGATAATTCAGCAATCTACTCCGCTGCATCACATGACAGGCAAGCATAGCTGTGAAGAAGGCAGTTTAATAAAAATCTCTCTTGAAATCACTCAGCACTCCAGGGAGTGTCGCAATCCGATTGCCATGCTCTTATTTCTTCCTTCTACTTCAGTGCATCGGCTTATGTGTATCTACGTTTGTCGCCTCCGATTCAAAAGAAATGTGTGCGCGAGCGTGACTATAGTAGTGTGTGAGTGTGTATGCTAGCGTGTATGTGCAGTTTTCCCTTCTGCCTGGGAATGGGGTGAATTTCTGCGATCCTTTGTTCTTGCCGCTTAAACCTCTTGATTACCATCACAATCGTATTTGTGAAATAGTTCGTTAAAACACTTCACAGCGTGTGGCGGTCATACGAGGGCGTCGGAATGCAAAATCACACAGTATAAACATGTACGTACTCTTTTAGTTATTCGAATTAATCCTATTTTCTATGCAGCGAGCATAATTATAAAGCTTTAGTGGTATGCAGGGATAGTGAGCATTCTAAAAGCGCGTGACAGCCATCTTTAAGTGATCTGGAAGATAAGATTATATGATAATATTGACATGTTCACCAAAGACAGAAAAGTGTATACATGTTTATGCATGCACACCTATAAGTACATTCCGAACGAAAAGGTATTGAAACCTATTGAATGAATAAAGTGTGACCTTTCTGAAAATAGAACGTAGCAGTCAATAATTAAGTGTTTGTTTAAATTTGTTTAATTTGTTTAAATAAAGTTCACATTCCTCTAATAATGGCATAAGAATTTATACCACCCTCATTCGCCGAATTGGCCAACTCCAACCTCGTCCACTTTCCATTTGATCTCACCCCATATGGGCTAATCCTAGTTCGTCCACAACATCCTGTGAAAAAAAACTTGAAAAATCTGAATGAGTATAATCTAAAAAGCACAAAATTAACACATTTCAGTGAACATGAAACACAACTCATCAAGTAGTCCTATATTAGTAATTTAAATTTATCCCTTGTCCACTTTGATATCATATTTCCTCTGTATACACATTAGTAGTGCACGTATGGCATTAATGTTTTACTTTCATAAAGTAATTTAACTCTCAAGTAGTATTATGACCTTGGTTCAAGTTTTACTGCGGCGAATCTAGAAATAAAGTTTGGTGCTTTTAATCCTGCGACAATGCAGAAAAAGCCTCTGCAAAGATGGAATAATAGTGTAAAATTATCTGAAAAAAGGAAACCTTGCTTTGATATAGGTTTATTTGTTCATCATGTCTTTACTGCGAATCAGTCCATTTCTGACAATCAACCTAGTTTCCTTTTAAGTCATGTTCAATCGCCTCTCATCGCCCTGGCTTGATGATATCTCCATCTTGTACTAATAGGCATGTTTCCTCCATTAAAATCTTTCTGAATCGCTACTCCACTTGCTTAAAAAGGCAAAAACTAAAGCCCAAGCCTAATCTGAATCACGAGATCCGATTAGTGTATAATTCAAGAACAATTGACATCGTTCTTTAACATACTGCGGCAGGGAAATGAATGATAATCGGGCTAATTTCAGACCTAGTTGGAATTGAGTAAATATTGAATCCAACAAAGCTTCTTTATTATGGCAAGGTCTCTGATACCATTGCGAGTGCAAACGGAAAGCGATTCACAAATGCAAAATACTGCGTGCATAAATTGGCGTAGTAATTACGGATGAAAATTAGCCTTGACCTGTGAATGCTAATTTTTGATTTATGACACTCCGGCAGTATTACCTGCGTTTTCAGTTTACATCAGGGCAATAATCGGAATTAAATACCCGAACAAATCTCATAATATGAAACAGCTTTCACGCTGTGCTCTCTCAGAGGCTTAGGACAAAGGAGCCTATTTCAACTCCATTTGGTTGCAAAATAGATTAAAACATGAGACATGTAAAGATGACATAGTACATAATCGAGATATTAGCACTAGTGCTGGTAGTTGGAGTAGTAGTAGTAGTAATGTTATTATTATCATTATTATTAGTAGTAGTGGTGGTGGTGGTGGCGGTAGCAGCAGCAGAACGTGGTATTTTAAACAAAAGTTATCGTAAAATAATATACATGTACAAGTATTGGCAGCATCAGTGGAATTAATATAAAAGGTATTAGCAGTATCATAACAACAATTTTGCTATACCTACTGTTTTTTTTTTTTACAGCAGTAGGTAGTAGAAGTAGCAATACAGGCAATTAGTAACTTTGCCCAAGATTCAAAATAATGATCACCTATCCGGTAAAGGTTATTAAGGTTACAAATATTTTGGTCAGACTATGTTGTCATTCACATACAATACATACATACCTGTAGATGGATATTAACAACAATAACTCATATACATTCCACCATACCACAAAGTCTTACTGGAGGTACAGAGTGTTCCCCGAAGGAAGACATGTCGGGGGGGGGGGAAACCTATGCACCAATGCATGATAAACCCATTGTTTTATGTAAAAATGCATAGGTTTCCGATTGTTTCCCTCTCCTGTGACGTCATCCGAAAACGCAAAATCGCTCCAATTTTGGCAATTCCTTATGGTATACTAAGTTTAAATTTTTCTGACATTGTATATTGTCGATTATGCAATATAATTGGTACAGCCATGTTTGATCTAGTCCAGTTTGGACACAGTACTTTGGACGAGGTCCACAATCGTGCAAGAAATGCTAATATTGTGTCTAGCCCCAACATATTTCTCATTCTGTCAGATGCAAGTGTATTCTTTCGACAGCTCAGAAATATTAAATACCAGAGGCTGAAGGATATTTAAAATTGTCCGTTGCACTTCAACACTTAAGAAAAGAGCATATTACGCAAAAGCAATTGGACATATTAAGCGACCAACCCAGATCTTCACAAGAAGTAAAGGAGTAAATGAACTTTGGGAAGTGGAACAATCTTTTTCGAGAACGCTGCTACCAATCTGCTTAATGTAACAACTAAGTGACGACACGCGGTGAATCTTGTAAAGCGCCAGGTAAAAATAAAGCAGGAGTGTCTTTCTGAGTGAGAATTCCCTGACAGGTAGATAGCATCTTGCAGATGATGTGGTGGAGTATAGAAGTCTTTGATGATCTTATTAAAGTGCAGGTAGAGGGGTCATGAGGAGTTGGTTGATCCTTGAGGTTTTGACATCCAGAGCCGGGCTACCTCTGTTAATCAATCACATTTGGGCTAGCAGGTTGTAAGACAACATACACGTCGGGATTTGAGGGATTTTGACGAGATTGATGGAAGGGCCTCCACTGCATTATCGATAGAGCTCTCAGGGTGACTATGTTTTTTTTTCTTTCCTGTTTTTATTCTTTAACCAAACTCAGTGGGTACAGAGTAGGGTCAACGTATTTTTGCGATTTATTTGTTGTTTTGTTTGTTTAAAAAGAGCAAAATCTGTTGCCATTTGGCTTTGACTGCATCTGTAAAGGTCTGAGGAAAATTGTCACCACGCAAGAGGGTTCCGATTTTGTCCAACTAAGTTTTTAGTATGTTTAAAGTTTTAGCAATGTTCAATATTACCTACTTAAAAATATGGAAAAAATATCACTCATGTTAAATAAAAGAAAAAAAAGAAAAGCTGAAGAACGGAAAGATGAATAATTACCATTATCCCACCGTTTGTCAATAATTATATTCTCCTCACTTATACGTTACTACATCTATGTATGCTAGGCCACTGTTTATTTCATTCTTTACATTTCATTTTCAAAGGGTAAGTACTGAGTCAGTTTTCTTTCATATTTCAGCACTGTTGTGAAAATAGCATCGAATTATACAAGAAAATAAGTTCATCGAATGAATAAGATGAATGTTAGTTTGGAAAATACAATATTTTAAACGCAATTTCTTAACAAGTGACCAAGGTAATATAAAGTGATATAAGGTGATATAAATATATTACGTCATCATACAAGAATACACAAGAATTGTTCGGTCTATATACACTCGGCAAAAAAAGTTCTTGGACACTTATAAAAGTTAAAATATTCCATATAGATATTTGATAAAAGGCAAATTATTGTATGTCAACATGACCAGACAATATTCCTCTTCCAGTATGACATGACCAGACAATATTCCTCTTCCAGTATGACATGACATTTTCATGTGAACAGACTACTGTCTGGTCATGTTGACATACAATAATTTGCCTTTAATCAAATATCTATATGGAATATTTTAACTTTGATAAGTGTCCAAGAACTTTTTTTGCCGAGTGTATAATCTGCAAGTAGAAATAACTGAATTGTTGAACGAATTTCATAAACTAATACAATGTCGAATAGATTAAATACATAAAACAGAAACATTTTTATTCTACTTGTGTATTCACAATGGCAACGTGATAATATAAACACGTTTTTTATATATTTTTTACACAAGAAAAACTGGATGTCCCAAAGGGTCTCAACAAATTATTCAAACTGTTTAAGAGGAGAATATCATCTTTCGAAGTAACCTGAGCTTCACAAGGAACTCCCAGGTGACGAAACATAAAACTGCATCCGATATTTTTTATGGCAAAGTTCAATGTCCCCCAAGTAAACATCATTGATCAACAGGCTCTTGTTACTGCCATTCTCAATTTTTCAAGGTTTCCGGAATATATCCTGAAGACTAGAGCCATCGTTTACGAGCTGGAAAATAAGAGAAATTATGTAAGTGGGTGAAATCAAATCTAATGCACTTCTCGTGAAGTGTTTCCTTTTCTGGGGATATGTAACGCTGCGAGGGCGCACTTACTGGTCATTCAGTTGATATAATGAACATGATGAAAGGTTGCACGATGTCAATGAGGGACGATAGTTGAACGGCCAGGTGGCGCCAGATCTTCAAGAAACTCATAAACACAAGAAAAACTGCTAATAGTATTTTTTAGATTCGATCAGAAGACAAGGGCCACGTTTCATAAGGAATTACAATTTTTGTAACTGCGATGGTAAAAGGGCACAACACCCAATCACAGTCAAGGCTTCTATGGTAGTTACAAAATGACAAAGTTGCCATATATGTGTAAGTCTTAGTTCCTAGACCTGGGACCTGTTTCACAAAGATTTTTTTTTCTTCATTATAGTAGCAGCCAATCAAAATAGAACTTTCCATGGTAGTTACAATAATGGGAAAGTTGTGCCCCATTTTGATTGAAATAAAATTTAGAAATTGAGTTGAGTAAGATTCGCCCAATATTTTGTTATCAAACCGGAACATAATATCTGTTCAATCAAGGGTTCGTTAGGGCGATAATCTATCTAGTGAGTAAACATTTACACAACTTTATTGAGTAAGATTTACACAGATTTCGGCATTACGTCATTCTCAAAACATAAAAGTTCCTCTGAATCAAACATCGAGTAGACATGAATCGTATTAAATGTGGCAGAGAGTAAACCTCACAATACCTAAAGTTTCCATAACAGTTATCTAATCCACAAAAATGTTTTCAATTTATAGCATGTTGATCGCAATGATTCTCTTTTAAATCATTTTTAAGAAACCCAACAACGGAAAGATATTTGAATGTAAACAGACTTTATTCTAAAAATAAATGATTAACCTAATTTTCGTATCGTTTAATTTATTTTGCCACTCAAAAGAGCTATCTTCCTCATTTGCTTTACATCTTATCGGAAAATCGAAAGTGTACAAAAAGTTTTTGTGCCTGCAGTCATATTGCACTTTTTTCTTTCATGCAATAAAATCATTAATGTCCCTAAAAGGCCCCGTCGTTCCATGCTCATATCATCTTTTAAGTGTTAGAAAAAGATGTATTAAGTGGATACGTTTTGTGGCAGGTGCGCGTTGAGGAATCAATGGTAGCCTGGCAGACAAGAGGAAGGACCGATTACTAAAGATCACCGTGGCCGCATTACCTAGAAATACCCTGCCCTAACGAAGCCCACTAACTTTGTAATTGGGTCAATTGCCACCCCTGCCGAAACAGGATCCCCTAAAAATAATACGGAGGAAAAATAAGCCAGGCCGTTAGCCCCCAACGCACATGAAAGCTTTCCCTTCCAGTGTCCGCATCACCTAATCCTCTATTTGTTTTTGTTCAAAATCTGTTTATTCCTGGGCTTACACACGTGAAGAAAGATATGTTTCAAGAAACCGATTGATATTGAATAAGCAATTCGATGTACGTTGGAATAACAATGATCCGATTTCTTAATTTCAATTGGAATCATTTTAAGATTCTTGGCAAATATGCTGGAAATTAGATAAAAATGCCTCATTTTTTTGTTAGAAATCAATTGATGGCTATTGGCAATCCATAAAAAAGAAAAACACTCAAAATTAATATGGAAATATAAGTACGTCGTTTTGCTCCAAGAACCTAGTGTACAAAGGGATACAATAAATCAAATTGATTGTATTTTTTTATAAATGGTTGTCATAAAAGTCTTGATTAAACTGACGTTACAGGGCAATAAGTACAAAATCATTGACTTAATCAGTTGAAACCATCAAGAACTGAATGTTCATAGCTGTCATTGGTATAAGCTGTTTTAGTTGTACATTTTTGTTCTGTGAAATGGGCATAATTATCTGGAAATTCCATTGCAGTCGTATGAAAAGATCATTTAGAATGAAATAGCTGTGGCATAATAACTAGCATATTTCCTGAAATATAAAATGTCATAAGGAGAGCAAAGAAGAAATGGGCACACAAACTCGAACAAAATGTTGATAACTGAAATACATCACTACGTTGGAATTTCCATTCAACGTCACATGCTCCAATATGGGATCAACCAAACACATGTAGAATCATAATCTTACATCATTATGAAATAAGAGGCCATGTGGTGTTTTCTCGACGCATTGGTTATAAATAAATTCAATCGAATGATATATAAAAAAAGATATTTCCCATTAAATGTTAAAACATTTATTTTTAAAATCAATTCTTCATAAGGAATTGCGAAATAAGACACCCCTTTGAATAATGGACAGCCCCAATTCGAGGCAAGATCTATGAGTATCAGATAAATTGCGTGAAACCATAGCATGTTGAATAATATAAACATCCAAACTAAAGAGTCCTACAATTTCAGGGTCAACGATTCATCTAATAATTATAGTATCAAAACAAGCTACATATTGTACATGAATAAATGCATACGGTTCTACTGATTTCATTTTACTAAGTGGCCACATAAGCCAAAGTATACTCAGTGTACAGTAAGGTTTTTTTTTATGAACTCTGTCACAGTCACACTGTTTTAAACCTAATCGAATACCGAGCATTAAGTTAATGACATAATATCGGTTGGGTTAGGATCGGTTTCGTTGGTGTGACTGTAAAATTACCTTGAGCTTTGTTCTACTGCCCCAGTTTTCGGAGATTGCAGAACGATCAAATAGAACACATAAATAATGGAGTTATACTTGGTGTGCAAGTATCTCTCTATTCGGGGGAGCGTTGCATGAAACAAAGAGTCAGTGATTTTCACTGACTGTTGTTATAAGCCACTGCTAATCCTTGCATCTGATTGGTTGAAAGCAAGCTAGTCAGTAAAAATCAAATTTCATGAAAAGCCCTTCTAGATTCCATGTCACAAGTGAGTGTGCGCGTTGAGAGTTGGGTGCGTGCGTACATGTACGACCTTATTCCACTGGGAATGCATGGAATTATGTCGTAAATGATATTCTCATTCCGCTAAGTGTCACATACTAGTCCATCATTCCATAATCTCTGAAGATGGAACATGATAAGATGTCTCAAACAATAGCCTAGAAAAAGAAGTTGACCACGATGACGTATACATTTCTATAAGTCTGGATTCATTTTAAATACTGAACATCCCCCAAAATAGAAGATAGCACCTATATCCTTTACAGAGTTACAGTCTTTCCGCAAAACGATATATAATTCCACGATTTCAACATAATATAATTCTTCACAAAGATGCATGTGAAAAGTGCGTGCGAGTCAACGAAATGCAGAGTTAATTTTGAATACGCAGCCTGTATTCATGTTGGACGAATATGAATATAACCCGTTTTTATTTTCGAATTTGATATTTCCTATTTTAATTGTGGAAATGCGATCGAACTTTGATATAAACGGGCAATACTTATGATCACTACACTAGGCCTATGTCTACACTATAACCACTTCCCGTGCATGTAATGGACAGAATGCAATCTTAATTGCAAATTATTCAATACCTAAATCCATAAAATGAGTGTTCGAATAGCCTTCATTAAGGAAAATTATACTACCAAGATACTAATTCTGCTTTAACGATCTAATTCAAATTACTACAATAAACAAGAATATTTAACATTTAATGAATGGTGGTACTATAAATCCATGCTTATACGAATATAACAGAAAGGTTGCAGCAAATCTATATGCGTCCGGTAATCTTCTCAAGCACCTACACAGCATCCCTCGGCATCCAAACTAGCATTAGACGAAACGGTATCCCTGACAAATGAATTGGGGGCCGTTTGATTTCCTTAAAGTGTATGTAAATAAATCCTGAATGAAAACACGTATACTGCGGAAGAAAAGGGTGCCCGGAGGAAAGGAGCCAGTAAGTGGTTCTTATGTACGATTGGCGCAAAGGCACTCCTTAAGAGGTATCCAGGCAACATATATAATTACAGTCTAGATTGGGTAAAATAAATCTACCAACAGCATGACAACAGAGAGGAAGCCAATTTGAATTTTCAGCATTAAAACAAAACCCTGAGCTGTCGAATTCACTTTAAGAAGTGATATTTCAAAAGGTAGGATGCCGGCCTTATTAATATACATGCAGCATATTAATTCAAAAAGAAAGGACTGCACATGGGTTCCTTTTAAGTGCCTTTTAGATGATCTGATACCTTCTCTAGTAAGCAGTTCCCACGGATTCACTGTCTTGAGTAATAGCACCATCTTACCACTTAAAATATTAGAATTTTAAGATCCACTTGCAAAATGCAAAATGAGACAAATCATTACAGAAATTTCAAATTGTTTTGTAATTCCCATACCATACGAAATCATGCAAAGGTAATTATTGCATAACTTTAATTATCTATAAGCATGGTGTTAAAAATATATAGCAGTCATTATAATTATGATGACGAAAATAAGAGGAGAAAAAAGAAATAGAAAAGAAGAAGAAAGAGAAGAAATAACAACAACAATAATAATGATGATCATGTATATATATATACATATATATATGTAGTTATATACACACACACACACGCGCGCACATATATATATATAAAAAGGGTAGATAGCTCTGGGGAACCTTGATTTAAGCTACGCCTACCATTGTTCTCTTCATCCATTTCTTTCACACAATATTTAAATATAAAAGAGTTGCCATAGCTGTAGTACATGTATAACTTCACACATTTGTATACTTTCTCCCATACGTGTACTGTATCAAAGCAATAGCTTTGATCCAGCTGAGGCATGGCGGCTTGTCATTGTTCAAAACCCACCTACACCCGACAAAGGAAATTATAATTGGTATGGTGTCGAAAATCAGTCTATCTGACGGTCAATTGGATCGGGGTCGCCCTAGCCACTAACCCGTCTCTGTGGTATAGTGGTTAGGGCACCGGCGTTCAAAGCTGGGGGCCCGGGTTCGATTCCCGGCGGAGACATTTTTTCGGCATCACCAATTTTTCCCAAAAAAAAGGGTAGATAGCTCTGGGGAACCTTGATTTAAGCTACGCCTACCATTGTTCTCTTCATCCATTTCTTTCACACAATATATATATGTGTGTGTGTGTATATATAACTACATATATATGTGTGGGTGTGCGAGGTTGTGTATGTGGATGAGGGAGGGTGTGTGTGAGGGTGAGGGTGTATGTGCGGGTGTCCTACTACTTGTACACCCAGGCCAGTATGCATCAAAGATTATCAATGTAGCCCGGCAAGAACATCTTAAGGAACAGCTTCTGAATTAATAAAAGATAAAAGATAAAAGATTTGAGTTCAATAATAGTACACACATTCACACAGACACACATATACGCCAAAAGACACCCTCTCCAGTAACACACACGTCAAATATTTCCACAAATATAACACAATATCAACTTTATAATATCATGTCTCAGGTTTTTTGTATTCTTTTATTCACTCTTCACACATCCATCTGAAAATTTGGTCCATTTCAACCAGCCACCAATCACATAAGAAAGTAACATATCATAACTTTTATTACGCTATGTCAGTTTAAAATTTCATTTCTTATTGTACGGAATATTTAAGGACATTCCTCTATGCGATGTTTCACAATAAAACTGTTTAAATTTGTGTCAGTTCATAGCTCTTGTTGCCCCATCTAAAAACAGGTCTTTCAGGGATGTTAGCTCATGTATTGCCAATTAAACTTATCCGGCGATAGAAGGAGCAATGTTTATCACAGGTCATCTGTGTTCACTGAGGCATAACTTGTCTCTGTAAATACGAAAGGGCACACCAAATCTTCCAGTGACCACTCATCCAATGTAAAAGCTTATGACATAAGGTGGTCCTCCAAGATAACCATGCATGAGGAAATTGGTTTGACAACATTTGGCTTTTTTCTAAAGATATAGTGGAAAAACGCTTCTTTTTCCAACAGTTGCTTTTATTGTGCCAAACAGAATGAGGATTGACTACAAATATATTCTATAGATGGTCATATTTGAGTATAACATTTCAATTTCGATTATTTTTTAATCGCTAAAAAGAACTATTGTTGGATGTGGAAATTTCAACGTAGTGCATTTTTTTTTCATTTTGGTGCTAATCTATTTTTGACCCTCCCATCAAAACTTGTACATATTCACTCAAGCATGCATGATTAATCATTTTGTGTGTGTGTTTTCAAACAAATATGCATTAGGGCATCCTCAACTTCTTTCAACTAAAAACACTATTTTAACACTTAGAAATATGAATTCAGACCGATTTAAAAGAAAAAAAAGAGAGAATAACCATTTTTCGAGACGCACTGTATTTGTGGATAACATGCATTCCTAAAATGGTCAAGCCTCAAATTAAAGGTCTGCAATAAAACCAAGTATTTATAGAATGCGATTTCCACGCTTGAGTTATAGGCGACAGTGTGACGACACGGCCCACCGTCGCCATTTTTAATGGCGCTTATTTTTGGAAGACAGGGATGATTTATGTAAAGGAATGAAAGTCCTGATGACACTCACGATAATACCTCACCTAAACGACACACCTGGGTTCATCAAATAAAATTCCATCTACATCATCATCGAGGTAAAAACATTTATCGCTTCCATTAGAAAGCTCTTTATCCTTTCCCTCCCACAGAATCGCATTCTATTTCCATTCACATCTGTTTAAGTAATTTATCATCTCTATTTCCCCGCTCTTTTTCGTCCATTCTAGTATTTCATATCACGATTCCCAAAAGCAAAAAGCAACAGCATCAATTGCTGGATCATGCTGGATAATAGTATGTTGCTATTGTACGCTTGAGAGGTTTCTTTAAGAAAGTTATCCCCGTCAAAATGACGATGATTACTGATTGTTCTAGCAACATTTCTGAAGTTCGTGATACATAAATTGTCTTCGATGCTCTATTCCTGTACATATCCTACATAAGATTGTATAAAAACGTTCAAGAAGACATATTTGACGATAACATCGTGAACAGAGATCTGCCCCTTTTGGCTACCCATACAAAATGAGTTGAAATTTTTTCGAAATCCATTTTGGCCATTGTCGACCTCTGTGCAGAATATGGGAAGCCGAAAGTAACAGAATGTTTACATAGTATGTTTCTTATATATATTGTGCTTTATCTTCATGGTTATTGATGAAGAAAAGCACTTCAATTTTTATTCTAATACAGCATTTGCTAATGTGAGCTGACAATTTAAACCTGTAATATTAAGAGGATTTGGATCACAGTTGGCTATTCACAGTTAATCCACAACTTTTAGCCAGAGTTCAGAATAATAATAATAATAATCAAAGGCATTTACATAGCGCCATCTATCTAGAAATATTCTATTCCGAGGCGCGATGTTATTATTAATAATACCCCGGCTTTAGCTCGAGCTGCCTTTCAGCGCTCATGCATTCAAGGAAGTAATCCTGCCGGGTACCCATTCATCTCACATGGGTTGAGTGCAGCACAATGTGGATAAATTTCTTGTAGAAGGAAATAACGCCATGGCTGGGATTCGAACCCTCTGTTTCAAAGTCAGAAGACTAATCCACCGAGCCACAACGCCCCAGATGCAATCCTCCAGATGGCGACATGTTGTATATCCTTATTAGGATACGTATCAAGACAATATAATGATTGAGAAACATGTTGACAAGTGAAACTAAAACGATAGGAAGAAAACATCGTCCGGAACCATGCCATGATTATATCTGGAGTTAACTCTGAACAGCAATGAAAAATTCACGTTTTTGTTTTCGACAATTCTCTTAGCATAACCTTGGAATCAGATTTTATGAATGGGATTTCAGGGACTTGATTAGACGGTCTGCGTACTCATTAGTTCAGATATTCTCAAATTCGAAGACAATAAGGTTAATTTCATTCAGGTGCAGTGCACCTTGAAATTAGGCTAAACATCATACGGTAACAATGATTAGTTACCCCGTGTTTCGTCAATCTCGAGCCATTAGCGGGCAGTAAGGACTTTCCTCCCCTCCCTCGTGTATCAAATTTTGAGCTCATTCCTTTCATTTTGACTTCTCTTTTGTGACTCCGAAATTAAAGGTCACGGCCCAAGACTGGTTTTCATTATTTCTGCCCATTATTATGATTCCAGCGGCAGAAGCAGCATGTTTTCATTCTCAAAGGCAAGGCATGTCATCCATGGTTGTGTCGTGCAATGCTGCTATATTTAGCCTCCAGCTATACAGAGTCACGACATGACTCGAGGCAGGGGGGAGAGGGACAGGGGGCGAGTCGCTGATCATATCAAGCCAATCTTAGCATTTATTAATCGTGTTTCCCGGGTCGTGTTTTCTTCATGAATGTTAACATTAACAGTAGGAGAGGAGAAGTCTCGTCTTGATATTAGATTTTGATATTCGATAATTAAACAAATGATTTGCATATGGCTCTCGTGTAAGGGAAGTCCGAAAGGAAAGGTTTTTTTCCTGATTGTTTTGCGATAGGGCCTCTCATTCCAGCACAGTGATAAATCCGGTTGGTGTCACGTGACCTCCGACTAAGAATGTGCATTCAAGCGTAACAAATCTTCAAGGTTCTTGATAGGAAAACGTGTTCATTGGGCAGAATAATAGGTCAAATATTTCAAAGGCAAGTTAAGCGATTACTGTGGCACCGGTGTGTTAAAGTGCACTAAGAATCGATAAGTCAACCTTGGATATGACTCGAGGTGGTAAACTCAAAACGTTCAAAATTCAGAAATAAGGTTTAACCCTGTCAGCTAACCTGCTTATTTGCTTTGGATAGTGTCTATTTCGCGCCTCTCATCTGATTACTAAGTCTAAAACGTGAAAAATAGAGTTCCAAGCGTAAAGTTGTCTTTCGTGTTTCAACAAAAATACAGGGAATTGAGAATTCTGTAACATCAAGTGAAGGACAATCCGCTCGGTCGCTTCTTTCCCTCTCTTGCAATCGTATATGCTCTTGAATGAAAATTGTTACCTATTCTCAATGCCCTGGGGAAAAAAACCTTTTGTGTAGAGACAGGTCTCTACTATAACGATCCCAGGTAGGTTATATTGCCTACATCTACAGGTATATGATTTTAGCTTATCTATTTAAAAATTATTGAATATAATTCATAAACTATACGTCAAAAGCTAGGTAAATTTGATTAATTTTTAATTAAAAGATCAATCTCTTGTTTTAAAAAGGCCATCAATTTTACGTCACCTTGGACGCTGGCTCACGAATGATAAAAACAAAATAGTGGACCGGATTAAAACTCTGCCCCCTCAAACTTTTTTCCTCTACGATACAGTTTTTCCCCCAATAGTCAAAATGATCAGATTCGTTAATTACCTTTATGTAAATTCAAAGTAAAATGAGCCATTCACACAATTGCTTGACAGAAGGTTTCAATGCGTTTTCAATAACCATAATAATCTATGACCAAGCTGCATTCTCTAGCTAACATGCTCTTTCCTGTAATGTGACTGAACGGCAGACGGAATTTACCGCGCAAAATATGAGGGGACAGAACTAGGTAGACTATATTAGAATAATGTGACATTTTTGTCCCAGCAGTATTTTGTTCATGTTTGTGAGTAGGAGGAACGACTAGAGGCACCGAGGAACACAATCTATACGCCATAACTCCAGTCCACATCCGAACACGAGTAAATCAATGAGCAGGCGTGCCCAGAATAAGCTATTAGCTCGAACACTTTCACCCAAGAATCAATTAACTTTACGTCCACAACGGGCGCAGGATCTCGCCATCAAAGAAAAAAAATTAATCGCGCAATAAATCATGAGCAAATGACCATTTTGTTTGCGGCATTGTCAAGTTGAGGGCACCTATTACAACAAATTGAGGAAAACTTACAAATATTATGTCATGGTGTCTCTATGTGAATGATACGTTACGGTGCTTCATGGACAACTACATGGAACGAATAAACACGAGAAACTGGGGGGGGGGGTTCTTTAGTGTAGAGCAAATGGGGGAAAATAAATGGGGAAAGGTTAATTCGATACTTGCTGAAAGCTTAACCGATCCACTCCCAAACTGAAGATGGGGGGTACACTTGTCGCCATAGCTGCGGTGTGCGCTCTATACAAGTCAACGGCGTCATGAGAAATATAAAGAGAGAGAGCGAGATACAGATATGGAGAGGGGAAGGTGATGGGGGGAGCAACAGGCAAAACAAAGGACACACCCTCCACATGAAGAAACAAGTAATGTGTTATTTGTTTCAAATGATAAATTTTCCCCTTTATTCATACATGCATTTGCACAAAATATTAGATTATTACGACAAATATCTATACATTTGAATTTATCCCTCCTCTTTTAAGAAAGACCCATTTTTGTGAATTACTATTTCCGATGAGCTGTATCCGGCTACAGCCCAGGCCATAAGTTTGAATATATCTTAAATATTAAAAAGCTCTTAAAACCATGTGCATTGCTTATCGGTTGTATAGTACTTTTATCATTTGAATAAAGCGTGTTGCAATGAGAGGATGGAGTTCAATCAGGTTAATCAACATCTTTAACATTTTAAATGAATGAATAAGAACATAAACTGAACTAAATGAATATAATAAATCAAACTAAACTCAATTACATCCGACATCAAGAAACAAAATCAACAGAGATATACAACCAGTCAGGAACTATGTATAGTTCCTTTTAATCTACCAGCTAAACAATACCAAGACCCCCAAAATGAATTAAAGTGATCAATGGCCTTGGGAAGCTGGGGGTGCTGAAGCATCCCTAAAATTTGCCTTTGGGTGCTTCACTCATAGCATCCCAGGAATACAGGAAGGTGTGACAAAATGGAGAAATGTAAAAAAAAAAAAGTCCTACATTTTGTACAGAAGCCCTTTTTTTAGGGGGGGCTTGTCAAATTTCTCGGGACGGAAAAAAAACCTTCATTAAGGAGTGAAACTTGTTTATCTTTCATTTTTGTTGCTTGTCAAATTTACATCAGCACCCCCAGTAAAATAATCGTTCCCAGGGCCCTGAAGTGATCCTCATTATATCATGATGTGGATATACATTTAAATGAATATGATATATCTAGCAAGAAATTTAATCACTAAATCACTTCTTTAAAAAAATATTACGGAGTATTTCGAAAACGTCGAATCTACATTGATGTTTTCTATCTATCTCTTTCTTAACTTCCAGATTCTCATTTTGACTTAAGTGTATTAATTGCCGGATTTGACACTTATATAATTATATTAGCTAGAGTGCATCACTTTTTTTTAAATCACTTTATCTTGTTGATTCGTCTTGTAATAATTAAGACTAAAAATGACCTTTTTTCGAAATAAGTGCTCTAAATACAAAACAGATATAGAATTCAATATATCCATACTATATTCGTGTAGCTCTGGTATTGCTGATATTACGTTTTCGTCATCACTACGATCTGGTATTAGATGAACTTTTAATTTCCTGGTAAGCTTATTACACGAAACGTTTCTATGATTTCGTAAATGATTACAATAACCTATATCATACGCCCTAGCTAGAATTTGCCAGCACCATTACAGCGAATATATGTGAGCGGAAACAGGGCATGGTTAATTGAAATCCTTGCACGAATGATGTAGTTAAAGATTACTTGAGTATGATACCATTTTGCTTGTTTCATAATGAAAATTGCAGCCCAAGGAATATAACTGATAAAAGCTCGAATCACCCAGATTCAATAACCACAGTCAAAGACAGGCTATGTATCTGAAAATATAATTGAATGCTCCGGCTAAAAATAGAAAATATAATACTCTCCGAAAGAAACAGTCATGTCGACATTTGAGGAATGAATAAAATACCTGTATTTCAAATTCTCAAATGTCATGGACTTGATATTGTGATTTATTGAATTTAAAGAGCAGATCTTGAGATCGCTAAGTTACAGTCGGTGTATAACTCGAATTAAAACTCAACATTATTAATTAGGAATTTACGATTAAATATGTATTGTTGGTGCATCGACGTAAAACCCTTCCAAACTCTTACGCATTTATACTAACAATATATCATACCCCTTACCCCTCCCAAAAATAGAGGTATTTTCCCCCATAAAAGGGAAACTCTAAGAAGAATGTGAAGTAGAATAAATGGATTACGAATTTGCTTGTCATTTCTTTTATTTTGTTCCCCCTCCTTGTTTCTCTATGTCACACCAACAAAAATAGACCCCAGACCAATCAAAGCTATAACATTATTTTCAATGGCATATAATCGATCAGTTTGTAGTAAGCTTCGTTAGTGTGGCTGTATAGCGTTGATGAAATACAACTGATGAACAATTTTCTGTTAACAAGACAAATATCTTGCAATAATTTTTTTTAATGAATGTTTCTGTTCACCAACTGCTAAAGATATTAACAGAATTATGGTCAAAATAAACTATTTTTAGTATAAAAATTTGCAGAGGAAGGAAACAGTTTTTTTTTGGAAACGCTATTTGTATCACGGATGATGACTAGCAGGCTCAATTTAATCAACTTAAATTGAATTGGAAATGAGGAATCACATTGTCGACATCAATTACATTTATAATGAATAGTACACAAACCAATAACATCCTATTTTGAATGCCAGTAATTAACAAAATTTCAATGTGACAGGAGATTTGTTCGACTGTCACAAATCATTATCAACACGCTTCTAAGTGAGAGGAGTGAAGGTCGATGATGGCTTTCTACCCGATGTGTGAAAGTGTGAACATTTAGTCTGTGACAGGTAAATATAAATGTTAGTTCGAAGTGGAGATTAAAGAACTAAATAGAATGAGTAAACCAATTAAGTCTGTAACGCCATTTATCATGGTTAGAAATATGGCAGGTTAAAGTTGGATCAATATACAGGTAGGCCTATATGTAAAGCGCTCAAAGAGACATCGTTCTAATGTATTAAGCGCTATATAAAAGCGGAATTATTATTAATCGAAGGGTAGATAAGGTGACACTGATAGTAGTATTGTAGTAATAGAGGCAAGAGTGGTAAAATAAGTAGTAGTAGTAATAGTAGTAGTAGTAGTAGTAGTAGTAGTAGTAGTAGTAGTAGTAGTAGAAGTAGTAGTATTACTACTACTTCTACTAGCAGTAGTAGTAGTAGTAGTAGAAGTCATAGTCGTAGGAGTGGTAGAGGTATTAGTCGTAGGAGTAGTATTAGGAATAGTCGTAGTAGTAGAAGAAGTAGAAGTAGTAGTAGTAGAAGTAGTAGTAGTAGTAGTAGTAGTAGTAGTAGTTGTAGTAGTAGTAGTAATAGTAGTAGTAGTAGTAGTAGTAGTAGTAGTAGTAGAAGTAGTAGTAGTAGTAACAGAGTAGTAACAGTAGTAGTAATTGAAGTAATAGTAGTCGTCGTTGCAGTAGTTGTGGTAGTAGTATTAGTAATAGTTGTTGCAGAAGTATTAGTCGTTATAGTATTAAAAGAAGTAGTATTTGTAGCAGCAGCAGCATCAATATACGTTTAAGTTTTGATAGTATTTTGTGTTGGTAGAGTATTGGTGGTTAAGGTGATGGAAATGGTAGCAATGGCATGGCGATAGTGGTGGTGGCTATGGTGAATGAAATGGCGGTGGTGGCGATGAAGCTAAAGATGGTGCTTTAAAAAGATGATTGAGGTGGTCGATGTAGCGGTAATAGGAACCAAATGCTGATGTTGAATGGGTATTGGCCAAGGTAGTCGTATGCTTGTGGTGCATGCATGGTGTGAGCTGTGTTAATAGTGCCAGTTTTTTTTTTTTGGGGGGGGGGTGGTAGATGTTCGGTGGTGGTGATAATGGCAGTGGTTGCGATGATTGAGATCGTCACGGTCAGGTTAGTAGTTGTTTTGGAAGAGTGGTGACGACGATTGTGGTGATGGTGATGTTGGCGGCGGAGCTGGTGGTGAGGGTGATGACTGAGTTTCTGATTGCATTCTTTTGAAATTACTTTTAACATGTGAAATCATTATTTCATATACCGTGATTAAAAAACTTTTAACTCGTCAATATATCACGATACATCCAAAGATCATGTCTATCTCCCGTTCTCGGATCATGGTAGTTTTCCTGCAGTAAAGGAAATACTTATTCCAAAGAAAAAATAACTGTGACGTCTATCATACCGCACATATCGTTCACTACGTTTAACTGGAAATCGAAAACAACAAATTCTAACAAACAACAATCATTTGCCAAAGGTTGTCAAAGGTATGATGCTTTTAAGAATAACCTTCATGCATTCGCTCGATAAATCAAGAGAGAGAAAAAACACAACTTAATGGCTTAATGCTTCCTTATTGTGTGCACTGTTTCTAAAATTATCCTCTCTCGGTAGATATTTTATAAAGATGGCATGAATAACCATTCCTTTATTCCCTTGAGTAAGAGGGAGACTCGTTGATCATTAGATTCTGTGATAAGAGAAACTGTAGAATTCACAATTTCCAATATTTATACATCTAAGATATCATGACAGACCCCTTCAAATGATGTAATGCAAAACAAAATGTTTATTACTGGTCCATATTTTGGAGCCAAAAATTATGTTTTTAACAGACAATGGAATTATAAAATAACTGATTCAGTCAAACTGTTTTCCGATACATTTCCATGTGGGTTTAAAACATTCCAATCGTAATCGAATTCGGGAAAAGATATCGGGATATCATTGGGAATCATTCTAGCTTGTGTGGTCGCTATGACAGAATCCCACAGTTGGCTTCATTATTAGACTTTTATATTTTAAGATCGGTTTGATCTTAGGCAGGCAAATATGAAAATCCGCCATATATACCAAGCATGGTAGTGAGAATCTGACTCGGGAAGGTAATAAGGACGTAATGTAATACATACGAATACTTAAGGGACCAGTTAGAGCGCACATGCATCAACCCCTCTCAACAAAAAGAAACACCTCCCCTGACGACCTATCCGTATTACTCGATACCTCCGTACATGGTACTGATTTTTCGCGCCATTCAAAGCGCGCGCTTTTATCGCTTGAAGGCCAACCATCAAAACAGAAAACTTCCAATGGTGGAAGCATTGCAGATATTGGAAAGACATTAAATACTCTAGGCCTCTATCCTAAAAAAAAAATACCTTAAGTGTGTGATACGGAGAGCCCATTGCCAGATAATACAACTTTCACTCTCTTCAACCCAAACCTGCTTCGTTTCTCAGCCCCACCTTAAAATACGAGGTCAAAAGATGATAACTTGATAGACTTGTTTGTTTACGGACGACATCCGTACAAGCATATATGATCTTAAAATGTGGAATGGCATAAAAACAAGGGATATGTTATTTTCGCAGTCACCCCCCCCCCCCCCCCCCACTCTCTCTCTCTTCTCTTATTACTGTAATTGGACCGTGCAGTACTTTCCACGGTCTTGGGCCGAGCTTCTATTTACTCTGGCAATTGGAAGGAAGAGATTAGGACGATTCTGTCTATCTATCTCCCTAATTTAAAGAATGGAGAAAGTAGGTTTACTGCAAGCTGGACTGGAGACAAACGTCGAATATTCCCCCCCCCCCTCTCTCTCTCTCTGTCTTACTCTCTTTCTCTCCACTTCTAGTGCACGTTTATTTGATCTTGTTGGGGTTATTTACTGTCGAGGTCATACATGTATAAGGTATATAGACTTCATGAAAGAAATGTACCGTATGCAAGGGGATACAGTCAAACGACTCCATATAAAATGACACTGGTAGACATTTGAACTGGCAAAATATCTTAATACTCGAATTAAGGATACCTCATAGGGGTTGTTCCCAGAATTGAAAGGTTGACATGAAAAAAAATATATCTTCCTTAATCACGAATTCTAGAGTTTACGAGAATGCTTTTTGAATATATCAATACTGAGTCTGCATGGGTGAAAGGGCTGTGACACCTGAACGTATTAACTGGCGGAAGATCATGCTATTCATAATTCATATATCATGAATATACTTTTATATATTCATGCTAATAGAGTCATCGATTACTTTGATTATTTTTTGACAGTGTAGATACAATTATAAATAATTCGTTGCAATATCGGGCAAACGCATTTGTATTCATACTAATAACCCTAAATCATTTTGTGCATGCATTAGTGATGAACACTGTTGTAGCAATGCCATAATGTGCAGGATCTGGGCTGCGAGATACAGACACCGGGACAGGTGTAGGTATACCTTAGGGACATCGCCATGAAGATGATATCAGACCACTGCGCATCGAATCAAATGTTAGCATCACCAGGGGGTCGGTTGCACGAAGACTTGGAATCAAAATGCGACTACAAAAATCGATCGGAATTTGATTTTCATCCAATCAAATGCGTGCATTATGGACTTGTGTTTGATTTTATGAGTTGCATTCGTCTGCAACTTTTTCCTGCAATGAGCCCCGGGACACCCCCCCCCCCCTCTCTCTCTCTCTAACATACTAAAAGGTCGTTCTCTTACATGTAAACCCCAAAACGAATGTAGAAAAGAATATGGGGATTCATAAGCTTCGGAATAAATTGTTTTGAGTAGAATTTATCGTTAAGTCGTTGAGGTGGTAATAGATATAATATTTTTAGTGTAAATAATCATATCCCAACCCTCTCCCCCAAACTCAAGCCACTATATGTTCATTGTCAAGAGAAAGACATCCCTATTCTAAAATTGTAATGGGAGACAATATATTGCTTTCCTGTCAAAATTATTTTCTACAATAAACACTAGTTGCTTAATAATGCCAGTGCTTATGATCAAGTATAACTTTCTTTTTTTAAATAAGACTATTTCCCAATGATGAATCAAATTAAGATTTTGTGAATAACAGAGCCAGGCATGCATCCCACGAAGAATGTTTTAGGCAACACTCATCTTGTGAATGTGTCTTTCATTCCCCTTTTTAAAGTTTAGTGTTATGAATAGGTAATGAATAGACACATGTTATGCAGGTTTTATGCTTGCTGTCTGATGAGCCTAAATATAATTATAAACGAAAACCCTTTTGTTAATAAAGTTTGGACTTGCTGTGCACATACGCCCATCTTATTATGTATAATTGTATATGCTTCAGGGTTTTTGAACATGTCACTCGTCTTTTGTTTTTGTTTCGGGGGGTTACAGACAGCTTTTCTTAATATAAAGAGAACTCGTATTATTTTTAGTGGCATAAATTTATTAGAGGAATCCAATTATTAGATAAAGTTCCTTAATATGTCCTTGTGACAGTTAAGTTTTAGGATGCATTCTCTTGTTGGTATTAATGCATTAATTGTTGGCCTATTAAAAACTGATATACTACTGGACCTTCCAAAATGACATGAATTCTGGTTGTGCTCATCAAATCACCACTATTATGTTGATTTCCTAATAAGCCAGGCAGCACACGTAAATAATACGTGCGCGACATTACAGACAAGTGCATGCAGGTTGACTCCACCATTCATTGTATATAACCCGATGTACAGGCGGAATAAATCGCCCACAGCAAACGTGTGTTAAAAAACACAGGCATATTTATGAACTGCACTCGCCAACACTACCAGTGGTTTTTGAGGTATACAGCTCACACCGGCGAGTTTAGAATTCATCTATTTCAAGTGAATTAGGAGGCTGTATCAACCGAACCCATCGTTGCCGTTTGCCATTACCGATTCGAGGCAATTTATATTAAAGTTCATTTCGAGAGTGAGGCATTTTATCAAAGTGGTGGTGTTCTCGTGGCAGCAGGCTCAGTTCAGATCTAACGGAGATAAACAAACTAGCGAAGACCAACATGCCTCTGCGTAGTGGTGGTTTATTATGCAGAATTGCTAACCGAACAACAAATGAATAATATCACGAAATCCACCATCGTGAGATGGTATTCTTTTACTTATCTTTTAAAGGGGGAATGGGTGTAGTTTTCATTCAAGATGTAATTTCTTTCTTACGAAATAAAATAGATATTTACATCGAAGTAATATTACTTCAAATTTCAATCTAAAATGAATTTAAGCACATCATACACCCTCAACCCCACACGCGCACATACCTCTCTACACACACGCACCCTGAACTGCACACTTATTTAGGCGATCAAAAACAGAACTACATATTACACACTAATATACAATTGCAAATTCCTGTACATTGGCAAAGAACTATGAAAATAGCGAATGAAAACGGTATCATGAAGTACTTGATTTTACCAGAACGGTGAAGTGTTGGTATAATAATCATATATCTCTAAAGGTACATTTAACCCAATCACTGAAACTAAGATTAAATTGATAAAGTCACTAAAACAATAATTATTTAAATGATTTATGAATATGTATAGTTTGTGATATTTCATGAAAAATATATGGTATGTAATATTAAATAATATAAAAATGTAAAAGGCAATATCATAATATCATATTGGAACATTTAAAAAGTTAAATTTGTTGACATTTTTTTCTTCAAGGTAGACTCTCTACGCATGTTTGTGTGTATGACTAGGTACTTACCGATGGGAAGACTATGGAGGCCAGACCTTGGCACAAACCCTTCAAATCAAGCTTTCTTCTTGCCCCTGCTCCGTTACATTCACTTTCTTCTACCATCGCCGAACAGGACGTCGTCGACCCCGATCGATGAGGAGATGGCTCAGGCGATGTAGGAGAATGACTGGAACTCGACGATTTCCCTGTGGGCGACGAGTCGTGGTCGCGAGCCGCGCTCGGCGGCGGTGGCGGCGATGAAAACCCCATCGGACAGGCCATGGCTGTAAAAGCCCTTGGGTCGGCAAAACAAAAATCACCGACAACACCCAAACAGGTGACTTACAATAAAAAAATTGATAAAACTGCTCAAGAATTGTTGTCCAGTATCCAAGCAGTGGTGTGTTTCTATTCACAAGTTGTAGCAGTGACAAAGCGAGGGTTTAAACAGCAGTGCTCGCGTGTAGTACCACACATAGACTCGTATGTACGTAGCAAGCGGCGGCAGGCCTGATATGCTTTTCTCCAATATGCGTGTAATTCAATTGGTGAACATACACACATCAACTTGCCGGTCAATACAGGACTCCGCCGCACAACGTGCAATTTTATCACGAATACAGCTCACCCCGTATACCATTGACGAGAAGGCAGTTCGAGTGTAACGCAAGCTTCTCGCTCCTACCCCTTTCTCTTTCTCTCTTCTCTCTCCCTCTGTTTTCTTCTTTTCCACTTTCTCTCCGTTTCTACAACTCTATCTTCCTCTCTGTGTCTTCATGATTCTATCATCTTGCCCCTTCCTACTCTGTTCTGCCTCTGATTATATATTTTCCAATCTATGTGACGTACTTGTTAATCGTTGACATTTCACATGATCTGCTATGGAAATACACATTCACTGATGATTTCATTAAAAATACCATTGTTGCTTGAATTTTTAATTATGTGTGGCATCTAGACCTGTTAATCTTTTCGTCGTCATTTTACTGCAAATAGCTCAGTAGCCAACAATGGTTTTATTAATAAACATTGCCCACCTGTGGTGCACTATAAATAGGGTCGTCCCTTTAATATACTCTGCGGATAATGGTGCCATTTAATATTTTTGGTGTAGGGGGGGGGGGCCTGGTGCAGACGTCATTCTTAAACACAAAATCTTCTCGAGGATTTCAATCAGAAATTGACTTTTGCAAAGTTGTTTTCTTTTTCTTTTATCAGCACTACTTCTTATATCACGTCCTCTTGCCGTCTCAATATGACGTCCGCAATATGACATTATGTTAAATCATTCCTCAGATTTTTTTCGTTATTGGAAGTCAAATTTCTGGCATTCGTAAACATTATTATTGACGAAAGAAAGTAAACGTGATTGCGATTATACCGTTGTGGTTAACTGTGAATATAGTAATTTAAAATATGAATGGTGTCGCCATAGCTCTGGGAATCGGGGGAGTATCCCCCAATATTTGTATGGGGGCTGCTGCGTGTGTTCTTATACACAATTGGCAGTACCCCCTGGAAATCAGGTTGGTATGCTCAAAAGTAGTAATTTGACCAAATCACCTTATTTTTTAGTGAAAATCTTTTCTCCCGACCGAAATCACCTTCGATTTTTTGTTTGGCTTTGTCTAATATTTTTTTCCATATCAGCACCCCCAATAAAAAAAAAACCATTTAGAGGGCCTTGGATGTCGCTCGCATGATGTGAATTTTCAAGAAAAACCTCGCCCATACTAATTCTTATAAAGTAATCAATATCGAATGATTCTGCAATATTCGGTAATACATGTAGTATGCACTTCTCAAAATAAACTATAGGTGTAGCTTGTCATGTTTCGGATTACAGATGGGCGTAATCTCAACAAACACTCATATTTTGACGAAAATGCTTACTTTTGATATATTTCAACTATTTTGGACGTCGTCTTTTAAAATGCACAAAAAGTTGACAACTATAAAACTCTATTTTCAGCACCATTCATTATTGAAAGCCATACATATGTACTCGAAGAAAGACATTACTTTTATAGTTTCGTATTCACTATATTGATCGTATTTCATAAAAATACATAACAATAGATTTACCGCTTTGTGAATATTCCTATGGGTGATTATTTTGTGCGCTTACGCGCGTTTATGAGTGGGAATGAGGATACCATGCAAATCTATATAGGCCTGTAATCCCACATGAAAAAGATGGATGTCTAGAACATTCACGATAATATCATCCATCGTCATAAACCTTAATCCACGCCACTCCTATTCATTCCATGGATTTCTTTAAGAACATTATCATCCGTATAAAGCCCCTCGTCGCGAACAACATGATCGTTTTGTCCCAGGTACCATGCAGTGTTACAGTCGGGTATGTTGACACGAGAACTAAAGCAAAGAACAATGCCGCATGGAAACCGGACGCTTAATTGAAAAGGGGCATCTTGGTCGAAACAATCAACCTTATCGAGTGATCTTCCCCTCGCACCAGGCACCTTTCACATTCTCCCAGGTGCACTGTTTACAACCATAACAACGTGCGGGATCACCCCTAAATTGAACAAGTTTACATTAAGGTATTCAATGTATTTTAAGGGCGGCGCCATGGTGTTTTCTCGTCAGGGAAAGCAAGGAGATCTTAAGATGACCTCGGGTTTTGTTTTCTTCGATGGAAAATGTATAGACCAATTCGGTCCGGGTGTTGTTTCTTATGGAAATTTCTCCCTGGGGGGGGTTCAAGTATTATAAGGAAAGACAACATATGTACTATCAAAGCAGCACACCTTGCTCGTTCCAAAATCCATTGATAATTGTTTCATTCTTCTTGGAACCCCACCCCCGCGCGCGCCTGCCCCAACCCATTGTGACCGCATTATGTTGAACAACCAAGCACTCACCGTAATATACAATAGAGCATATTTTCTCACTTCAAATGTATTCTACATGTATCACCCTATGATATTCCATATTCATGAGAAACTTCTAAAACCCAGGTTGCTTCTCACAACCTAAAGCGTGTCAAATAGCAATCATGTTAATATATGGAGTCATAAGATATGAGTAAAATGTGTGCTCTTAGATTAATGAAGTAACACTTGTTTCAAAATTGTTATAGAAAATAGTAACCTAAGGAAGTCTATACACTTTTGTCCGCGTGATCTGAAGCTACAGAGATTTAAAGATGTGACCGCAATATTGTGTTACAGTCATACCGTCGAAACCTACTCTATATCGACCGATCCCATTACAATATCTCCAGCGACATAACATTATTCGCTTGTAGTCTATTTCGCTGATGTGACTGTGGTATAAAGTTTTATATATACAAGCCGTGTGAATGAGGACAGAGAGCTTATATCCATACTTCTAAAAGTAACATTGTTCTTGGTGCTATAAAACCTTGTAAGATGACATTATGCGAACGGAATCGTTATGACTCTCGTCTTTATTTCTGAGGGACGTGGGTTCGATTCAAGCCATGGCGTGTGTTCCTTCTGCAAGAAATTTACCCACATTGTTCTGCTCTCAACCCAGGTGAGGTGAGTGGGTACCTGGTAGGAATTTATTCCTTGAAAGGCAGTGCGCGTAACAGCTGCTCTGCTAAGGCCAGGATAATTATGCCGAATTACTGAAGAAGACTTTGAGACTTCTGATAAAGTAAGTATTAAGCGCTATATAAGCAAATATGATATTAATAATCATTACCATTATTGATCTACTTCTCGGGCATTCAAGGAATTTCTTCCTATATACCGGGTAGGCTACCATTTACTATACACCTGTATGGAGAGTGGCGAATGTAGATAAATGCCTCGTGAAAGGACGCGAGTGATGCGATGGGATCTGAACCCGGACCCTGTGGTTCAAAGTCTGGACACTTTTCAACAGTTTAATGAAATACGTTTTTTAAGTTTACTCAACATCCCGGCGGATCTCTCATCACGCTTGTCGTAATGCTATATTATGATCGTGAGGTTTTTACTTGTTGATGTGACTTTTTATGTAATCCATATTGAAACAAAATTATGTTATTTACAAAAAAAAACACCAGATATTCATCATGTTCAACTAATTTGATTAGTAAAAGACATTAGGGGTTTCACACAAAAGACATCCGTAAAAGAAATTCGTCACTGAACTTATCTACAAGTAGAATTAAGTTTAATGATGACATACAGATATTTTGTTTATCTTTTAACTTTCATAATGACATGCTTTGATGCTTATTGTTGGCTTTACTCAAATTAGTATATTCCTAGTATATTAGTTTCAATGCCGAAGGTATTGAAATTAATATGTGAAGTAATATTTCGTTGTAATTGTACTTGACACTGAGATTCTGTAATTCAATTCTAATATAAACCTGCGCGACATTGAGATTGACATCAGTAAATAATTTAGATAAATATTACATAACTTTCATGAGCGTGAAACACTTGCTATAGATCTGATGGGCTGTAAGATGTAGTTCCAGTGACTCAGTGTGACAAATTTCCAAATTTCTTGTTCAAATTTTTTTTTTTCAATTTTACCAAGTTCTCACTCAACACTTTATGTCTTAAATCAGTATGTCATTACAGCAAATACCTATTTATGATCATCAATTTTGTAAAAAGGTGTCCTCTGGAGAATAAAGTGACAAACATTTTCATTAGCGTTCCCAGTAGATAAAGCTATTTTGCAGAACAAGCAATAAAGTAATGATATTTTTTCAACTACTACCCCCCCCCCCCCTCTTCCCCGATATTCATCGTGCCATGTCTTCACTTTAATTACAAAAACATCAACACATCTTGACTTTTTAGCTTCATCGATAATGATAGAAAACATATTTCTTACAGTTCCTTCTCTATAAAGGTGAAATGCTCTCAACAAAATATCTTTTGGGCTGAAAGGTTATTTTCTGTTTGAAAAGGAGAATTCATGCAAAAGGAATGGATAACGGATGTCATTAAGACGACATGATCGTACCGGGATGTGACACAACGAGGGCATTTGGAATTATCATTGCCTCGTGGGATTTTATGAATTTTAGCTGTTCTCAACAAGATAATTTCTATCAATTTTCATCGCGTACAATGTGAATGGATTGAATAACTGCTAGCTGAATCCATTCTTTATTCAGCAAAATCAGATGATAGATGGGGGTCTACGCTTCAACTTTCATTTAACTTCTTGACGTCATTTCATTGTTAATTCGTTCTCTTCATCGCTTGTCATAATACAGCCAGTTTGTATCTAACACAAACGGCTTTTCTCATCATCATGTTTATTAATCCCTCGCAGTTATGTATTATTGTCTGTTGTGTTCATCCGTACACGAACCGAAGTGTGCACTCCAGAAATAACTTCTCTCGCTTTGAATATGGAAATCGAATTGACTTCGTTTCGAACGCTAATGAATCATAACGTTCACTTGAAGGCTATTTTATTTTTCCTTTATACCTCCCTGATAAAGAAAAATATCCAGCCCCAATAATTGCTCCTATTGTGAAGTGGAATCAACCTGTATTCGCCAATAAAAAGGTTATTTTCCACCAAATAGGATGATGACCTTACTTTACACTAACAAAAGCTACAAGTCCACTAAAACAGAGTAGTAATCATCTTTGACTGATAGTTGCAGTGGCTGATTACTAAACTACAATATTGGCATTTATATAGGCAGATAGTATTCATTTTAACTTGAAGACAACTTTTGCATTAACACTTATCAAACTGAACTACTTATAGTAGCTCAGAACTCGAGTAGTTATGAGCGCTTGTTGCTTTTTATTGCTTATATTGGGAATCTTGTTCCAATTTCATGTTTTGCCAGACTCTATTATAAAAATGGATAATACAAAGACGAATATTGGTAGTCCATCGAGGGTGAAAGTAAGGATTCACAAGAATTACAAACAGCAATGGTCGGTAATTTGATTGGATGTAAGATTAATATCCTTGACTTCACTGGCCATCCAACTCTTTGGCCACAAGAGGGCGTCATTGCCCATTTTTATCTTTCAAAGCATTCATTGGACCAGTCGGTGTGTAATTTGACAAGGATACTGATTAAAATTATCTCAGAAATGAAGTTGAGCAATATAAATTTTTTAAGGATGTAGAAATTGAATATAAATCCAATTTGTTACGTGGTAAAAAAAGTCAGAATTTGTTATTTGGAATTCCTTCACTGACATTCAAGATTAAGATATACGATTCAAGGCTAATTCGTTTTATTAATCATCTAGGTGTCCACATAAATTAATCTACATCAAGCAAAGCTAACACAATGACGATTTGGTGATCCCAGACAAAGCAGAGTTTATACATTATAACAAGGTGGGTATGAAAATCAAATAAAATTGATTAATCGAATAAACAATACAATGTAAATCAAACCCCAAGAGATGTCAATGAAAACTTTTGAAAAGGCGAAGAAAACCAATGCTACTGTTAAAAGGGAAAGTGAAAGATGGGGAAATGAAGAACAAACAAAACTATAACGTAAAATACATAACACATCTTGTCTGTCTGTTTGTGCTGATGCCCGTTGCTGATGTAACATTCATTTTTTTAACATGCATGAAATATAAAGTAATAAAATTGATAACGATAGGGATTTAAAAAATGGGGAAAACACAAATAAAATCAATATTAGGCCAAAATACAACTTGCGATATCTCTATTACTAAATTAACATATTTTCGTGTTCAATAACTCGGCGGGGGGGGGGGACGGTGTCCCATATTGTGTTAACAGTGTGTTCACATATTTGACTGTGTGATTCACATTATACCGTGTAAGTAAAAAAAAATGGATACCTCACCAATCCCCGATTCAAGGAAAAAATATGTCATGAACACAAAATTATTCTATATGGCCTGAAAGAATATGTTCTCCCAATTAATTTGATACCATATTTATGTGGTATGTGTTAATGCTTGGATGATCAGGAGATATTCTTTGCAGTGATGTAAATTTTGATTTGCGCCAAATAAAGACATGACTGCAATGAATGAATCCAGATGTCGGTGATGTCATAATCCTACAAGGGTTGCAATATAATGGATTTCAAAACACCTTTTCAGTAATTTACTTTATAATTATTTACGAAACATTATTTAGTGTTAATTTTCAAGCTAATTTCATTGACAAGGGATTTTCAAAGATGTTTACTGACTCGTGTAGGATTATCACATCATTGGCATCTGGAGTTCATTCATTGCAGTTATGCCTTACTTTTTTCCCAAATCATAATTTACATCACAGTAAAGAATACCTCCTGATTATCCAAGCGTGAAGACATACCACAAACATATGGTATCAAATAATTTAGGGGAAAATATTCTTTCCATCCATATATAATGATTATGCTTTCACAACATATTTCTTTTCTTAAATTGGGGATTTGTGAGGTGTCAAGTTTTTTTTTCACTTACCCGGTAGTCGGTAGATATGTTCAAAATGTAACCGTGGCTGTGAGAGAATAATTTCACACAGTGGGCAACTATACAATGTGTGGATATTACGTGAAACTGTGGTTCACAATTCTGAAACATGTTAAATGCTCAAGTTTATCAATATGAAGGTGCTTTTTCACACTGTACACTCTTCAGTGTAAATGGTCACAGTGTGAAAATGTGATTCACACTGCTGAAATGCTCAAATTTAACAGTGCAAATGTGACTTGACACTGTGTTCTACACTGTAGACACACTATAAGTGTGTTCTACCCAGCTGTTAAAACATCTACAGTACAGTATTCACACAATGGATATTGTGGAAATGCGATTCAGCCTGTGAAAATGCTCCAAATTTAATGGTGTGAGGACAACCCAAAACTGTGAACACCTCTATAGTGAGTGCAGGATTGTACAAAGTCTATGCATATAACGGAAAATGTGATTCACCCTGTAAAATGCGAGAATGATTTCACGAAGTGTATACAGTGCAAGTGTTTACGGCTTGTTCACATTGGTCACGAACTACGCGTATGTGATCACACTGCTTCCATTCAATTTTCACACCAAGGACACCTCAAGAAGGAGTGAACACAGTGTATTCAGATAATGTACTATCCATGCATGGGTAATGAGATTCACACTGAAAATTTCAAACTGTGGACACTTTTAGACTGTAGAGTGAGCGTGTTCACAGTATGTTCACACAGTGAATTATGTGCAATTGTGATTTACACTGTTTGAATACTCCAATTGAACAGTGCGAATGTGATTTCACACTCTATTCCACACTTTAAATACACACTCATATAATGTGTTCTATCCAGCAGTTGAAACTTATACATTGGGTGTATACACAGTGTATTTATATAATGGACAAATTGAAAATGTGATGTAATTCCAACTGTAGAAATGTTAAAAATCACACATTGGGAGGATAATTTCACATAGTGGACACCCTACAGTGTGATTGCCCACAGTGTGTTCACATAGTGGACTGTGTGCACATCTGATTCACACTACATTCTACAGTGCGAACGTGTTTTCACACTGTGTACAATGTTATAGTATAAGTCTTCACAGTGTGTCATCGGAGAAAGTGTGAGTCACATTGTCTAAATGCTCCAATTCCCTTGGCACTGTGTTCTTTCCACTATGCAAATTTCTTTATTACTGTAAACCCTGTATTATTACAACTTTTAAAGAGATATTTAACTATAAGTTCAAGTCCAAGTTTGGTTTATTTCATATCCACTCAGCTCAATTAACAACTTGGAAACCGTTAAACAGAATACTAATATGCTAACCATACAAATTAAAACAAAATAATATAAAATGTGTGCAATATGATAATACAACAGAAAATAAGTAAATATTTACGGAAAACACTAAACTATATGATAAATTCATTATCCAAAAATGATATTGATAACGTTATAGATTATCGATAGGACTAAAACGTATTGTATTTCTTCTTTATTCCATTATATTTATTTAAATGAAGTTGAGGTCATGTCTCTCTCCTGTCATGATAACATCGACCGTGAGAGTATGTTTCACCGTGTTTTCATTCTAAACCATGACAGCCACACCGACCAAGGTGACACCAGACCAACCAAAACTAATACGTTATTTCGATAGGCATACCATCAATCGGTTTGGATTTTTTTTCGTTGGTGTGACTGTAACCTCACTGGGCATGATATGAAGATTTGTCTCACAATGATGTGGATAGAAAAGGCTGGTCTCAAACAAATTGAGCAATACCGTAAGTGGGTTCTTGAGACAACAGGCAGCAGTCCCGATGCAATCAAAATCTCGTTTGTTTCTCTTGAAAAGGAACATATCTCATTACCAGAACATCATGATTACTTCATGATTGAGTTTTCTTTTTGTTCTTCCTTTGTTTGATTTTACTTTGCATCTTTCTATATTTCACGCCCCCTCTCTTCCCTCTCTCCCCCCGTTCTCCCTCTCTAACTCTCTCTTCTGTCATTTCTTTTTCCTGGTCTCCCCCTCTCCCTCTTCCTTAATCTCTCTCTCTCTTTCTACCTCATTCTCTTTTCTCTTTCTCTTTTTATTGCTAATTTGTTATTCTACGCTACCCTTTTTATCTCTTTCTTCCCATCCCTACGAAACGAATCGACCAAGATACTCTTCTGTCTTTCCAATTCGTTTTCTTAAAATATCATCGAATACAGGTTCTCCCCCCCCCATGTCTGCTCTGTAAGAACCTTATTCTTAGCGTGCAAACACTGGTATAAATACCGTTTGGCAAACGACAGACAAGCCAAATCTCTCATCTTATCTTATTTATATTGCATGCCGTGTTATGGCATCATAGTCCAATTCCAGTCTTTCGATACCCTTTAATTCTGGCGGGGCGTTTTTTTTTGTCCAAACTTAGTTCGAAGATTGGTTTCCGTGAATCAATGTTTACTTCCTATACCTGCGCTCGTTTATCCTGCGTGAGCTGTTTGGACGGTCTTATGACCATGTGCTGCAAGCTCTGCCACCAGTCCAAAATGTTTGCATACTTAAGGTGACGATGATTTCAAAGAGCTATCCAGCCAAATTAGTTTTACCGTCCCCTCGAGGACTAGCTAAGACAATGTTTTTCTTGACCTGATGGCCTGAGTATTGTGAGCGAACACAAGTTCATTTGTCAAACCAAACAGTCCCCCCCCCCCCCGCTCCGTGGCGTACCTGTAAAACATCGACTGTGATCTTCAGGAGGGGCAGGATTCTCTGAAAACTATGGGTATGTCATAGTCAACGGCCATACTCAGTGGCGTACCGTGGGTCACGGCATTGGGGGGGGGGGGGGCACCAGCAAAAAAATTGAGTCACTAAGTGAGCCAGGTATACTGACCTAATAGACATTTTAAGGACAGTGCCATTAAACGGATATGTCTCTCACTGGTCAAATAATGCGAGCGCGAAGCGCGAGCTAAAAATTTTGATATTCAGACATAAAAAGGGACATTATAATCTATCTTTTGTAATCATGATACGTACCTGTCTCGCTACATAATGCGAGCGCGAAGCGCGAGCTGAAATTTTTGTAAATATTGACCCCAAAACAGGAAGATTTTAGGAATCCATTAAGAGTATACACATCTCACCATAGTCATCTAATGCGAGTGCCAATAAGCGCTTGCTGATTTTGTTAGAATTCCATCTAAACATGCTCATAAAGAACTTGTAATCATGATTAACATACCCATCTCACTAATCAAATCTTGCGAGCGCGAAGCCTGAGCTGAAAATTTAGGAAATTCAGACCTGAAGAGGGGCATTTTAAGGCTTGTTTGTAGGAATTCACGAAGACAATACGTAGTTAACTAACCAAATGATGCGAGCGCGAAGCGCGAGCTGAAAATTTTTGATATTCAGATTAGAAAAAGGGACATTTTAAGGACTGATTCTAGGAATTCATGAAGAGCAGACATTATTTCACCAATCCACTACTGCGAACGTAAGCACGGACAGGAAATGTTTTATATTAAGACCTTAAAATGGGGCAATCACTTTAAGTAGTCATGAAAAAGAAGCATACTATTGTACATAAAACAATAATAACTCGAAGTGCGAGGAAATATATTTTTGGCAGTTTGGTGTATATTGACTTGAAAACGGGAGGTTTTCATTATAATGAACAATAATGTCTTTTTTCCCATTTAGTTTCTCTTCCTTTCTCCCTCTTTTTCTCCTTTACCCCGTTTTTTTTTTTTTTTTTTTTTTTTTTTTTTGTCAGCCGATTGGGGGGGCACGTGCCCCCCATCCCCCCCCCCCCCCGTAGTTACGCCACTGGCCATACTAAAAAACAGCTTTTCGTCAAAAACTCTCCGACGAGGAATACAAAAAAATAATGAAAATTTCGTCAAGGGAAAGGAGCGCTATGCCCCCACCCTCTCAGATAGGCCGGTGCTCCTTCTCTATATAGATAATTACAGGTGACATAATGATGCACTCAAATCAACTGATCAAATGATCTTTCGAACAATCATGTCCATTAACATTCAACACCCGAAAGGTTATAAGGCTCGTTCGAACATCACATCATAATCATCATATTTTCATTACAGCTACTAATTATTACTGTTCATACTATAATGGCCATTATAAATAAATTTTTTGTTGACTTTAAACTTGTCCATCAAGAGTAAGTACCAAGAAATTATTCAATTGTTAGCTGCTTTCAATTGAAGGACCATGATCCCGTTTTACATATAAAACAAAGTCAACATTTAACTGTTAAACTTTCTAAACGATTATATAATTTTTTAAGTGGATAAAAAGTTTATAACCCCTAATGTTGATCATGAACGTACATGGCCCTACTCTAAAACAAATCAGTCAAAAATGACTAGTGAGTAGGGTCTGCTGGGTGCAACTGTTATTCTAATCATATTTGACTATTTTCTAGTCGTATTTGACTTTATTACGTTATTCTTTACTAGAATATATGTAGGAAATGTGACTAGACATATCAGTTGCACCCAGCTGACTACTGGTCTAGTCAATTGACTGATTTGTTTTAAGAGTACATAATTTCATCATCAGCTTGATATTCACGTGTAAAATCGCAATTGCGTAAAGGCTATTTGAAAGTGTGAAAAAAATCTTCGAATCGGTAGCACAAAAGCAATGTGCATTAAACGGCAAATATAACTGAAATATCGACAGTGTGAGTGAAAGCATTGCTTTAATGTTCGTCTCGTAGAGCATTTATTACGTTACTAATCACGGATCAGCTTGAATCATCGAGTAATAATGCCTAATGGAATTGTTTCCAGTCACTTAATTCTTTAGGGGAAAAAATGCATTGATTATTCAGTAATGTCTTGATAATAATGCTGCTTCGAACTCAACTAACGTACAGGCAATTAACATGATTAGAACTTGCATAGTAGAGCCTAGAGGTGTCATTGCCTATGTACAACATTATGTGAAAAGACCCATCTTTTAGTTTTAATTTCGTAATAACAAGTTGCTGGGGTTTTTTTCACGAAAGGTCCGGTACAACGTTTCGTTATAAGGTGGTTGTTCCCATATTTACGAAAGGTCTGTTCCAACTTTTCTTTATAAAGTAGTTGATTTGTTGCGAAAGGTGTGGTACATTATTTTGTTACAAGGAAGTTGTTTTGATGTTTGTTTTTGTTTTTATAAGATAGGCCTTGTCCTATATTTATAAGGAGGGTTTTTTTACGAAAGGTACGTTACAGCGTTTCTTTATAAATTGGTTGTTATTCATACAAAAGGTCGAGTCAAACTTTTTTATATAAAGAGGTTGATTTTTTAACGAAAGATCCGGTTCAGCATTTCGGTTATAAGGATATTTTTATGAAAGGACCGTTACAGCGTTCCGTTATAACGGAACGAAAGATCCGGTACAACATTTCGTAATAAGGAAGGCTTTTACGAAAGCTCCGTTATACTCGTTATTAGATCTGATGGTTGCTTTTTTAAGCAAAGGACGGGTCCCGCATTTCGTAATCAGGATTTTTTTTTTTACTAAAGATCCAGTCCTACGTTTCGTTATAAGTAGGATGGTTAAACTTGGTTCTAACAAAAGTTTGAGTTCGGCAATTTTACAACCCGACACAATCATTAGATCCTTTAAACAAAGAAATGAAAATGTCATTAGTAGTCTAACTAATAAGAATAAAAGAAAAGCAAGTCAGAACAGTCCAATCGAATTAAGTAACAATATTTGGACTCTACTAGAAAAGTGAATGTAAACACTCTTAAACGAGATTTTATGCGTAACCTCTAGACCTATATACGAGATCGGTGTGCGTGTTTAACCTCGAAAAGGGATGTTTGCCTTTGATTCACAAAATGAAGTAACTTCCACTAACAAACGTCTATATTCGCGTGATACACCATGCACACCTTACGCTTTGACTTCTCAATACAACAACTTAAACAAATCCTTTCTGAAACCGGCGAAAAATTAATCATTGTATATCTGGGTTAGTGAATTCAAGCCGAAGAACCAGACGTGGTTGCCATGGAGTCATCATCAAAATAGTACAAAACAAACAAGGAATATTTACATTCTACCCGAAGCATATAGGAAAAAAAATGATTTCTTAAATGGATGGCTTCGATGAGAAATACTGTCTGGTAAATATTGACCGTGTGATTGTGGACTTATCATTTGCAACTTAAATTTCATCACCCCAAAAGAGAATC